>NC_136540.1:23659098-24189098 GCF_910591455.1 Pholis gunnellus
TTAGAGCTCACGACACCCTCATTAAAAGGTTACAGACTACAGCTGTGATTCTTACCTTCTCACAATGTTTATTTACAATATGGCCTGAAATGATGAAACTATCCCAGATTTTACAGGCGATAAGAAATAAAATGTCCCAAAAAATAAACATCATTTTGTGGTTCAGAAAATAGATTTATAGCAACCCGAATATTCTGTATACTGTCCTCATATCTACTTTGGACATGGTATTTTTAAAATAAATGTATGATTGCAAACCTTAAAATTGCACTTTTTACTCTATTTTCTGCAGAAATCAACTTAAGTGTTATTCAACTGGTTTTAACATAATCTTTATCTTATAAGCATCAAAACCAAACTGTAAAAACTCCAGAAAGTGAACCCAAAGTGACCTTAGTTCACAGCCCAGGCTTATTTTCAGTTATGAATGAAATTCTGCATAACTTATATAACTTGTCTCTAGCAAGTTCTAATCTCCTTTTAAAACGCTGTGATAAGCCACAGCTATATAATCAGGCTTGTTTGGGTTACGGAGACACAAACCCGGCCCACTTCCCTTTTTGGTACAAAAAGTGATTAATGCATGGCTGAGCACAAGCAGCTCCGAGCTTTATGGGGGACAACGCCGCACATTCATAAAAGATTCGGCGATGCTCTCTGTGAGGTCAGTTCGACCTGCTTGTGGGTAATAATCTATTGGTTATTCATTCCAATGAGTCACCGCAGGCCTGAGAAAGACACCTTTTCACATGCAAATCAGATCGGTCGAGGCTGTGTTTAGTCTGCGAGGTGTTGTGCAGCCAGCTCACCCTTTCTGCAGGGCCAGCCTCACAAAGCCTTTACGGTTCTTCAGGGTGACGATGTTCATGCCCGGCGCGCACTGCAGAGACTCCGACGCTCCTCCGACAACGATGACCACAGCATTTCCCGTCCCGTTGCACGACAGCAGATAGTCGATGGAGTTCTTGTTCACTGGACAGATACCTGAGGAACAAAAAAACAAACAAAAAAAGATATGGAAAGATGAATGAAAGTAAAGAAGCAGTTCACAACAGGAAAATCCACTGACCTATTAAGGCTGCTGACATCTTCTTAATCCTATTAGATCGGGTCAAATATTGGCTGCAAATATTTTAATTCTCAGTCTTTTTAGACTCCACTTTATTGTACTTAATGCAATGCTCTATGCGGCAAACCCTACATGTCTCGTTCATAAGAAAAATAAAATCCCATGAGCAAGATCTGATCTACAGCAACTGAAAATAACAAAAAAAAAGTCTCAAAACAACAGAACATTTGCAAAGATTGTTGCCGTACACATTATCGCAAAGAAAGTTCAACAGGGCCATTTACCGATGAAGCTTTCAGAAACAACATGTACAACGACCTATAGTACCCTGAGGGGGTATGTACAGTATCTGTGGGTAAAGCTGAACAGCAAACAGCCCTTCAGAACAGAACAGTTAAAGCTCTATCAATCAGTGAAATCAGCACATCCAGGCAAACAGAAGCTATTTCAGCTGTGCAACAGGACAAAGGTCCGCTCTCTTACAGATACAGCTATCTGTTTTTTTCAAGGACTCAGACGAGCCTTCGTCGCTCCTCATCGTCTCACCTCCAGACATCAGGTAGTCTCGAAGGACGGGCAAGCGGAAGTTTCCCGCCAGGGTTGCCAGGGAGGGCTTGATTCCCGGGAATTTCTTGGTGAAGCCCGTCGCCTCGGTCCCGAAGTTGCAGAAAGCACCGAAACAGAAGATGCCGTGCGGGTGGTAGCCAAATATGTAGTTCCGGCTGGGCAGCAGGTTGTGGGTTTTAATTAGCTGCAGGACAATAGCACAAAGAGGAACAGTGTGAGGCTGATTTCCACACTGCCAGAACATCTGATAGGAGAAATGTCATGTTAGCGACCAGTATGGCTTAAGGGCTTGAGAACATAAGCGGCGTACCAGTTCCACACTAAATACGTATTTTACACTTCATAAAATACAGTCTAATCTCAGGTTTTGTCATTTACTTGATCCAGTCTGGTTCAACTTATTCCTATAACTTATTTGTTTTGTGTAACGCTCTTTGTAACATTATCGTGGAGTACCATACAAATAATCGTTCTAATCTTTATAGTACATGACTTTTTGCAGTTAGTAG
Source organism: Pholis gunnellus (assembly GCF_910591455.1). Taxonomy (NCBI): domain Eukaryota; kingdom Metazoa; phylum Chordata; class Actinopteri; order Perciformes; family Pholidae; genus Pholis; species Pholis gunnellus. Next base: position 23,661,244 of record NC_136540.1, read on the forward strand.
TGCGCGCACACACACACACACACACACACACACACACACACACACACACACACACACACACACACACACACACACACACACACACACACACACACACACACACACACACACACACACACACACACAAAAATATTCAATTTACAATGTTTTAAACCTTCATATCTGTGAACCTGGAACCTGTCAATTATTTTACGATAAATAGATTATCATCATAGCTGCCAATCAATATTGTCGATCGTCTGATTGATCATTCTCTGAAATGTGAGAGGACAATGCTGATTTAAACTGTGAGGATTAAGTTGACAGTGGAAAAGATTTCCAGAAATGAAACGGTTTTCTGGGTTTGCGTCTACACCTAATCCACCACCATCCACTGTCAGTTTGTCACTCTGCCACGTGCTTTGTCGTTCGCTTTTTTCAGAATGCATACTGTTTTTAAAATTAAAATAACTAAAATAATAGACTTAAACTTTATCCACAATGTCAAAGGTCGAGCAGCGTGTTCCGTATCATACGCGGGACACTTTCTTTATGCAATCGTCAATCCATACATGCAGGAAAAGACGCATTGCATGTGGCTATGTATTTTGAGTATGAAGAGTAGAACTATCAGACGTTTCCAGAATGAACACGCTACACACTGAAGGTCAGCTTAGAATAAGTGTGTGGGATGAATTCAAGATACAGCTCTTGTTTTTAGCAGAACGAGGACATCCTTATCAGCTCGAAACCGACACGACCACTCATACAATAATGGCCCATTTCACATGTTGTTCATGTAGACCATATTGGCAGCGATACACTTTAAACAGTATTATTTTCACGTCTTGGTTTCATGTTGAACTTGTAAAATTGCAGAATCTCATAAGAAACTATAACTGTGCTCTGATCTGCACTGTAGACTTGATTCCATCACCGTGCGTACACAAAGCTCCCTTTGTCGCTGGTCAAACACAACCGTTGCATAACCACATTAGCAAAAGGAGATCACATCTAAGATCTCCATAGTACCGCAGGACTCCACCTGGCTGGCATGGCAGATGTAGAAAGATTACAATAGGACCAAGGGAGATGTGACCAGCATTTAAAAGCTGCTGTTGGTCAATTTTGCGAAAACAACTTTTTGTCATTTTTGCGCAAACTCAAATAAAAGCTCCTCTGTCTCTATATCGATAGAGACATAGTGGTACATGAGACATATACGATTCTGTCGCTGCATCGCCTACTTCTTGCCTCAAACGGTTTTCGCCATGTTGATAACAGTCGAGCCGTATCCAAGCACCGCCCACCGACCAGGTGCCTATAGGTGAGAAATAGTCAATGGAAGGTCACTAGGATCACTAAAAGGAGGCAGAGGAACCTGCTTTTTTTCACTGATTATATGTCTCATGTACTACTGTCATAGTGACAGTTTGAGCAAATATTAAAAAAAGGATTTTATTAAAATGGCCAACACCTTATATAATGAGAGGAGACAGTACAGAGATAGAGGCTATAGATTCACTGGTTACTGCATAGAAGCACTAGTATCACAGAAGAGTCTTTGTTTGTAGTGCTGAGGCAGACGTTGATGTAACACTCAGCCCTTATTACAGTCCTCACTTTGATTTTAAGGCTGGTTTGGACCTTGACCATTTGGCTTCCAAATCATATAAATAGTAGTCCTTGCCCGGCAATCAATTGATGGCCCTGCAGATATATTCTGGTTGTTTTGAGCTACGGGACCTTTTCAACTCTGCTGTGAGAAATAAAACGTTCAACCACACTCTCATCTCATGTCGGTAGTTAATAACCGACATTTGACAGAAATATAAAACTTTGCACAACACCAAAAAAAATATATATCGGCCAATTTATGTCTGGTGACAAGACGATGATCTCATCACATGTAGCCACTGCGACAAATGGCTACATGGAACACACTGTAAAGATCAATGAGAAGAGCAAGGTTCATCTGCAAAGAGTGGGACTTCAAATTCCTCCCGCTGGAGTGAGACAGCCCTGTTTTCTACACTCTGTACAGCAGAGATAAGCTCATCCACACCTGGTGAAGGGATGCAATACTATAAAACCTAGTCAGCAGGCAATGGTTGTTTTTATATCACAAGTAACATGTAACGTAAGGAAATGATGGAATCAAACAAGCTGCGTGAAAGCCGTGTGTTTTCATTGGCATTCTGAGGAGGGAGCAAACAAAAGCTAATTCAGCATCAGGGAGGAATTGATTAAGAAGAAAAAAAATCAATGCTGGATCTTTTTCGACACTGATCATCTTTGTTTTTTGTTTCAATCATGTCGTGAATAAAATGCCACAAAATACTGAATAATGTCCATCACATTATCCCCATGTCCTAGGAGACATCATCAAATGTACACCGTCAAAAAAATGCTCCTTGCTGGAGGAGCAGGAACAAAATAAGGTTTGGTTTAAGAACGATAATCAAAATAGTTGCAGATTTTGTGTGGAAGTCCACTAATCAATTAAGCAACCAACTGTTGCAGCTCTCGGCTGTACGAGAGTGATGATTCAATAAAAAGTCCCATGATAACTAGCTGAACAAACTCCACCCATGACCCAGGACAAACTCAACCCATGACTTCTGGCTTCTTCGGTGACAGTTTAGTCCTGCACAGTTACAGTACAGTGCGTTTTACCATAATCAGCATTGTCCTCTCATCTAAAAGACGCTGTGGGGAATACCTGAGGGCCAAACAAGCTAAGCAGTGCTCCTTGGCCTATATCAGGTAGGACAAAGTCTAAAACTCCTGACCGACGTCAAGCAGTCATCACAATCACCACGGGACAAGGAACAGCATGGAGCCGACAGCTGATACCCCATCCAACCCCTGATAAGCTTATCTACAATGTCAAACCTGTGCATGTCTGCAGATCGATGAACTATATCTAAATCTTACAATACTGAAGCACACAAATCTTAAGAACTTTTTGTGTGGCGGCACAAAACAGGCCAGGCCGAGCACGCTTTCATGGTTCATCTCCCTACTGGTCGCAATCCTGACGTCTCCATAGCTCTACTGTTCTCTGGAATTTTCAAGGTTGGGGTTGGGTAAATTTAACGACGGCACACCAAGACTCTGACAACTGTACCCACCCTGATTGGGAAGTAGTCTCGGAAATATGTCCACACTGTCCAGTTTCTCACCCAAGAGGACCTCCTGCCACCTGAGGAGGACGTTACAGATTATTACATCAAATATACAGCCGCAACCAACAATTCATCCGTTAACATTCCTTTTGACTATTCCATTAAAAAGGGTAGGTAATGTTCTTCCAATGATAATTACATTTACATCCTGACAGCCATTAACGAATCAAATGCTCAAAAAAAAAAAAAAAAAAAAAGAAAGGCAGAAAAGACAGAAAAATAAAAATCGATATCAGTGGCGCATCACCTGGGTTTTCCATGATCATTTTGGGAGGGAGGCCTGAAGGGGCGGGCTGTTAGTGCTGCTTGGCAACTTTCTTGCTAGATTTAGCGACTTCAGCAACTAGTGTGGCTAACTACTTTGTTTGGAAAAGAGTTGGCAACACTGGGATGTGTTTTTAAGTGGGATCATTGATAAAAGCTAGCGTACTCTTGCTTGTTTCTCAACAACTACCAACCCCGGTTTTAATTAATGAATCATTTAGTTTACAAGATGTCAGAAAAACAGTAGAGTCCAAAGTAACCTCTTTAGATTAACTGTTTTATCAACGAAACGCTAATCCTCACATTGAGAAACTGGAACCAATGAAATGCGCCAAGCTGTACTTTGGCATAGTGCTGTGCTTTGAGCTAAATGCTAACGTCTGCATGCTAACATAATAATGTTTGGCAGGCACATGTTTACCATGTTCACAGTCTTAGATTGCTAATTAGCATCATGCTAATTAGCTAATTAGATGTTCTATTATGAGTAAGGCAGCATCAGGCTTGACTTGTAGATGTCTTTACTATCTGTGCGAAACAAATAAATACATAGATATAAATTTACGGAATTGTTTTTACTAAAAATAAATTGTACTACAGCAACTTGGTGGAAAATGTACAGAAATTACAGTTCAACTGTACACCTTTTTATTGCAGCAATAAATTGGTCAACTTATACAAGAATTATTCCAGCATGTAATGTACATACAGTAGAATATAAACATAGAATTTGATTGAATAGATGGGCCCCATTATCACCGATACCTGGTCTAGCTATAACATCGACCCCGATATCGGTGCATCCCTAAACATGGGGGTCAAAATTGGACCATTATGCAACAGTGATGTTTCAAGCTTTTAATGTCTTGCCTTGTTTCGGGGTGTTCCAGTCAACGATAAGCCAGGCGGTGTAAATGGCAGAAATAAGCCAGCAGTCAGTGCAGAACATGTAGATCAGTAGCACAGTGCAGGCAGCACCTGGAGGGAGAGAGGAGAGACGGTACAATCAAGCACTTGACCAGAAATAAACGGAAATCGTAGGCTAAACTAAAGGCTAAAATATTCTGCCAAGAGCTAAGAGAGCAGTATATGCATGCAGCTCAGAGATCCGACCTCCTCCTCGTGAGGCTAATGAGAGTACAAGCTAAATCTTCGAGCTTTCTTTAGGCGAAAAAGGCCCGGCGGCGCCCACATACCCACTCACTTACCCATGGCCATGAAGCTGATGACCCATTGCAGCACGGAGATGACCTGCAGGTGTTTTTCCATCTTGGATCTGCAGGGCCAAAAAGCCACGGACAGGTCCTGCAGGGCAGAGAGGATGCTGCAGCCGGTGCCTGGAGGCAAAAGATGACAAATGATAAAAAGGAGAGTTTTATCAAAACTGTCAAATGTCCATGCGGGTGGATTATTGAAGGCACAGTTACGGACGCTTAAATGGATGAGGGAGAGAAGCGTTGACAAGTAAAGTATCACTTTTTTACTCCTAGTTTGAGTTTAACAAACTCAAAAGGTGGACGTCAAACAAAACAACTGAGCAGCCCTACATTTCCACACTTTTTAGCCACAGCCTCAACTACTCACCAGCTCTTTTCAGTCGCCAGCCCATGAAGGCAACGCCATGCTGCTACGTGTGAGGAGAGACCGCGAGCATGAAGCGACGGCCACATTAAGAGCCTCCCGAGCAAGTCAAGCTTGAACCGCTGAGAGCCAATTAGAAGAAGATCTCCCCTCCAGGACAACACGGCCGTCTAATCCCATCTATTCACACTGAAAATAACCCACCGGGCTGCTGCTGCTGCTGGTAGTGACTTTAAACTATGATGCTATGACGGCTTAAAGGCTGTCGCTGCTTGAATCAGTGCCAGGAGACGGACGGACACTCGGTCGGGGTGCAGCCGGTGACCGGTTCACGGCTGAATGGGCCCTCTCCAGTTGGGAGCCAGATCAAACTGGTCAGCATGTAGAGAGGTACACACACACTATCAGATAAAGCAAGGTGGACCATGTGCTCATGGATGGATTGCTGAACAAGCCAGGCACAGGCCCAGGAGCCCAAAGTGTTAGGGGGCCCTTCCTGAACTTTGCTTGGAAAATGTCACTCAAAGAGACACATACTGACCAGAAAGACACTCAAAATGACCAGAAAGAGACACAAAACAACTGCAAAGACACAAAATAACTACAAAAAGGGACAAAACAACTACAAAGACACACAAAACAACCAAAAGAAAGAGATTAAATGACCACAAAGATGCAAAGCGATGTCAAAAGACTACAAACTAACATGAAACTACAAAGAGATGCAAAATGACTACAAAGAAACATAAAACGACTGCAAAGAGACGCAAAATAAATATGAAAAGGGGCAAAACAACTACAGAGACACACAAATAAAAAAAATGTGGACATTGATTTTGGTCACTGTAATTGTGTCAACTTTCCCATAATGGCCGTGAAGACATCCATTCCTAAAGCCATTTCAGTTTAACTGATAAGTGACGAAATCCTCCAGTCTTTGTGCCGCTTTGGCAAAATGGCCATCCCAGTTAAAATGTTCACTGAAGAAATAACTTGGACATTCACATTTAAAACTTCATTAAGACTAAAATTCTAAATATTTCAGCTGCAGAAAAATGGGTTGCACATAAAGCTGGTTGTTTAGGAAGCAGTGGCATTGAGCCACAAACACTGTGATGATGACATTCAGTAGTAAATCTAGGCCTTTTTTTGTAGCACATGTAAAATGATTTGTATCACTTTCTTCATTTAAAAAAAAAAAAAATTGATGATACATTTTCAATTTTAAAATACCTTCATTATTATTATGTGAGAATATTTTTTTAAGTGAGAATACTTTTAACAAAATAGGTCATAATAATAATGAAGGTATTTTAAAATGATAGTTTTGTTTGTATATGTGTATCTTCACGCAGAATAAAACATGATAGGTTAAAACTGGCATGTGGTGTGTGTGTGTGTGTGTGGGTGTGTGTGTCTGTGTGTGTGTCTGTGTTCCACGTCGCCCTGATTCTTCCCAAAGACTCCTGATTAGTTTGTCCACCTCTACTCTGCCGTCTCTCGCCGTAGCCCGCCTTGTGCCCCTCACAGCCAGAAAACCGGCTTACCTTTGAGAACGCCAGAGTACGCAGCCAGAATGGTCTTCATATCTGATCCTTCTTAGATGGAAAGAGGGGCAGAGAGGCAAAAAACAACAACCTCAAGATGTTTTCTCGCTGTCCGGATGACACAAGTCCGACCCTACGGCTCCACTGACACGGCTGCCTCCAACTGCGGCACGCAGACGCGCCGAGACGGCATTTAATCAGCGCGGGGAGGAGCGAACGGAAACGGGCACGAGAGAGAAAAGTGTATCAATAATGCTGGACGGGGAGTGTGGACGTGATGACAGCCACACGTAGGGTCTCTCTCTCTCTCTCTTTCTCCCTCTCTATCTGTTTCTGTATTTATTGGGGCAGTCACGTGGGTCAGCTGTGAAAAACACCCAGCATGTATTGACCATTGATCCCCTGTCTTGCCTCCCCTCGGTTTCTCAAGCCTGGGTCTTTGGGGGGTTGGATGAGACAGATAGAAGTGTGTTTCATAACTGTGTGATAATGTTCTTCTGAACGTGCTCTGACTAGTCAGCTTTTTATTCCTGATTCTCTGCGATACTTTGATATGCTGTGAGAAAACCATGTCATTATCTCCCCGTGGGGACATGGTTGTTTTGGATGGACACGTTTCTTTTACCTTCGTGTCACACGGTTTGTCTACTGTATGAATCACAACACGTGTGACACTGTTAGAGCTTTCCCTTCAATCTCAAAAGGGAAATATTCATTTACGGTTCAATTTATCTTTTGATGTCTGAACTCTGAAAAGATGGCAGTGTTTGAAGCCCAGATAACACCAGCTGCAGCTGCATGTCGATGGGCTGGTGGGCCAACTGTTGCACACGTGCATGTGCCAATGCAACAGTTGACTCTCTTCTAAGTGTTAGGATTGCTTTCTGCAACAAAAAAAAAGAAGCATCTTCTTGCATTGCCCTCATATCGCATTGGGTTTGCGTTGTGAAAGTCCAAAGAGGCCACCACCTGTTCGAGCCTCCAGGTAAGTCCTGCTTCTGACAGGGACTGAGTCTGCCAGCTGGCACCACACAGAAACTCACCAAAACCAGAACGTCATGGTGGACAGACAACTGATGTACGGCTGCTGGCTGGAGATGTCTTCAAGAGACTTGCTCAGCGGTGGAAGAAGAGCTCATATCTTTTACTTATACGTACCAATACCACTGTGTAAAAATACTACAATAAATTCCTGCATTTAAAATCCTATTATTAGAAGTACAGAAGTATTATCAGCAAAATATAATTTCAGGATCAAAAGTGGTTTGTTGAATATTGGATCATTATTTAAATGAAACCATCTGAGAAGTTCTCTTTGGTAAAACAACTCATTGACTTAAACGTGACTAAAACCGCTGGTTTGAACTTCAACAATTCATCTGAAAAGTAACCGACTACATCTGTCAAATATATATATATGGTGGATTAAAAGGTGTACCATTTCCCTCGGAAATGTAATGAAGTAGAATATGAAAAAATAGTACCTCGAAACTGTACTGCAGCACTTGAAGTTAGTTACTTTCTTCCACTGGTTATGATCATCACCATCATAACCAATATGTCTCAAGTCTGAAGTCAAGTCCCAGCTGTAAGCGTTGCGTACCACATCAGCTGTCAAGTCAAGTTTAAATCTGCAGAAACACTTTGACTCAAGCAGGAGGCCAGAACCCCCCCCCCCCTCGATACATTCCCCATACCGTGTCCTCGCCCCCTATCACTTTATCAAATTCAATATTATACTCTACTGAAAGAAAAACTCATCTTTGCACTTTGTATCGAATGAAGTTCATCCCAAAAAAAGTTGAACTGATAGCACATATCTTTTGGGACCGGGCCCAAGAACCATAACTGGTTTTGGTCACGCAGTCCTTGACACCGGGCTGCTGTTGAGAAATGTCACCATCTAACCATTTTGTGCCATCGGTGATATAATCATGCAACTCTACATCGCAGTCTCAGCAACTCACCTCTCATATCCCATAATGCCTTCTTCCTGTTACTTCGTGCTCAAGCGATTATTTTGGCAAAGTTTGTCGTGATGAGTTCAAGTCTATAGTTTTAGTTTAGTTTTTTCTAGGCAGTTCATAAATGATTTGTTTGTGTTGTGCAACACCTCAATTAATCCAACCTGTTTACACATGTTATTGTATGTTCCATATGCGTACAGCATACTGTATCTGAAGAGCAGATACCAAATCATCTATAGATATGATTTTATTACCATGAAAGCTTGTTTTCTGTTTTCTGACTTGGGGGTAGCAGAACTCCATTTATGTTTTGTTTTTCCTTTCAGAAAAAAACAAGATAAGATATGAGCCCAAAGGACTCAGTGAACGCAGGGCGTTGATTCTGTTGTACATTGACCACTGTCTTGAAAAATACGTCAATAATGTTGTTACTCTGACAAACCAGTCACACTCCACCTTAGAGGAATCACAGACCAAACAATTATCGACTGCAGAGCATATTTGTCCAAACAGCAGATCCCAATGTGACAGATACATCAATGACCAATGTCTCTAAAACATAAAGCCTGGTGCATTGATTTATATCAATGTTAAGATTGCAGCTCTGCCGGATGTTAGACGTTAAGATATGATTTACAGGTTGGCCATTGTGTTCCATTATTGTCCTGACACACAACATACATATCATCGCTTTTCTAGTGACTGCTTTTTTAATTCTTAAATAGAATATTTCCCCAATTCTTTCTGTCTTTGCATCACAGTACTGCAGTAAGTCATTTTCTTTTAGTCAGCATTTTAATCAGCCCAACAAGCCAACACACACACACACTCAAACCTTGTGCAGACTGTGTGTTGAAAGGATCGGGGCATTGTCCAATCTGCCAGTAATTTCATTTAGAAATTTCAGAATGCTGCCATCTCATATAAAAAGTGTCAGCCAAAGTTCACAGACGATCTTATCATTTGGGAACCTGATCCAAAAGCAGGCACTCAACCTTTAATGTGGAATTTAGAACTAATAAAACAGTAAATGAGACACGTATTCATGTCCATTGAGCATGATTGATGACCCCACTTTATCTCATGCCCAGCAGACACATTTCACATCATGTTTGATTGCACATCGAAGCCATTGATTTCAATAAATCAACATAAATTATTCCATGTTGTTCTGCATTGAAAAGTCTTGACATCTCACTATTGCAGTCTTCATAAAGCTGAAAGGCAGATATTAAAAGAGTAGTTCAACATTTTGGAAAATGTTCTTACTTCTTTTCTTGCAGGGAGTTGAAACCGAAGGTCAATACCTCTCTCATATCTGTATGGTAAATTTGAAGCGACTGCCAGCATCCAGTTAGCTTAGCTTAGCACAAAGACTGGGAAGGGTATTGCTTTGGAAGTGCAGGTAGGCGAATTTTGTTACCTTTGGACAGATCTGGGCTAGCTGTTTTCTCCTTTAAGCCTACAGTCTTTGTGCTAAGCTAACCGGCTGCTGAACGTTGCTTCATATTTTCCGTACGGACTTATCTGTAGGTTACATATGAAGCCAGAGGTAGAAGATGGTTAGCTTAGCTTACCTTAAAAACTGGGAAATAGCTAGCCTGGTTCTATCCAAACAGAAATCTGCCTACCAGTAGCTCTAAAGTTCAAAAATTAAGTTACGTATTGTTTGTTTAATCCGTATGAACACTGAAGTGTAAAAACAACAATAAAATGTGGTTTTACGGTGGGTTATGTGCCAGACTATTTCTTGACTTGAATTTCCAGAATCTCTGTCAGGCTAGCTGATTTCAGTGCTAAGCTAAGCTAACAGCCACTAAGTTCATGTGTCAACTAAAGATATGATTGGGCAACTTTTTCAAGCAGCATTTTACTCCAGCAACTAGTTTTAACAACTAGTTTGGTTGTTACCAACATAGGGGTCACGCCCCCTCCAAAGAGTCACATGATAAATCTGAGGGGTCGAGAGATGATTAATGGGAGAGGAACTAAGAAAAAAATAACTTCTGCAGCATATATTTGTATTAATTTTTGGGCTTCTTTCTAATCTTTGTGGGGTGTTTTATGGAATTCTGGATAATTTGACCACTTGTGGCCTCAAACAGTTATAGAAATGAAACCAGGAGAGACGTTCAGAGGGGATTGAACTCACGACTCATAGACATGAGAAATGTGACAAGGAACTGATATGTAATGTAAGGGGTCACAACCTGAAACTTCAAAGTAGCAGAATATGGAAATACTCAAGTTAAGTACAAGAAAGTCAAATTGTACTTAAGCAGAGTATTTGTGTAAAGGTACTTGCATACAACTGAAATGTGGAACTATTCCTTAAATGTTTCAAGGGCATATTTTAGACACAAAAGAGAAAATTCAGTTGAGTGCTGTATAAAATTTTTTATTTTTTGATCTGTTTGTTGCAGATACCAAACCCTGAAATCATTGGTGTTTTCATTGGTGTGACAATGTCTCCATATGATGTTGCAACCCAAATGCAACCTCTGACTCTGTTTGAGACAGTGTCAGGTCTTGCAAAAAGGCCTAAACCCCAGACTGATGCCACCACTGGGAGATGGTGAGGAAACGTGTGCTCCCTCGGAACCATTTCCCACACTGCCCTGGCAAATGACAGCAGTCTGAATGAACAGCGAGGTCTCAGTTATGGATACATAAGCATGTCGATTCTGGTTGCTTTTCTCTCATATGGTTGTTGAATGCTTCCTTATATAAACCGATACGGCATCGTGTCAGCAGTTTATTTCTCTTTAATTAACAGGCCAGTTTGGAGAGCCAATCAATTCTCCGAGCCTGCACCAGAGCATCACAAATAAATATGCATTCGAATCCACTCCGTCATCAGTCCAGTTTAGACAAAGCTCAGGTGTGCGTCCTTGTCCACTCCGTAGTTGCCTTTGTGCTCCTCAAACAGATTGCTGAGCTCGTCCATGTACAGCTGGTGGAGGGCATCGAGTTCCTCGGCCATTGGCTTCTGATTCCTCTCCACCCTAATGGGCCGCCCGACTGCAGGGAGAAGACAGGGTGAAGTACAACACACACAAACACACACACACACAGTCGGTGTACTTCAGAGTTTGCAAAATGGTCCGTTGGATGCCGTTTATCTAAAGTTCAATCTGACTTAAAAAAACTGTTAGCCAACTCGGTGACATTAGATTCTTCTGCCAAAATCAACTGCAGGTTGGAAAATATACAAGTGTATATCAATGTGACTCAGGCTTTCCCCTGCCAGACAAAGTCTAATGCAATGTTTCCTTTATTTGAAATACTGCAGGTGAGGTTGCACCCGGATAGATGTGCACAGCCCACTCACCTACTGTACTGATGGGTTTTCTGTAGGGCATGAGACCAAAGGAGTACTGGAAAATGCCACGTGCATGGAAGAGAGGCAGGGCGATACCCATTAATCCTTGCAGCCGCTCCTGTGTCCACCTAAGCCAGGTTCCTCTTTGGTTTCCCACTTGATCAAACACTTCGTTTTCTCCGAAGGAGAAGACTGGCACCAGATGAGCACTGCAAAAGAAAGAAAGAAAAAAAGATTTGAATGAAAAGGTTGTTTTATTGATTAACTAACAGTGTCCCGTGTTTGAAATGTTTTACTGATGTTCCTCGTTATAAACTCAAAACGGACTGCGTGCTTTTCCAGGAAATTCCACATGAGGGGCTTGAATAAGCCTCTGTTTCAAGATGCCACGATCAGAATTAGCTGTATTTAGCAGAAAACCTTCCTCATTCCCCCCAGGGCTCTTTGCTCTCACCCGTGTTCCATCGCCATTTTGATGAAGCCTTTCTTCTTAGCCAATATTACATTGTAGGTCCCAGGATGGGCATCGAGGGACTCTGGGGCCCCACCGACTGCTATCACCACAGCGTTACCACCGCCTTTTTTGCTGAGCGGATATCTGGCGCTCTTTTTGTCCGAAGGAATCAGACCTGCAGTGTTGTAACAGAAAAATAAGAAGAAGTCAAAACAAGTTAAATAATACTTTGAACAAAATAGAGTATATTAATAAAAACCTTTACTATATCCGTATACTCAGTTGAATTTAAGAGGTATAGTTGTATGGTCAATCTGATCAGTATGATTGAAAGGTCTCTGGCCCGCACCTGCACACATGATGTAGTCTCTGAAGAACGGGGTTCTGAACCAAAGGGGCAACATGAGCAGGTAGCTGGTGAGGCCGGGAAACAGCTGCCTGAAGCCTGTAGCATTGGTGCAGAAGTTGGTGAAGGCTCCTGCTACCAGCACGCCATGGGGATGGAAGCCCAGGATGTAGTTGTGCCTGGGATCCAGGTCAGCCGTCTTCACCAACTGAGCAAAGAAAAGAAAAACACGCCGTGCGTTAATGTCTGTATCTGAATATCGGTCATAACCGTGTTGAATATTTCAATTGAGATCATCTGATTCTTCCTAAAAGAGCAGACAGTGTTGCGTTGTGTTGGCCCAGCTTGGCAAAACTGTTCAAACATGTGCCTCCATATCCCAGGGTCAACCCTCTGAACCCTCTCGCAATCCTCATGTCTGTGTGCAAACTGTCTAAAAAAATATTCAGAACCAGAATATTGTAAGACACACTTCACCCTACATTTCAGAGGGAAATATTAGCAGTAGAGTCTCCCAAACAATGGATGAATATACCTCACCTCTGCTACAAAAAGAGCAATATATACAGTGGACCTCTCACCTGTCCTGGACTCTCAATGGACTTCATTTAGTTTTTTAAGTATCAAAAACAGCAGAGCAGAACCAAAGATATTATCTTTTTTGATCTTTTAAAGGAAAAAGAATGTGTGGATAAACACGCGCTTACGGTACCCACAATGCAACGCGGCTGCTGACAGTTTGGTCGGGGTTCCAGGTTTGTGACGCTAGAAGTCTCGTGCTTGTAGCCTCAAGCAGAGATCTAGCGGTGAGGTTGCAGATTGCAACCAATTGAAACTTCTCCCGTGTGCCAAGTGTGTAGGAGAACTACGGCGGTCCACGCAAAAACGCAAATGGTCCTATTTAGAAGAAATATGTCGATATTAGAAGCTCATTCCAAGGTAACGAAAACACAACGATTCTTATTTTTGGGTGATTCCAGACAAAAAGAGAACATACTTATTCATATTATTATATTAGACCCTCCTATAAATCTGGGGCAGCTCTTCAAATGTTTCTAAAAGTACAAATTAACTCTGCAGGTGTTGACCCTGGAATAGTACCAAGCGCCATTTGTTTGTGTCTGCCAGGAACCCCAGCGAGATGATGCAATGTTTACACTTAACTTAACCTTTTATGTTTGGCAGGTAAGGCTATGCTAGTGTGTTTCCAATCAATCCTTGGAAATTGATTCATATTTCTCTGTAGAGTCAAAAGTAATAGTTTTCTGATCATCAGCTGTAAAGGACTACAGATAAGATAAACCACCTGTTGTGTGCAGGTCTCCTAGATAGTGAGAGGCACTAAAGGTCACAAAAGTCGCTCGTCATGTGCTGCCGTTTGTTTTTCTGCAGCGGGTGTTGTGCTCATTTCTATGAAAAACAAATCTGCTCCCCTCACTCACTCATTTGTGTCTGTGTGTGAGATTAGTATATCAAGGCCCTGCTGTTCTTATGGCAACAAGCACAGCCATTATCAGGGAGCCATGCTCTCTCTCCTCAGGGTCAAAAAGGTAGCTTAGAAGGGAACGCCTTCGATGACACCCGTGTCTATAATGTATTGAAAACATATTCATAGAGAGAACATAGTCATAAGCACTCATAAGTATACATCATGCTTTACAACAATGATCATAACGCATTATAAAGCATTTCATACTTCATTTTATAAGGTCAAGTATGATAATACTTCATAATTGCTGGCAGACACTTTCTTTTGCAAGTATCCTAGTGTATTATAATTCCCGTAGCTAGATAGATTATAATGCATCGTGATGTAATTACAAGTCACTCATTATTCAAAAACATCATACAGAAAGTATGAACAATGAACACATTGTAATCCCATTATAGTGCATCATCAAAGGATTATTTATTGCATATATGGGAAGTATAAAACACTTTGATCCTTGCAAATGAAATATCATCCAGTCATTATGAAGTATTATGATACCTATAAATCAATATAAAATGTATATATTGTTATAAGACATTATGAATAGTTACTACTGCTTATATCTAAATTAGTTATACACAGATTATAATGTGTTATAAGTATATTTAGAATGCATCATAGACGTGGGTGTCATAGAAAGTGTTCACACATTTTGAATCTATTACATTTTCTTTCTTTCCCTTCCTAGATGGTAGAACGTAGCAGATCAGAGTCAACGGATTTGTACTGTTGAGCCAAGTCCTGACCTTGAACCCTCACAGGGCTGTTGTGTGTCCACTCTGTTTGTACTGTGGGTACCTGCTGCCGCTGATCAGAGTCAATCATTAGCCGCTAATGAGGAGGACCGCGGCTGTTTACAAAACAAAAGTGACCAATCACAGAGCTCTCCCACGAGGCCGTCACCACGACCTCGCCCCCTGTGTGGCTGCCATCCCTCCCAAGGACTTTGAGTTTTAGAGTAAAGTAAAGAACCAGCCATTTCTTTTTGGTGTAGATTTGGATCTAGACAAAAAACAAATAGAAAAAAAGCGTGTGACATTTTGGGAAAGGGGCTTATTCGCATTCTTGATGGGAGAATTGAAAACCCTCTCACGTGTGCGCTCTGTTAGTCATGAATTTGGAGTGCGTCTTGTCTAAATGTGTGTTGCGTCATTCTGTTGAAGCACACATCAGCTGGTGAGCTCTCAGTCTGAGCTGATGATGGTGTCATTAGAGACGGTGGGCAGAGACGCACCAATGAAACTAATTAGGCCCCCTGAAGGACACTGCTGCTCTTCACCCGCACATTGACTCCTTGTTTCAGACCTAATGAGGCATACAGTCAGATGATGCTGATGTTTCACTTTGATCTGGATACGTGAGATCGAGCCAAACCGGGGAGTTTCATGAGTTCTTGATGTTGGAAATGACTTGACTTGTATTTCTCTTTACAGGGAGAGAATAGAAACAGTATTCTTTGTCTGATATATACGGACACACACGATCTCTAACGAGAGACTGACACACTAACCAACTCCAATAACACCTTGGTTGCCAAAAAGTGCAGAACCTGATCAGTGTTTTTATTTACAGTGTTTATAAAGCATGTAAACAGGGCTCAAAATGAATTCTGTCGACCTGTTTGACTCTGACATACAGGTGTTCAGGGGTGGACAGAATAGCATGAACACCCATCTGATGCAATTCTATTCAGAAGTTCAAAACAGAAAGCTTATACTTGTACTATGTAATTGAAATTGTATCAGAAAGGTGTTGATTCTCCTCTTTTGCAGTTCTTGATGTTGCATTATTTTGTCAGCTGTACCTGCTCTTTTTCCTCCAGTCTCCCATTTCTATGTCTGTATATCATTTTTTTAAATATTTTTTTAATACTAAAGTAAAGACGGTAAGATTATGATTCATTTCACTCCAATTAGTGTTCTTGTTATTGTAGCATTATCACTTTTGTGCCGGTCTTCTCCTGACTTTTATTATTATATGGTGCTGTGTTTATGGTGCTCACTGCTGTAACTGCCTATCTTGGCGAGCCTCTCTTATTATTATTCTTTTTTAAGTTTTACTGCTCTTGTCCTTGTTTTTACCGATAAAGATGTATGGCTATAAAGCTATTTTTTTAACGTATATAAATAAAGTACTACAGCGATGATAGCAGCAGTAGTGGCATTGATATTTCTATATTTAAAATAAATTCTGTCTCTTTATCATCCATATGTTAAAATGGTGTCTAATCTCAGAGTCTTACACTGAGTTGTACTCTCTGCAGTTCAGATAGTTCAGCTACACTGATACAGATCACTCTGTTATCTTTTATGGCTGCAAAGGGTAAATTGTGCAAACAGAGACACGACCCACTTAATGCAAATAAGTGTGAATATCTCACGAGGCAGCTTTTAACGTTCCGATCTCGTTTTCTTTTTCCAAACAATAAATAAAATGCTGCTGAAGTTGTGTTGTTGTTGTTGTTGTTGTTGCTCTCTGTCTCATCAGCACAGTCCAAAGTATTAGTCGTGCCTCGGGGCCGGATGTAAACCAATGTAACAAAGTGGATGTTGTCAGCAGGTGTTCGGTTCTCTGTGAAGATGACATGCTCTGCAGTTCATTTTCTACTCTTTTTTTAAATTGAAAAACCTAACGTCAAGTGCTACCATTGACTTTGATATAAAGTACTGGGCTTTTTAAGATCAAAAGCAGGTAATGAAATGTACTTTAAATCACTTGTATGCACTCCAGGTGTTTGACCACAAGAGGGACACAACAGGCTGCAAGACCAACCCTACAACCCTGAGTAAGAATGTTTTGAAGGCACCTACCTGTACAGCTTTGACAATCAGTTGTGTGTATCTACCCTGGATCCCTGGTTAATGTTTAACCAGTAATCCGACATATCATGTTCCATGCGATTTATATGATTTCTTATCATTTTTGAGGCTGGCGTGGCTGTTTTTCAGTGTGGAGGCCTGTTCCCAGTTTACACACTGGACAGTTCAGTTGTGCGGGAACGTAACTTTGCAGGACAACTCTAGGAAGTTGCTGCACGGCCAAAACACAGTCCAGCTACGTGCTGTAACCCAAACTTGACCCCCATTTAACCTGTAACAAGTGTCACAGAGCCGGGTTAGCTGTTTACACCTGCTTCCACTCTTAATGCTAAGCTAACTGTGTCCATTGACTCCAGCACCACATTTGACAAACAGATGGATATTAATCTGCTCTTCTAACTGTCACCAAGAAAACTGAAAGCATTGAAACTATTCTATCAAGTGAGCGGCGACGTTTGTGTTTGTTTTTTAAATGAAAACCATCAGATTGGATGTCACCTGGCACCTTGCATGCACCCTAATCTTTGTCCTTCATTAAAGTATTTTAGGACTCAATAAAGACAATAATGAAGGTATACTCTTTAGGATTTAGGGAGGGTGTGTGTACACAGTACGTGACAGTACATGACTGTAGGGAACACAGTGGTCTCAGTCTTCGGTTTAATTTGCTTCCAAAGACAGAGATAAGGGCTGCTGCGCGCATGTGATGAAAGATAAGATAAACGGAAATGGCATAGCAAGATGTCCTGATGTCCTGTTCTCCGACCTGCAGAGGTAAAGCCTCTGCAGGTCAGAGAACAAAGCTGTGCATATACAGTATTGATGCATTCACCTCGTGCATCGTCTGTCTCTAACCTTGATGGGGAAGTAATCCCGCATGTATTTCCAAACTTTGAAGCCACACATCCAGGACACCCTGCGGCCTCCACGTGCAGGGGTGTCATAGTCGTAGAACCACCAGACGGAGTACAGCACACTGATCAGCCAGAAGCGGGTGAACAGCAGGTAAAAGAACAGGAGGATGCAGGTGGGTGCTGAGGAGAGAGGAAAGCAGCGTCATGAGCAGCAGCTCTGAACACATGGTTAGCAAGTGCATTACATGTGCACCCTGATCCGGCATGACAAATGCATAACATACTGTACGAAGTGTTCCTAGATCATGTGTTTAGCAGGGATTAGCCATTTTATGAATGGCTGACGCCTGCTCTGGATCAAGAGCATTCAGGTCTGCTGGGAGATGACGTCACGAGTGGTTCGGTGGTTACTGATAGCAGAACTGTGCTGATGGTTGGGATGTCAGTACAATTTTATATTTTAGCCGTGTTGTTACGGTTTTCATCGTTAGCTCTGGTTTCTCTGGGCGCACGCAGTCATCCAACAACACCACGTCCATACCTTTAAATGATCACTCGCATCAGGTGATGGTCTGGATGCCAGTGGTGAGATTATCTGCAAGTATGTGTGTTAAAAGATGAATTCCATCCCTTTGCCTACATGCAATTAGATTGAAAAACTTGAATTGTTAATTTTCAGGTTTTGTTGTTTCTATGGCTGTACACAGCTCTTGGCTTGTTTAAGGAGTTGTTTTTGAGATGACATGTTTTACATGATTGTATTAAAAATGTTATCCTGTTTTGTCGTTTTTCATCTTGTGTGGCATAGTTTGTCGTCTGTTTTATGTTGTTTGTAACTCATTGCTGCCTAACTTGGCTCTCGAAAAGGCGATGACGATGATGATGATGATGATGATGATGATGATGATGATGATGATGATGATGATGATGATGATGATGATGATGATGATGATGAGGATTCCGGTTAAATAACATTTTTAAAAATATGAAGAAAGTTGGTGTGAGATTAATCTTAAGTATATTTAATTGTCACATTATAGTATATATTGTCACATTAATCAATAAGCTATATGACAAGTCGACTACACAGGAGTCACCTGAACACCTCGTGCTGGATCACTTTGTTTTGTATGAGAAGAAATAGTATCCACTTTTATATGACTAATCATGTTAAATAACATCCATTTTGGAATGTTACAGGACTGTGGGGGAAGGGGGGGGGTGTATGTCAGGCAAACAGTGTAGATATAACACCTGGTCTTTCAGAGCTAAACAAATACACCAGGTGTACACATTCATTTGGATGCCGACATGTGAAGTAGTAAGTGTTCTGAATAACACACAATGTCACACAAAATGCACACAAAGTCAGTTGAGAGGGCAATCTTGTGTGTGCAGGCGTAGACTGCACTCTGCTCAGGTCACGTCCTGCTTAGCTCCCTCTTCCGGTTATCCAGCAGTTCATGTCACTCGAGACAACAGTCCTCTACCTCACATATTAATTTACACTTTACCCAACAGCAGCTGGGCCAACATGTTTCGAACAGCAACACAAAGACTAGCTGTACAGATGTGTACTTCATGAACAGTACCATCCTGTCAGCTTCCAGATGTTTCCAGCGGACGCCCATACAAACATGCACACTCACCCAGGCCGAGGAAGGAGTAGACCCACTGCAGCACCGCCACCGTCTGCAGTCTCCGGTTCACGGGCACTTCCAAGGGGGCAAAATCAATCTTCATGTCTTCCACGGGAAGAGGAGCGACAAACCGAGGCGCTGCAGCCGGTGGCAAAGAAGAAGAGCGAGTGAAGTGGGTCCAAAGTCTGCCCTTCTTTCCTCTCCACTATAACCTCCTATTGACATCCTTATCTTAAAAAGTCAATCTCTATCTACAGCTGACTTTTGACCGCGCAGGGAAGGAGAATGCTAAAACACAGGACGGCATTCAAATATGTACAGCAATAGGTCAGTAAATGAGGGAAATGGCCATTTTATGTTGCTCTTACTCATTTGTTCAAACCCCCCTGCACTTGAATGGAAGCCAGTCTGTATTAGCATGTACCTGTGTGGTATATTGCTCTATGTACGGCTGTAAAGGCAGCCCCATCTGGCTCAGCAATCATGTAACTGCATCTCAGCTTGCAGATAGTGATGAAGGCTCTTGTAGGCTAAGAGGTTATCCAAGGTGTTGAAGAAGTGGAAAACCAGTTAACAGGAAATAGTGGAGGGGGCCACCCATGCCTTGCATCACCAATCAGCACACACTGAGACAGCGCTTTCTGTTTGTCTTCCAATCCGTTCCCCTCATTAGCTTCAGTTAGACTGACATTTGCCAGGGCCAATATGTTTGACTGCCACTCCATTTAGTTTAGAATTGTTGATTTATTCAGGGATATCTTCTCTAATTACCTCATTAACACTTGAGCTCTCAGCCGGTCATTAAAACCGCCCAGAACATCATCAACCGAGCATCAGTGATATTGATGAGGTGAGGTGCCTGCGTAGAGCCCCGAAGGATATGTTAGAAATACAAAACCCACCCCAGTAAAAGCCTGCTGCCGTCTTGCAAGCGATACAGAAGGACTAGAGAGCAGCTTCTTTCCTGAGTGAGACTCCTCAACTCATCACTCGTCTTACATTGTAAAGAAAAAAGTGTTTTTTTCTTTTCTTGTGGGGCCTAAAGGGATTACAACTCACATTTTGTTCCGCAACCCTGTGTTGCAGAATGTCAATGGATGAACCTTGTGACTCTTAATACACAGCCAGTCAGTTAATATTTTACCTGTACCCATGCAAAAAAAAGTAAATGCAGTTAATTAAAGGACCAGCGTATGACATTTTGGGAGAGCTATCGGCAGAAATGGATGGTTTTCTTTAATGTAAAATCACCTGGAACTTAGAATCGTTGTCTGATTCATTTGGTTTTTCTCTTTATTTACCTCTGTTGATGAGTGGACTTTAGTTGTCACTGTGTAATGTATGTTTTGTATGTATGAAATTGATGTTGCACTCAACGTTTAACTTAGCTGACTGCTTGGCCAGATCGCTATCGCAAAAAAAGATTTAATCTCAATGGATATTATCTGGTTAAATAATACTAGTGGCAGCTTGTATTTGGTGGTGTGAATGTGCCTGAAGGCCACCGTAGGTTCTACATGCTTGGAAAGGGAGGGTTTCTGCTGCAACCCCACCACTAGATGCCGCTAAATCCTAGACACCGGTCCTTTAAACAAAAGAAAACATCCCACTTTAAAACTGTGTAAGAGTGATTGCTTCTGAAAATGATCTGTCAGCCTTTATTATAAAATCCTCGGTTTAGATCATGTGCTTGTCTGTCAGATGTCTTAGAAATTGTAGTCCAATGTGAAACAGGCCCCCAGGGTTTGTAATGAGTTGGCATTATTCATGTGTTCTACTATTTGCTGGCACAGTCTGCCAGCAGTGTCTTTGTCACAAAGGCAATTTTGCATGAATCAGTGGCTTACATTTAACAGTGTGGACCGTTTTTATGGCTTTGACAAGCTACATTTACATGAATCAAATAAGATTACTGTTATACTTCATAATTCAAAAATACCTTATATTAATTATATTAAGTCTAATAGTGATTGGAATTGTGATTCTGCTTTATTTTCTTTTTTTTACCAATTCATATGGTATCATAATATTTATGTATTCTTAATAAGCTTTTTATATTTCTTCCTAAAATATGTATCTTTGATTTGTATTTAGGTTACCTCAGGCAAGAACGCTTCTCATTTCTGACTATTCATTTTCTTATTCTCAAACGTCGACACAGAAACCGAAGCAAAGTGATGGCTGGACCAAAAATCTCATCCTGTACCAGTGTGCGTAAACAAAAAAAATACTGCATCAAGCTCACCGTGTTTATCGGCTTTATATCGGAAATGTGTGTTCTCATTTCAAAATAAAAGCAGCAGACCTCAGTGCATATGGCTACAGATATGCCACGTGAAGAGACTTTGTCTAGGATATATTAACTTATGGGCTACATCTCTTGTGGTATTCTTTTATATACTTGTTTTTTAACTACACTAATTCAAAATAGCACAATTAAGGCCTTTAGACTGCAGGCTAAGCCGGAATGTTTTCCATATTCTCTCTGACTTGACTTTTTTCCCCCTCCTCGGCAGCTCCAGCTCTGTGTCTCCTGGATGCTGAGCAGGAGGGCGGGGCTGTTTTTCGGTGCAGTGCCATGCCGTGGAGTGATGTAGCAAGACTTACGGGACAGAGCGGGTACGGAGGGAAGCAGAGCAAACGTTCGCAAGGTTGTCTTTGAAATAGAAATCCTTCAAATCTGTCTATTTTGGAAGCAAAATGGATTTATTGAATTCCATCTAACGTCAACGGTATTGGAGCCTTTTCGTGCTACCTGACACACGGACATCTTGTTTCTGTCATACCAGGATACCGGAGTGTAGAGACATATTTTGACTTTATTTTGGACCCGGTGCTGATTGTATTGTAGTGGAGCTCTCTACGGCCCACCATGGCGTGGCCCTGTATCAGCAGGGCGTGCTGCATGGCCCGCTTCTGGAACCAGCTGGACAAGGCTGACATTGCGATGCCTTTGGTCTTCACCAAGTACACGGACGTCTCCGAGATGCAGCACATCCAGCTGCAGCCAGCGCTTCACCCTTCCCAGGGCCGGGTCGCCATAGAAACGCAGCCGTCTCGCGCGGAGACCCGCGCCTCGAATTCGGCGCGGCCGCCGCGCAGGTGCGTCTCCGAGGAGCGCGTGTGCGGCTCGGTGATGCGCGAGGACTTTAAGCACTGGAAAGTGCGACCCGAGCCGAGCTGTAAACCCAAGAACGAGTACCACGAACCGGACACGCCGTTCAACAGCGAGACCCAGTACCAGAAGGACTTCAAACCCTGGCCCAACCAGAAAAGGTACGACCATCCCTGGATACAGAAACAGTCTGCCAACGATGACCGGGCTCCGGACAGGTCCAGGCACGCAAAGCAGCCGGCGGGAGCGGACAGCGGTGCGGAGAAGAGTGCTATCGCCGACAAGGTACAGGAGAAGGACCTGCTGCAGGGGCAGGAGAGGAAAAAGAGGTCCAGTAAACAGGAGGGGCCGAAGAAAGTTGACCTGAAGGTGGAAGGAGAGGGCAAAGGGAGGGCGACGGCGGATGCTGTGAACAGGCAGATCAAACAGGAGATTACAGGCGACAGCTCGTACACGTGAGTTCATACATTGCCCCTCATATCTGTCCACCAAGCTGGGGGTCCAGAGGCCTCAGGCGTCCAAGGGTCATAGGGGTCAAAATTGGTGTTATACTGTGTAAACCATTCACTTGATTATCAGAAATATCAGAGGTTTTGCATAGGCCAACTGTAAATGTCTGTATACAGAAAACACAGCAATTCATCTGTTGTCAGGTGAAAATGGTTAGGGACTGTATGAAAATTAGTTGGGAGGGGAGGGGTGCATAAGTCACATTTTCTATGGCCGCTCCCCCTTCAAAACTGCAACACACTCCGCACAAGATACAAAGTGAAATAATACTATGAAATTTAATCGTCATAATAAATCATTTAAGGTGTGTTTACTTCAAACCTTACTCTGTTAGTGGAATAATACGTCTTTACATAGCCACCAGATTGCACAAAATTGGAATTTGCGTTGTCAAAGTGAGGGCAAACTTAACAAACTGAAGCATCCTGTCATCGTGAGCCAGGACGTGCAGGGCTGCCTCTAAGAAAATCAGCTGACGTGGTGTTAAGAGGGACACGGTCAGTGTGGAGATTGGGGTGTACAGATGGGTTTGACAAACACAGGACTTTCACCCAGGAGACCGCTGTGTGTATGCTTTGAGAAACCAAAAGTCAATGTTGACTTATTTTTAACTTAAGTTTGTTACGTATCAAACCAAGATATTTTTCTAAATCCAACCAACTGATTTTATAGCGCACTTTTCGCTCTTGTTGTTGGAATTAAAAAGGAGAACTCACAAAAGATAACTTTTCAGAAGATAGCATACGGATTGTTGCATGAGGATACGTTGATCCTGTCTAACCAATGCTCCAGCTCCAAAAGCCATCACTTTCACATTTACATGTTCTTTGTTAAAAAATACCTAATCCTCCCCATTTCTGAACCCCCGTGGCCCCCAATCATTTCCACACACTCCCTAATGAATTGAAGTACAAACATTTAATAAGTGGGGGGCCATATCTGGGAGAAAACATAAAAAAAATGTAATTTAAATTTAAATGATGAAAGATTTGTTAGTTGTTACATTCCTGGCATGAGAAAGGTTAATTCTTCCACAATAGAGGACTTCATTTGGGGTGACAAATTCATCACTCGATCTTAAAACAGGAAACAGTTGTTCACACACTTGATTGAAAGCCAGAGGTGCACACAGCATGTGAAAACATGACAGATCAGTCATACTCTCAGACTCTTACTTTCCCTACAGAAGGTAATTTAATTAAATTGAAAGGTGGAGTTGACTGTTGATGTTTTGGTCCGAGAGGGTAATCTCTGTCCTGTTATGCAATGTTCCAGAGGATGATGGGAACTGGTGGATGGATGAGCATCAAGTCACGCACGTCAGCGCCACTGTACGCAGGTCTCTTGAAGCTGTGCCTCGATGTTATCGGTTGCATTTATGTTGTGGGAAGGCTGTTGGTTGTGAGATGTACCAGATCCATTTCACACTTTTATTTTTTCTTACTGTAATCTGTGGATTTAAGGGATTTTCAAAGCATTCAGTGTCTCATTCTTTGACTTACCTTCAGAAGAGTAATATCTCGGCATTTATATTGTGTACTGTAATCTGTAAAACATTATCATCGGATTCACAGTGCTGCCAACAAAGGATGCTAAATGATATGTTGATGTCGGTGTCAGTATGTTGATTTGGGTTGAGACAGAAACCCCGACTGAAAAGTGTGATTCGGCCGTGCGAGATCAGTGAGCGAGTCTTACAGCTGTTTGGTGCCTATTGTTGCCGTGCCTGTGTTGTTGAGCAGTCAGCAGGGTGCAGCCTGGGGTGTCCCCCCCCCCCACACACACACATGCCTTTAAATGGCTGCACTGTGACGAGCAGAAGCCCAGTCAGCTCTCTGTCTTACTCCGCCAGCGGAGACTTAAAGCAGGTCAACTGTGGGTTAATATCATGGACAGTGTGCATACAGTGTGAAGACTGCACACACTCACTAACACATAACATATGCGCTAAAAAAAGTATCTTTTGGCTTTCTTATCCCTTTTTCGTCGTTGAGTTATTACGCATAATCACACAAAACCATCGCTGCAGTTATTCCTCAGTTAGGGCTGGGCGGTATTGTTGAAATTGATGTCACGATATTGGTAACAGTATTTTTCCGATGTTGATTTGTATGTATTACACTGTTTACATCGAACAAAAACTACAATTTGCTTGGAATCATTCAACATGTATGATCATATCATCATAATAAGATCTTAATGGAAGACACTATAGAGACACATGATAACATTGAAATTATTATGATTGAGTGCTACGGCGAACAGAAACAATGTCATCTAAAAGAGAAAACGAACATTTCGCACTGAGGACCTGAATAGTGACCTGAATTGTAGTGGTGTGAGATAAGTCCTGAGGAGTCCGCATCATGCTTTATGCTCAGGCCACTGATAACCTTAAGACAACAGTGCAGCAGAAATGTCTCTGTCTTGGAAGAAATGGTGAAAAGAGTCCATGAAGTAAATCATCTTTAAGGTGCTGAGAATGACCGGGCAACTTAAAGATGACCAATGCTGGAGCCAGTCTTGGGTATTTGTGTAAGTGCAGTTAAAGCTAGATAAATAATATTTATAATGTCAAAATCCCCTCCAGTGTTTCCCCTATACTCCTCCTGCAGTCCATGAACGTCTGTGGTTCATGTCTGTAATAACAGCAGGACACTTGAGTGTCTGTTATCTAAACTGCCAAAGTCAGTCTAACAAGTGGAGTGACGATGACGCTCGGTATGAATGACACGCTAACGTGCAGCTGACCAGAGAATATTCAGTTTAAAGAGATCAGTGATGCTGTTTCACCCTCTTTGTTTTCCCCGTGAAGTTCGCTGGAAGTGATGTGCCTAATGTAGTTTCATGTGGAGCGAGCACTGTGCTGGTGCTTTAAAAATAGCCTTCAAAATGCTACATTCCCTGTCAGCGACCGGTCATATGTTAACTTGGGAGGCAATCTGGCCTTGTGTGCACTGAGTGAGTCTGTGAGTGAACGAGTGTGCACCTCTGTTTTGTTCACGGCTATGCTCGCATTCTGCTGCAGCAAACTGCATCATATTGTTCACAGTTCCTGTGCAAGTTGCCCCACACGATATTTAAAAGTGAGCCCTATTCAGAGCTATTTATAAGACTAAACAATTTCAGTTGTAGTAATATTAAATACATGGATGTTGGTGTAAAGGGAGGTGCAAACTGGAATTATGGGCTCTTGAGAATAAAATACATTTAGTCATTTCTGCATTCAGAGACGAGAGAATTCAGAGAAAAATGTCAAAGGCAGATTGTAATGCTGAAACAGTTGGAAAAATGACTCATCATAAAAATGGCGATTGTGAGTCTGTGTTGGAGTGATACTATTGTTTATGTGCAGTGTAAATAGTAAAGGGACCCAGCATAGACTGCCTGTGTACCGTGAGACAACTAACCAACTAACTAAACCTATAGATATCAGTATTGGCCTCCAACGTCCTGTCTCAGTTGGTTGCAGCAATGTGTACAGTTGCTCTATATATAGACTCTGTAGCAGCCCCCCTTTTCTTTCTGCTGGTTTGCACCGGGCCAATCACACATGAAGTCCTGTTCCCCTCAGCACTATTTTCTACTGTTTTTAAAAAACTTGTATTAATCTGCAGAGAGCACAATGGCTTTTTTTCTGCAGCGCACCCAGGAAATGCTACTATAGCATTTTTCTTTTTTCTTTTTCTTGCCTGAACTGGTGCAGCATTTTCCACCAACAGCCTCCCAGTCACAAGCCCCCATCCAGCCTTCATCTCACCGCCAACTCGCTGCATTTTGTTTAAAATGTCATTTTTTGCATGAGAATAAGTCAGCTGCTGGAGTCTTTGTTAGTGTCTTCTTTTTTTAACTACCAGCTCTGCTGTAAAAAACAAAAGCCATTCTTCATCTTGTCAGCTATTATTTGTTCAACTATGCGATAGTTGACATACAAAGACATACAAAGAGGCGATTGCATAAAGGATTATGACAGAGGATTTCATCGTCGACAGTGAGGCACGTAACGCAGGTTCAGTGAGTTCAGGAAGGGAGAGAGAGAGAGAGGCCGATGAATTTATCTTAATTTGTGTCACGTATTGCAGCTCGACATTTTCCACAGCAGCACAATCTCAGGAGCTTCTTTTGGTTTTCTTCCCGCACATAAGCTCCTCCCTCTCCCAGACAAAGTCACCCCATCAACTGAGAATGAGTTTGTCTTTTTTGTCATGTTGACAGAGCGCACACACAGGAGCAGTAGTGGTGCTGGACAGTACACTGTAAAGAGGGCGATGGATTTAGAAATGATCCTCTTAGAGTCAGCCACGCCTCATGTTTCTACTGACAAGGACTGAATGCAGAAAAACAGAAATGTCCCAAGGTAACTCATTTGCAGAAAAAATGAAACTTTGATTTTTTTTCTTCTGCTCTCTGAAAATAAATCCAGTGCGAGGTCGTGGTATTGTAATACTAAAATGTCAGCTGATATCCAGTATTCATTTGTTGATCAATTCAGAGCTCCGACAGCTGAAGCTCACTGTCTTATGTAACCGAGTTAATCTGATTTATCACATGTGATTACAGTTAATTTACAAGGAAATGTCTTCAGATCTGATTCTGGTTATGAATGAATTATGTAAGATACTGTAACCCAGTTAAACCTGCAGCTCTGACTAAACTCTGACCACTGCTAAAGACTGAAAGCCTGCACTTTGTGACAAACTGTCTGTATCATTATTACAAAGAGCACAACAAAAATGCTCAAATCAACACTTTTGTTGTTGTTTTTCAAATACTAATTAACATTACTGTCATTGCTGACAATAGCAAGAAACTAGAGACTGGGAGCCACCATTTGTGACCCGAAGGCAAGCCCCTGTAATACTGTAATGTACTGTTCCAGCTCTCAGTCTAAAGCTGTTTCCATTGAGCCGCTGCCTGAGAAGCTACAGAGAGGCTGCGAGTTAGAGACAAGGCCAACTGGTCCCCGAGGGAGGAGGGAGTATTGACCAGAAGCCAGGCCTCCACCCGCTGACACACCAAGAAGCACTGCTAGGAAGTGAAGCTACGGTTCCCTTCTGGTCAGATTGATTCCCTGGAATACTGTGAGAGCAGCGGTCCGGCCTTTGGTGTGGGATTAGAGCCAGTCACTGTGGTCACCGTCAGTCATAACTGCACAGATGTTTGTCCCAGCAGTGTGCAGAAGTGCATTCTAACGTGATGTGATTATATTACAATTTTAACTATTGATTCTTAGCTAAAATGTCAGAAAATTGTTAGTTCCCCAGAGCCATCACTGACATCTTCAAATGCTGGTTTTGTCCAACAAAAAGCGCCCGAAGCCCCTTACAGTTATTCAATTTATAATGATATAAACGTTTGATCAAACATAGATAATGTACAGAATTAGAAATGATTCTGGTAGTGATTTATTTGCATGGATGGATTTAATGCTGAACAGTATATTCACCGTCCAGAGTATAATATCTCATACTGGATGGATTGCCAAGACACTTTGTGCAGACATTCATGGTTCCCAGAGGATGAACCCTACTGATATTGTGATCCCCTCGCTGAAACACACAGGGGCAGGAAGTGAAAACAAATAAAATAACAAAACATAACTTATACAAGGGACTGGGACAGATTTTCATGGTTCCCTCAGGATGGTGACCCCTTAACTTTTCATCTAGTGACATAACCTGAACTGAATTCGAATTTGTCCAATACATTAGTTTATTACAAAACACCTGAAAAGTTAATGACATTCTCATCGGCCTCAGCTGTACTTTGTGTTTGGTGATAATAAGCAATAGCATCATCTCAAAAAAGGATTCTTTACTGGACTGAAATAGATTTTTACTGCTTTTCTCCTGGCTAGTTGTCTGTGTCATTGTACTATTTATGTGTCAAGGTCAGCTTGTGCAGCTCGACAGCATTTGATCCCACTGTGCAGAAATTTACAGGCATTCGTTTTTATTCTTTTCTCCCATAACCCTCCCCGTGGTGAGAGGTCCAGATTGTGCCGTGTTAGAGCCGGGCTGCCTGGAGCTCAGCAGTGCTGTACCCTGGCGTGGTTCCACCCCCGTCACACGCCAGGGTTCGGTTGTAGCGACGCGGCCTTTCTCTGCAGCGGGTCAGTCGTCCAAAGCGGCTTTCCTCACACAGCAAGAAGAAATATCACAGGCGGTATGATAGCATTGCCTGAGCCGCAGTGACTCACAGATCCGAACATGTTCCCTAAAAAACAATGGAAGAAACAATGCAGAAATATAAGGTAGTAATAGAAAGAGAAAATAGAAGATGAGGTTATTTGAAATGTGTGGTTCATTTTAAAGGGACGGTTCACCCCAAAATCTAAAATACTCTTACCTGTAGTGTTATTTATCAGATATTATTCATCTAGAATGGTTTGGTGTGAATTGCCACGTGTTGGAGATATCGGACAAAGAGCTGTCTGACATTTCTCTAATATAATAGGAAAAATCCTATTATATGAGCTGGAAAATGTCGCAATAGCAATTTCGCAATAGCAATTTCGCAATAGCTGCGACCTCGTACGTTCATGCATCCAGATACAACCTCGCAAACACATGACCTCCACCCCATTTCAGCCTCCTAGGGCGAAACAATGTGATGGGGAACATAGACTGTATACAAGAAGTGGCCTAGTCATCCATTGGTTATGACGCCTCGGTTATTGGAATATGGCCGTTGCCATGTTGTTGTTTTCACAACCAATGAACGGAAGTTACCATATTTGAAATGCGGAAAAGTGACATAGTGTCGCCGGATACGGTTCTGGTAGCGGCAGTGACCCGTCAATCACAGTAAGCCCCGCCCTAAAGCATACCCTGCTTTATGGTCTGTTTGACTCTAAATGGACCATCATTTACTAAATGAACATCATACTGTATTGAAGAAGACTTGAAACTAGAGATTGAGACCATAAACTCATGTTTACAATGTTTACTGAGGTAATAAATCAAGACAGAAGTAGAGTCATTTTCTCATAGACTTCTATACAACCAGACTTCACTTTGCATCCGGAGGAGTCGCCCCCTGCTGGTCAGTCGAGAGAATGCAATTTTTAAGACACTTCCGCATCAGCTTCACTCGGCAGAACCGGAGGTTGCTGCCTGTTGGGGAAGTTTTTGTCGAACGACAGAGCAAGCCATTGAGTGGCTAGTCGTAGCTAAAATACTGTGACATCCTGAAAGATCCCGAAGACAAGCGAATTAAGCTGAGTAGTGTGAGGTGTATCTTTTTTTATGTCAAGCACTTGGTCTACCACCTTCTATGACATGAAAATAATTCGTTTTTTAAGCTCTTTGCTTCCCGACTCTGGCAAATAATCAATCAAAATGGTATGCTTCGTACCTCGGTGTCAGTCTCAGTGAACTGCTGGTTCTGCGGTGTTGCGCAGTAATCTGCCCGTTACGTATGTGACAGTAGCTGTGACATGACGCCTGCTGAACCAAGCAAGCCTTTTTAACACTCGTTTTTAAATAAGTACCAAGTACAGTCTGACCTCAGACACACAGGCTTTATTGTTACACAGTCATACGCCCATGAATAGCAGCAATGTTACAGTACAGACCGGTGTTTCACACTGTGGAACCTGTCTGCACACACAATCTGCCTCTTTCTCTGTCGTTCTCACACACACACACACACACGATGTGAGTGCTTTAGACTCTTGGCCTTGGACCCTGTTGTATAACCTGTCTTTGTGGCTTCTTGGCCCAGCTGAGCATTGAAAATGGACTTTAGTCCGGTTATGTAACGGCTCTCTGTGTGACTTCCTCCTCTCCTCTGTGTTCACTGTCACCAGCCTTCATATCATAAATAGTTTGCTTTTCATAATTTGATAAAACGACTCTTCACGCCTCAGTTTTGTTTAAACACAGCTTAAATGTTAGCGCCTGATTTATGTTTAGATTAATAGGAACTAATTATATCGTTATGAAGATGAGATGTTTAGAATCTTTTATTGAACATCGATTATGATTTGTAAATGTCAGCTGTCTTTATTGGCATACCATTAACACAGTTTCACAAAGGTTAAATGATATACTTGAGTAATTACTATAATGAAATTCCCGCTTGTGTGCTCCATTATTTACCAAAACGTTTAGCTAAGCTAACTGGGTACTAACTGCTAATGTCAGCTAAAGCCTACGTCTTCTATGTTTCACAGGCGTATCGCCATATTGTTACGGGTCTCAGGTCTCATCGTGATCTTTGTCATCGTCACCGGCGACAAACTCTTGCACAAGAGGCGCTATTTTGAATTATACGAATCAATGCGAACGTTTTTATTTCAACAATTTGATTTGCCCGTTCGTTACTTCACGTAGAAATAGAGCGCTCCGTTTCTCTCCTTTTTAGTGTTTTTCGCTTCATGACAACCCACCTCAAGAACATTTGAGGTCGAAGGCCGACTTTCACACTGTGATGCAAAATCAGACAACGCCCTCTAAAGTAATACAGTAAAGATGTCCAATCAATACAACTGTCCCTGACGTGTAATTGCATTGAACAGGAACACACAGTCTCCGAGGCGTATTTCCGTAGATGCCAGTTATTGATATGTGATATCTTTCCAGAAGACTTTCTTACTTCTTGTCCTAATGAGGCTCTCGTGCAGCAGCCTGGCCTCGTCTGCTCTGCTGATGTTGCCACGGGGATCAGAGACCTTTCACTGAACCGTGGCTACAACTGCGTGGCTCCGAGCGCTCGCGCTGCGTTAGGGAAATGTTATGTGTTTGGGACTGCACTGGAGCCACAGGGAGACCCGATATGTCGTCTGACTGGCCGAAAACACAGAGCTCTCTGTCTTCCTTTGTAATTAGCCCCAGCGTCACGGTGTCATGTTGCAGGGGAAGCTTATAAACAATTTTTATGTTACGAATGAGGACACTCGAGACAACACTCGAGGAACACATATCCTCTCTTTTTTTAATAATAACATTAACTATTTTATTTTACTATCATTTGAGCTACACGCTGACATTTTCCGTTGTTTCATTTTCTTTAGAGAAAATGTTTTTGCTTTTGTTTCCACCAAAGAAGAAACAGCAGTAAAGAGAAATAAATCCATGGTTCATAAAAAGCCAATAGTCGTTACCAGATAGACAGATAAACTACAAGCTCACTCCTCTTATATCAGGTTTAGATGATTTTGTTTCTAATTTAGTTTTAGTTGTCTAAAGCATCCCCTGATGACCTTTAATTTAGATTAACGAGCATCACAAGCTTTAACATTTAAAGCAAGGACACGATTCAGCTTCAGCTTCAATTTCCCACAATAATAATGAATGTTGTTATGAAAAGCTGTCTCACTTCTCCCATAAGGTGAATTACAGTAGATTTCTTCTTTTACAACGATACAAGGTCGATTGATAGACAGAAAAATAATTGTGATGACGAACCGATCCATCGTTAAGGTGTGTTTTGTGAGGCATTTTCTTTTCTATTTTCATGGAACAAACAATGAATACATTAATTGAGGAGATGATCAGCATGCGAATCAATAATGAAACATTTGTTTAGTTGCAGCCCTCATACAATGGAAATGCTGCAGATGAACAGTTTCTGGCTGTAACAGATGTTGGTTTGCTTCAAATGAATGGGACCAGAGTGCACTACAGAGAAAACACAATGTAAAGGAGGGAGAGAGAGAGACATGCAGTGTGATGTCCTCAAGTAAAGGTTGTCCTCTGTGGTACACCCGTCCATAGCTCTGCCGTACTGCTGACCTTCTTCAGAAGTGCTGTGTGAGTACGACAGAAAACCATCAGACGGTGGTGCAGAGCTCCTCCCACCTACCGTACTCTCCAGTAGTAATGCGCCACTTCACTTCACACCTCCTCTGCAGACGCGGACTACAACATTGGTGTCACGCTGTCTGCAATGAATGTGATATCTATTTTTATAGAGATTTTCTTTGATGACGCTCCAATAAAGACGGTTTTCCTTTCAAAATCCAGCAGTATATATACACACCAGAGACCCAAAATAATCACTGATTTGCATGGGGATAATTATACCACAGTCATCAGCCAAAAATGAGGTATATAACTAAATATTGAAAAGGTGAAATGGAATAAGAGTGACTGGGACACGAGGGAAATGATTAAAGAAATACAGATTCATCTGTATTTGCGTTGGAGGTCTAATTTGACATTTTAAGAAATATACATATTTGCTTTCTTACCAAGAGGTAGATGAGAAGATGGATACCACTCTCGTGTCTGTACCCTAAATATGAAGCTAGGCTAGCTGCTTAGCTTATCTTAGCATAAAAGAAATGGAAGCGTGGGTAGCGGATCCAAAGCTCACTAATTACCATGTCATATCTTGCTTGTGTTGATAAAACTGGACTATTTCTTGGCCGGGTGCCGGCTGACACTGGAATGGAGTTTCTTTGGACGTAGCCAGGCTTGATGCTAAGCTAACCGTCTCATGGTTGTAGCTTCATATTTATCCTACAAACATGACACCGTTATCAATCTCCTAACAAAACTATACCTTTAAATTGAGACCCTTTAAGCTAAAGTATCCTAGCTATAGGTATTAGCTTGTCACTCGTACCCGTCCACTGTCATGACTCTTCATTGATAATCCTTATTGATGGGTTTTCAAGCTCTACCACACAGTCCGTTTACTTATGCCCGACTTCCTTCTTTCCGCACAGAACTGAGTACAAGGCTTACAGAGATGTGAAGCCGGCAAAGATGATCCGGGCCAGGTCCCAGTACCTGCCACCGGATGAGAAGACCAGCCTAGAGACCAGCTACAGTGCCACATACAAGGGCCAAGCCCCGCTGAGGTCTACTGACAACAAGGCCCTGGACAGGAGGAGGATACGCAGTTTGTACAGCGAGCCTTACATAGACCCCATCAAACAGGTGAGAACACGCCTTTCTGACTTTGTAGTCGGGTTTAAAATCAATTAAGGAGGAGATCAAAAGAAAGGCTTTATATTACTGTAGTAGGAAATTCCTCACATGCTCATCTCATTGCACAGCACAGTTTTAGACATGACTAGCCACAAATGGAGCATGTTAGCTCAGGAATCTCATTTGCGCTATCTGACTTCCTCAGGTTGACAGGTACAGTGCCCTTCGCACTAAACCCAAAAAGCCTGGAGCCGCGGCGTCAGGCCAGGGCAAGCCAGCGAAGAAAGCCAGAGATAAGCAGAGCATCGCGCTGAGGGGCTCCAAGAAGACGGCCTCGGAGAACCAGCTCGAGAACCGGCCAGCGGTGGGGGACAAGGAGAAAAGTAAAGAGATGAACAACAAACTGGCTGAGGCAAAAGAGTAAAAATCATTTAGCACTACTTCTCCTTTTATTCCTTATTCTTTTGGGGGACACAACATACACAGAGGCTGCAAAATGAATTACGGTTCTCATCATCTCTCCTTCTTTCCCTCCAGTCTCTCTCTCCTCTCCTCCTCTGTTCAGTATCCACTCATCCTTCCCCTCTGTCCTCGCTCACTACCTCCTGGCTACGTTTGTACAATGATAACAAGATGTCGGGGCTTTTAGACATGACACGTCCTCGCTCCTCCCACCTCACGCTATGTTACATCGCTATAGTAACGAGTGGGCGGGTGCATCCTCTTCCTCCGCCATTTGATGCCGCCCCCCCCCCCCCACTCCCACTCTGCTCGCCTCCATCTCCAGGTTGCCATGGCTACAGGCTGCCTGGCTAGGCAATGGATGGCTCTCGTTGCATGGGTCCACCGACAAGCAACTCTGAAGGCTTGGCTTTGATCAGCTGAGCAGATTGCTTTGTTGAGTTTATCAAAGATGTTCCCCCCCCCCCCACCTTCTTTTGTTTGTTGGGAGAAAAGATAATCGAATTGGCACTTTGGATATGATTTCCACGCCTGCTAAATTAACAACAACTCTGAAAATCTTTGATAAACGTGCCGCTTGGTTAGTCATGAGTGTCTGTTTTGTACCTGCTACCTTCTCTGCTCACAGTAGAGCTCACAGGGCTCAAAGGACGTGTTGGGCAACATCATGCAACGCTCTGTTAATGTGATTTTGTACTGTCTCACTGTGAACTGAACTCTGTCGAAGGCTGCGTAAAATTGTTCATCCCATTCAGCATTTGCTCCTTTTCATGCGAGGCACATTCATACAGCGGCATTTAAGGTTTGTTTGCACCCAATTTGTTGCCAAGGAAGCATCTGGGTCACACTAAACTGATTATGCATTAAACACCAGCCATCTGAACGGCAGATGAGCATTTCCCCGACGAATTAGATGATAATTGTCGTGCAGTCATGATGAGAAACAACATTTCTGAGAAACAGAGAGGGGTGAATTCAGTCTTATAAGACTGATCCCCCTGCAAGGCTTCGCAGCAGCGTGCACACAAACGCACACCTCCTTTTGGCCTTTTTTTTTTTTTGTAAGTGTGCTCTGCCGAGGGTGACCGTAACCAATATGATTAGCCTGCCATGGGACGATAGCAGACAGCTCGTATTGCTGCTTAATGGCACTTTTCACATAACCTTTAAAGAGGGAGCCGTAGGGATGAAGCACAGATCCACGTTCCGAATAAGTCGTGAACAATTCACTGCCATTTGTCTACAAGGATAAGAAGTTTGATCCCAGTTTTATGTATACATAATAAGTTGTATCTGTTATTAACACCATCTTTTATTTTAATACAGCCCCAATAAGGGCTCAATGATGTGATACGTGTGACTCCAATGTTCATCACTCTCTGTTTCTGGATCCATGTTCTTGTTTTGACCAAATTCCAAAATCATGAAAAGTATGTTGGTTTGATGAGGTTTAGTTTATTTATTGAAACGTGTTGAGTGTAAGACGTTTCATGCAAAACACACCAAAACCAAATCTTAAATTCTGGTTGAAGAAAAAGGGGGACAGGAAGTAAGTTGTGTCGTAAGTGTTTATCTGTTGAGACTAATTATAACCTCTCTTGTGTAAATAAACAGTATACTATAGCAGGGCTACATGTTGGCTGAGTCAGCACTCGGTCCAAAGCTGTTTCCACTTAGCATATATAGAGAGATCACTGTTTTCTTTGTTTTTGGATTAGAAGAGCACTGTACAGTGTCCCCCCCCCCCCCCCCCACACACACACACACACACACACACACACACACACACACACACACCTCATTGCTCTCATTAGTTCTGCTTCTCAGCATCCTTCCCTCCATTGTGAGTGGACGACTGCACCGTCTCTACATCCTGTGGTGTCTGACAGCGACCATCTCCACCACCATGTCTATCCAAGCTGCCCCATCAGGGACGATTCATTAGCATTTTGCAGCCTTTGGTCAGGGGGGGGGGGGCTTTGTCATGTACCACAAGGGAGGTGGGGGGCTTGTAGGGGCGGTCAATGTAAAAGGTTGTTAGCACACCACACACTGTGCTATATCTTTGTGACTATTAGGCAAATAAGGATAGAAAGTATGGTGATGAAAGTTATGTCTTGGGCCCCCAACAAAAAAAAATGACTGTGACGTGCTTGTGTTTCTATCTGCTTGCTCATATTTAATGAAACATTACAAATAAATGCAAAAAAAAGCAGAAAAAGCAGTGTCTTCTTGCTTTTATTTCTGAAAAGGAAAAGACTAGCGGTTGCAGGTATCTGTCGGCGTGTCTCCTGTCCCTGTCTTTGTCTTTGTGAGACAAACGACATTAAATGCATCCACATGGAAGAGAATTTTTTGCTCTCACAACTTCTTTCTATGCTTATCCAAGACTGCGCCACATTCTAGCATGAGCTCTGACGTCCTCTCCGCATGGCCCCGCATGTTGCCCTCGCGTGAGAACTGAAGAATATATTATTTTCTGCATCGTGTCTCCTAATATATTCCAAGAACTCACCCGACTCGTAGAGCAACATGCGCGTAAAAGGACGTCCAGAAACTCATTCCAGAATACGATGTCATGTGCTTCTTAGGCTCCCAGTTAATGTACAAATGATGCTCTTTTATGCAAAAGAAAACACCCACAAATGTGTGATATTACGTTTTGCTAAGATCATATTGTTCTTTCTTCATACTGTGTCCAATTTGTCGTGTGCTAATGAGTGACATTCTGATTCATTTGAAGGGTTGTGCTAAAACAGTACCACTACATACAACTCTGCCAGCCAATCCGAGATATTGGCTGGGTGCAGACTCTAAAGCAACACCTGTGGGGCTGTGCGCTACCCAATCCAAGGTAATCAATCGTGAGAGCAACCAAAGGGAAATCGACCGCGAGCCGCAAATGCCACTCATTCCCATTCATACATGCTCATGGAGTTGTGATTTGATTTTTTAGTTTTCTATTACAGTCGCACAGTTTCTTTTTGTTTCACCGCATTACCTCTGGTCCACTCCTCCGGTCACAGCCCTTCTGTATATTTCTCTTCCATATGGACACTAGAGTGTGTGTGTGTGTGTGTGTGTGTGTGGGGGGGGGGCTGCCTGCTGTCACATCCTACATGTACGGTTCCTTAAGATGCCTATTCTTAAAGAGGCCCCAGGTTTAGTCCAAACATCACCCATCCTTGGACGTTAAAGGGCCAGTGTGTAGTATTTAGGGCGTTCTATCGGCAGAGATGGAATATATGTAATACGGTTGACACCCCTTACAGTGATCACGTGGAAATCATTCACTATTTTTCGCCGTTGTGGCGCAGAACCGGTTGAGGATCAATCCACTTATTAATTATAATTATTAATCCACAACGCCCAGAAGGGGGCGACTTTAACCCCAGGTGCTTGTCCTGTGAGCATTAGTTTTTTCATCGAGAGATAAGGACTTTTTCTTTTTCCCCGTCATGATTTCAATGTGCACACGCAGCACGAGCCTCAGAAAGTTACAGCGAGACATCATGGGAGTAAAGTAATAAACTAAACTAAACTTTAATTAGCGGGAGCACACCTAGTTTTAAAATGTGTTCCTATATGTTGTTATGTAGGAGAAGACCCCAAATGAACTTGATTACTACAGGCAAATTATTGAAACAGTGTTTGTATAGGAATGATTGTGTACCAAGCTTTTAGGATACATATAAGCATTTGATCACTGTATTATTAACTATATATACGTGTATAATCACCTGAAAATAAGAATCGGAATAAGAGTTTTCGTTAGCTTATTAGCCGCGGGTCTTCTTCACGGAGCCGGCCGCCATGTTTCTACATGTCGGTTGCGACATGCAACCTCCCCGCTAGATCCTACACACTGGCCCTTTAAAACAAACTGCATGACTGTATAATTTATTGAACGATTACTAGTGGAGATCACTAATTCATCCATTTATGAGGCAGATCTCTCACACGTTTGAAACCGTCACACTTTGCATCTTAGCCTGCCGTCACCGGGTGGACGTTTCATACTGTGTATTGCACTACGATGGTTTTCTTTCATCTCTGAAGCATGCTGCCTCCGTTTTCTGTTGGACCTGCAATCCGATGTTGCGTTTAAAGAATTCGGTCTAGACTTTGAGTGTTGGCTTGGATATAAGACGAGAGGTAAGTATGAATGCAATGAGGAAAGCTTTGGAAGCACACAGGTCAAAAGGACATTTGTAAGTGCATGTTAATGATCTTCACGGCTGCTAATGTATTATCATTCAAATGTGTATTGCATCTTGTAGATATTCTGTCACAGAACACCCCGAGACCCTCATTGCACTATTGGCATCTTGTAGTTCATAACGTCACAGTGACTTACTGAATGGGTCCAAGTGTAGATTTAAACCAAAGGCCTGTATTGATCTAAAAGCAAAGCTGTCCAATGCATCATTAGAAGCTTTCATTTACATGTGAATCCCCACAAAACAGTGGCTTGTATAGTCAAAGTGGAGTCACTTGATTCTATCAAGAGTTTTTCTGTAATATATTTGCGATAAGCAAACAGGCGATGATGCCACAGCGATGTCGTCTCTTTGTCTCATGCTGAGCTCTCGGCCCTAAACCCAAAGCCCGGTATTCTCCTCTGAAATGAGCGGTCACAGGGTGCTCGGCCCAATGACTTGTTGTTGCTCGCCCCGGGAGAAATGCCTCATCGTGTGTCTCTTTCTGTCTCCTTCTCTGCTGTCTTAACCCATGTGCTGCCTCCTAGAGATGCTAAGGACGAGGTTCTCCGACCCGGTCATCATC
The DNA here is from genome assembly GCF_910591455.1 of Pholis gunnellus. NCBI lineage: Eukaryota > Metazoa > Chordata > Actinopteri > Perciformes > Pholidae > Pholis > Pholis gunnellus. The sequence goes on from NC_136540.1 coordinate 23,700,449, forward strand.
ATACCCAGGGTGCTACTGGAGGAGAACTACCACCGCTGGAGAGACCCGAGCCTCGGAGGAGCAGCGGAGTCGTACGCTTTTCCCTAGATGGCAGCCAGACTGAGTAGCTCTGCCCGTGAGGATGGAGGCAGATACACCTTATACAGACTGATGCTCTGTACTGTAGATAACTAGTATTTGCAATTAAGTTGGATTAAGGCAAGAGGTTAAATCCCCACCCCCCACCCCCCAAAAAAAACGTTAGCTATCTAAGAGGCAGATTTGAAACGCGCATGTTTGAGACAGCTCTTAAGGTCACAGCTGTTTGACCCATGGCATTATTCTAAAGGTGCTACATCATTTTCTGGTTTCATGCAATTTATTTTAAAAGCATATGTCACCATCATTAGAAATACCACACCATAAAGTGCTTCGACAACAATTACACCAGAAACTGTGCTGTACATTGATCGGTTTTAGTGTAAATAAATACTCATAACTTGCACATTACAACACTGTATTGTAGTTTTTGTTGTATGGTCAGTAATTCACAAATAGGCGATCTGAATGGTGTGAAGACATGAAGGAGTTCTGCATGTAGAAAAAGGCACAGGGCTCCTAATTTGGATGCAATGTGACATGTGGCCCATTCAGTTTAAGTGCGTAACAAACGGGGAATACTGTGGGATGGAAACATGATGATGAACTGAGGGCTCTGCATTTGAAAAAAGTGCAATAATAGTGCCCGTTTTCAGTATCTTTCCAAAATTATACTTTTTTGTCCCTTTAATGAAAAGAAACAACAACAATTTTGAAAGTCCACTTCCACTTAAAAAGGTGTTTGGCTTATTGTTCCTGCACTTGAATTTTTGAGCTTCAATGTGCAGAATTATATATGTGCACAGTTTATTTTACAGTCATTTGCTGAGGGGGGAAAGTGTCTCTGAGCTCATATTTAATCTGCATTTAACATGTGTACCAGCAGGATTTTGTGACATCGCCACTAGTTTGGAAGCCAATCACGATCCAGTATGCCACTTACATAAGTGTGATGTGGAAAAATCCAGTGCACATACACTGAAAAATGGGAAAACCATAAATTATTACTCAGAACACAGGATTCTTATATGGCTTAAAGGGGAACTCACCCGACTTTACATTAAAGTCTGTTGCAGGTGTGTATGTGAGAGACGTGTTATAAAGCCTTTTGTGGACGGATGAATTGCTTCAAAAAAACTAACCCGGCAGACTGATTTTTACAAAGAACCATGTGAGAAGCCGTCATTGCAAACTGTCAAAAACGTGGCAGGTGATTGGATGAACCATCTGTCAATCAAACTCTTGTCAAAGTGAGTCGGGAAAGTAGGAAAACATCTCTTTCGTGGCGAAAACCCTCAATGTCGTTCTTTGCTCTTTTTGCTCTAAACTGTCCACTGTGAGTCCGACAGTGTTAGTTGTACTATTTTAAAACACCTCTTGAATAGATGGATCTTTAATAGTGGTCTAAACACCAGCAGCCACACAAGAACTGGCCAAAAATTGGCAATATTTTAGATTTAAAATCAGGAAGTATCTCATAAACTACATTATAATTCCGACCAGACGCTCAAAGCCAGCACTCCGTTCTGATACTGGGCTACGGACACATTTAAGTCATCCCCATAATAACGTATTGAGGTTCGATACCCAACCCCCTCAAGTTCAAACAACACAGCAACAAGCCTGGAGCTGTACAACTCAGCTGGTTCAACCATATGTATGCTGGACAGAAACTAGGACAGAAGCTGTTACCAAGCACTCCTGTCTGCACTCCAAGACAACAACAAAAGACAAAGATCGATGAATTACATACACTTTCTTTAAAAATCACAAGCTGCATCTTTGGCAAGCTTGTTTGGTGCCTCATTAATGCAGATCCTCATATTTCATTTATGGCCTACAGTCCAGCGGAGCAGAGCGAGATTAAGAAACATGACGTGGAAAAGACCGAGCAGCTGGTTTGAGCTTTTGGTGCAGAGAAGCTGTTTCCTTGTCACAGTCCATGTTGCTCCTCATTAGACTGGCTTTGCTTCATTACTGCTGTTAGCTTCATGGCAAACTGTAAATGACAATTTATCGGATTATGCTCACGCCCCCTCACATAGACGCACAGCAAACACAATGAGCACACGCAGCGTGGTTGAGCTTCGGATCGTCTCAACTTGCATTGATGCTGGAGCTTTCTGGAATTTGTGTAATTGTGATTGGAGAGAGTGTTGTCTACTACAACTAGCACTGGGGGAGGGGAAGTCACTCTCAATCTGTCAGTGCTAATCAGCATGTCAGCCATCTTGCTGTAGATCTCAAAGAGGACTATCCAAAGAGAGAGGAGCATCTTCTGTTCTCTTACCTTGTTTGTACTTGTTGTTCGTAAGAGAAAGACCGGGGAACGGTCTGTTCTAAAAGCTCTGTATCGTATTTATGTAACCGTTAATGTGATTTCAGATACAACTCATAGACAGTACTTTAGATCTGGAAGTATGGAAGTATTCATATTATTGACTTTAAGTAAAAGAAGCAATACCACACTGTAAAAATACTCGAGTACAACTAAAAGTCAGACTTTGAAAATGTGGCTTAAGTAAAAGTATTAACAAACAAAATATTTTGTACTTTTCAAAAGTAAAATTTGTCAATACAGACAAATTACCCAATGAGTGTTACACTATTATATGCTAGTAGATTACTGCTGAATACATTCATGTATAAGTAGCATTTCACTTCTGTGGATGGAGGCGTAGCCAATTACAGGAGAAATGGACACAACAACTTTATTACAATTAGTTCCAATAAACTGCTGGTGTCAGTCTTATAGTCACTTGTACCTTCATGGAAATGTATCTGCCAAACATAACTTAATAAACACAAATAACTGTCTATGCTTATATCTATAATTTGCACTCGATTACACAGATATTTCCAGGAAGGTTCTATTCTATTATCATAGAAAATAACAGGACCTGTAAAATGAAAAGTAGAGTAGAAGTATGAAGTGGCATGAAAAGGAAACACGACATTAAACAAAGTGTTAAATGTAATTACTTACATTCCACCACTGAAATATCAAGATCAGTTGACGAGCAAAAGTCACATAGCAGGCGACTGAGATTTCACAGCAGTCTCCAGAAACAAGCGCTATCACACTGCTCACATTTGCGATTCCATTACAGTGCATAGGTGTTGTGAGCTGCTCTGTAACACCGCGATGAGGACGTTTAATTAGTAGCGACCTGTGTGAGAGGAAGCAGGACACGAAGCCTGATGAACGGCTGAGTGTCTCCGAGCCGCTCTGACCTGCACCACCAGAGAGAGAGACGGAAGTGAGGAAGGACTGTGGAGACACGGATCATGTTGCAGGGCCATTACGAGGATTGTGGCTCTGCTGCTTCCCGGATTATAGACGTACAGAGTGGGAAAAAAACTATTTCCATCACCGAGGCCTCATCTGTGTATTTGGGAATATCACTCCCTAGACCAGGGGTGGCCAACCCGCGGCTCCCGAGCCGCATGCGGCTCTTTGCCCGGTTTCATGCGGCTCTTACGTTCATATCGAAGTTTGTATTTGTGTGTTTTTAATGTGCGTGTTCGCTTCGCTTGAGTTAAATACGGTATTTTCGTCAAACGCGCATGTGCAGCCACAGATTACGTTACTCGTCGACCCATTTAACGCCGAGACGGACTGTTTGAAAGCCCCGCTAGTCACAGATGAGGCTGCGGCTGAGTTGGAGATGATCGATCTTTGTGAGGAGGAACAACTCAAACCTGCTTTAAGGGACGGGACCATTGAGTTCTGGAAAAGTGTGCCAATGAAAAAATACCCCAATGTCAAACGGGCTGCGCTTAAGATGCTGTCAATGTTTGGGTCAACATACGTCTGCGAGTCTGTGTTTTCTACCCTGAAACACGTGAAATCAAAGCATCGATCTGTTCTGACTGACACCCATGTGAAAGAATTGCTTCGAGTGGCAACAACGGAATACAAGCCAGATTTGAAGAGGATTGTTCAAGGCAAGGAATGCCAGAAGTCCCACTAAGTAACATGCATAGTAAAAGAAAACCACTATTGTAAATTATTATATTTTTGTTTGTGGACTTGGTTGAACTGAGAGCTTGTCTGTGTGAGACAGTGCACACAATGTTCATTGTTGAAAATGACTGGCCTGTGGTCTTAGGAGTCAAATTCTGTCATTATCATGTTGGTGTGTGACCTTTACAATAAATCTGGCTGAGCAAAGGTGTGTGTGTGTGTGAGGAAGGGATAGGGTGATGTTCATGTGTGCTCATGTGTATGATGTGGCTCTTTGCAGTAACACAGTAAAGAATGTGGCTCTTGGTCTCTGACTGGTTGGCCACCCCTGCCCTAGACACTTGTTTTGCGTATCTAACGATGTTAGATTGTTGCTAGTAACACCTGCACATTGCTGTTTTTAACAATCCAGTGCAATCAAGGCCATCCACAGTAGACAAACTGCAAAACACTCATTAAAAGAGGCAGCAGAGACTTCAAGTTGAAGCCCAGAAAGATCAACGTCTGAATCCTGCAGTTGTGTCAAATCAACATTAAAGGCACAGTTCACGCTTTTCAACCAACGTCTTTTTCTCCCCTTTGATCGCAGTTGCTCTCCCTCCCTTCCTCCCTCCCTCCATCCATCCTTGCACTTGGCTGTTGCCATAGCGACGGGTTGCCAGGTCTCAGACGGTGAGGCTGAATGGGTTAATTAGGAGGCGGGGCGTTTGCGGCCCTCCAGATGGTAGTGTGGGCCCCCTTCTCCGCAGGTCTCCAGGGACCTTCCTCTCAAAAGAGAAAGCCTCTGTTGTTTAGTATTCAGTCCCTCGCCGTCGAACCAAGAGGTGCATTTATGACCCTGTAGTCAACAATGTGGTATTATGGGATGTGCAGGGGGGGTGAAGCTGGGCCCTCCTCTTCAGCTCTGTTCGGCTGAGATCATTTTTCTCAAGCCCTGATCTGATTAAAGATGAATAATGTTGTCTGTCCTCATATTATCTCATACCTTATGTTGTCCTCTATAAACAGTGTATACATGTTGTCACTATGCATGCGGGAGGCCATCTTGCCTTGTTTTTACAGAGCTGAAAAACTGTGACAGAAGCACCCCCAAGTGTCTACCTTCATACAGGACTCAGGTTTATTGTTACACCGCTTACAGCACAAGAGAAGAGCTGGTACACAATGAATACGTCAGATGTGTAACAAACAGTACAAATACGATATGTGTAAATGTAGAAAAGTAGCAGCTAAAAGACAATAAAGTGATGACTGTGCTTGAGTAGTATTAAACATGAACATGATTATTTAGACAAAAGAGAAGCGACTCATTACAGTTTTTGATGTGAAGCATGTAGTGAAATATTCTGAATTTATATTTTTATATCTAGTACCATCATGTCTCAAGAAACTTTTACCTTTTAAAATGTGTAAAAAGTCACACATATGTCTTCTTTAATGTGAAATATTCATGAAATATTTATATTCTATATATATGACATTTCAGGATGCAACTACTCTATCATTTAAATATCTTAAATATATGTTTAGGGGACGTAAAATATAAATATAAATAATCTGTATTCCATTCACTGTTTAATGTGCAAAGACTTGCAATGTTGCATCAGAGCTAATATGTGAATGGTGCAACAGTTCCACCCAGTGGCAGCTGTACTGTAATGACCTACCAAATCTGCTAATTCTGTGATTTTGGTTGTGGGTGCTGCTGCACCTTTAGGTGTTAAAGACAAGGTAGGTGAAGTTCTCCTGCTTGGGTTTGACGCTGAAGTTGTAGTGTCCAATGCGGTTCCTTTGGAAGTAGAAAACGCAGACGAAACCGATGATGAAGAAGAGCGTCAGGCCGATTCCAAGACAGGAGAGGCCGGCTATATAGAGAGTGCTCAATCCCTCCTCCAAGGACTCTGCAAGAATATGTGTCGAAGAATTACAAATCAGTAAACACACATTGAAAAGGAAAAAAAAAATCACGACTTCATCAACAAAATGACAGAGATTATTTGAAATAGTGTGACTTTCATAAGCACTGGCTCTTATAATAAACTCTTGCGTTCAGCACACTTCCAAAAAGCTGAAATGTTCAAATCAACTCATGAGTCCAAATTAAGATACTTAATCAACTTCAGGGCTTTTGAAATGTGTGTTTTCCATCACGGCCACTTAAACTGGCCTCTCCACCTCACTGATGATAGAGACAGCAGCGCTGCTGCCATAATACAACAGCTAGATTGGCCCATTCGAATTTCAAAATGAAGAGACACTCAAGTTTATAATGGGTACAGAAGATCTTGATAGCTGCTCTGCTTTTAAACCCGGCCAGCTCGTCAGTGAGGTAATGGTTACTTCAGCTGCAGTTAAATCCCATCTTTTGGCTCACTTTTAAACACAGCAGAGGCATGCAGCTGACAAATACTTCCTTTCTAACAGAACCCCGCATCGTAGAAGAATGAAAGGTAGATGTTATTCTGTGTACAAGTACTCACCTTCATATGACTTCAGCAGAGACCCGGAAGAACCGACAGCTGTTCCAATCGTTTTTGAAGACCGAACTGTTCTTTGCAGACAGTCCTGCAAGAAAACATGAGCAAAGACAAAGGAGAACATTCTAACCTCTTCTTCAACAACCTTACAACCAAACGCTTCAGTCAGAGTTGGGGATTAGTTATTTGCTAAAGAAGCTGCAAGGTCGCAAGTCATTTTTTTATAATAGGTTGCACTCACAGGCACACAGGTATCTGATCCAATCGCCACGCAGATCTGGACCAGGCAGTGCAGATAGATCACATCCAGGTCCACGATGGAGAAAATCTTCACAGACACGCGTGATGTGCTAGAGTTGCCGTTCATCAACACCTTGGTGAATGTGTTCAGGGAACAGCTGCGGAGGACAGCGACGAACAAACAGTCTTTGTCTGCATCTGATATGCATTGTGTCTGATAAGACTGTGAAATGACAATCCGAAATGTTCAATCATCCGTTGCTGCGTAAATAGTAGCTACAAATATGCAAAAGTGCATAAGAAAGACATGAATTCAGCGCTGAAGGGTGTTAATAGTTCAACATTTTAGGAGATACACATATTCGCTTTCTTGTCGTCAGTTTGATGAGAAGGTCAATAGCACTCTCATGTATGTTTGTTGAAGATGAAGCTACAACCAGGAGAGTTAGCTTAGCATAAAGACTGGAAACACTGCTTCCAGTGACCAAATCTGCCTAAAAGCACAAAAAAATCGAATGTCTTGTATCTCGTTTGTTTAATGCACACAAAAAAAAAAGTGTAAAAATGAGTTATGCGCTGCAACTTCCTCCAGTAAGACACTGTTTGTATGGCTTAAACGAAGTAAAGTTGCAGGTAGGCACACTGTGCTAGCTTAAGACAGAGCCAGGCTAGCTGTCTCCTCCTGCTTCCAGTCTCTGTACTATGCTAAGCTAACAGACGGCTGGTTGTAGCTTCATATTGAAACAGTTTGAGAGTGGTATCGATTTTGTCCTCTAACTTTTAGCAAGGATGAATAATAATAGTGAATAATTATAATTTACAACTAAGAATTAATTTGAGTTTACTTGTTGGTTTAAAAACTGGACTTTAATGTTTGACTCGTTATATTTAAGCGTGGAGGGGTCTGACAAACCACATCACAGTCCTTTTATTTGGCAGATTAGAAGAAGTTGTGAACAGTTTCTCAACCTCTTTTTTTGCCTGTGACCATACTTCTATGTCACAAAGTCTTCATCACCCCAACAATTCTGGTGTTGTAATGGAAACATTCCTTTAGTATTTTATTTTGAAAAGCATGAAGGGAGCTTCACAGTGATTAAAAGGAGAAAAATAAATGATGTTACCTGGAGATCACAGGTTTATTTTGTCATTATCTCAGGATGACAGAGTTGTTTCTGGTGATAACAGCAAAGAACAAAAATCTTTGCTACCAAACAAACCTCAACATATAGGCCTAACTGTCCAAGGTTGAGTTACTCTGAAGTAACGGCAGCAGTAATAGTCATAGTAAGAACATAAGTAATAGCTGTGAGGGGGAAAAGTACATGAATTAGTCGGCTCAAAGACTAATAGCAATAGAAATAGTGGCAGTGCTGTAGGTGGAAGCAGACCTGTTCTCCAGGAAGGTGAGGCTGTAGGCGTCTGCAGGGTTTTGAGTGGGAGTGGCCCAGCATTTGTTGATGATTACTTTAATCTGCTCTGAAGAGGAGTTGAGGCTGACCTCCACCACCACAGCCTCGTCAGAGGACAAGCTGTGGTTGTTGGGTAGAGGCATTGAACCGTTCATCAGCTGCACTGTCACCTGGAACGACCCCGAGCCCGTTATGAAATCTCCTATCATGTCATACCTAGAGATGGGTGAGAAAAAGAAAAAAATATATATTTATAGCCATAAATACAACAGAAACACACAGCCTACCAGCACCTAAAGCTCACTAAATGTTGTAACATTGTTTAATCTATGCAAAACCCCCAAGTATAAAAATGAAAAGTTGCTGTTTATCTGGATCCAAGGATGTTACTGGTGAGCTACTGGTTACTTAGTGAGCTTTAGAGGTGCCGATCAGCAGAATTTGTTTCCTTCGAACAGAACCAGGCTAGCTGTTTTCCCCTGATCCCAGTCTTTAAGTTAAGCTTAAAAGAGTGGTATCAGTCATCTAACTCATGGCAAGAGAGCAAATAAAAACGGTTTCAGATGCTCTGAGGCTGTTTGGAAAAATGCATAAAGCATGCTAAGTAATAAAGACAGCATGTTGGTACCCCATGGAGCCAAAGTCAGCAGAGATGAGCGTGCTCTTCATGTAGGTACACAGGATGGGAGCCTCCAGCCGTATTCTGGGTACCTCCACTTTCCCGCTGTCTGACGTGTACATTTCCATGGTGTTGAACAGGGTTACAGATGCTGTGTAGTAGGTTTCATTCTAAAATACCAGATGACGCAAGCAGTGTGGGTCATTTACAGAGTTAACGCAATTCAGTTTTACAGACCAAATACTGGCAAGCATATCTATGCAATGTGTGAGAACGCAGGAAAATGCAAAAGCGTCCCAAACACATCACTTTTACAAAACTCACATGCACTAGACTGGTACCACACTCATTCCAGGCCACAGTCAGCTGGGCGTGGGTGGCGTTGCCTCCATTGACGCCACATTCCGGCAATCCCAAGTATAGAGTGTGCTCCCTGATCTTGTTGCTCAGGAGAAAATCCTTGGTAATTGTCACAGTGATTGCAGCAACCCTGCACTGGACTGAGATGGCCCCCAGCATAGAGACATTGGTGGCAGTTCTCAGGGGAGTAGCGGTGGTCGCAGGAGCTGTAATGGTGGTAGTGGGGCTGGCAATGGTGGTTGTAGGGGTAGAAGTCATAGATATCATTGTAGTGGCTGTGGCTGTGGTTGTAGTGGCGGTTGTTAGGGCAGTGAATGTTACATGAGTAGTAGTGCTGATTGCGGGGGCAGTAATGTTGGTTGTTGGGGCAGTAGGGGTGATTTCAATATTGTTTGTTGTTGGGGCAGTGGTGGTGATTTCAGGGGCAGGATTGTTGGCTGTTGAGGCAGTAACGTTGGCTGTTGGGACAGTAGTGGTTGTTGGGGCAGTAATGTTAGTTGTTGGGGCAGTAATGTTAGTTGTTGGGGCAGTAATGTTCGTTGTTGGGGCAGTAGGGGGGATTTCAGGGGCAGTATCGTTGGTTGTTGGGGCAGTGGTGGTGATTGCAGGGGCAGTATTGTTGGCTGTTGGGGCAGTAGTGGTTGTTGGGGCAGTAATGTTAGTTGTTGGGGCAGTAGGGGGAATTTCAGGGGCAGTATTGTTGGTTGTTGGGGCAGTGGTGGTGATTTCAGGGGCAGTATTGTTGGTTGTTGGGGCAGTGGTGGTGATTGCAGGGGCACTATTGTTGGTTGTTGAGGCAGTAACGTTGGCTGTTGCGGCAGTATTGTTGGCTGTTGGGACAGTGGTGGTGATTGCAGGGGCAGTATTGTTGGCTGTTGAGGCAGTAACGTTGGCTGTTGTGGCAGTATTGTTGGTTGTTGGGACAGTGCTGGTGATTGCAGGGGCAGTATTGTTGGCTGTTGAGGCAGTAACGTTGGCTGTTGGGGCAGTATTGTTGGCTGTTGGGGCAGTAGGGGTGATTTCAGGGGCAGTATTGTTGGTTGTTGGGACAGTGGTGGTGATTTCAGGGGCAGTATTGTTGGCTGTTGAGGCAGTAACGTTGGCTGTTGTGGCAGTATTGTTGGCTGTTGGGGCAGTAGTGGTTGTTGGGGCAGTAATGTTAGTTGTTGGGGCAGTAGGGGGAATTTCAGGGGCAGTATTGTTGGTTGTTGGGGCAGTAGGGGTGGTTTCAGGGGCAGGATTGTTGGTTGTTGGGGCAGTAAGGGTGGCTGTTGCGGCAGTATTGTTGGCTGTTGGGGCAGTAATGTTAGTTGTTGGGGCAGTGGTGGTTGTTGCAATTTCTGCACAGGACAAAACACTCTGGTTATTTAGTGCATGTAGTCTGTGTAAAACAAGTCTTTCCCACGACCACACAGTGAGACCGTACCTTGACAGGCTCGCCCAGGCCTTTCTGGGTTGTTGTCTCTAAATCCATCCGGGCAAACACATGTATAGGAGGCCCAGGTGTTTGTACATGTAGCCCTCTGGGAACAGTCATTTTCCTCTGAAGTACATTCATTAAAATCTGCACAATGCAAAAATATTGGACTCAGTAAGTCAGGCTTTATGTTGTTGTAGTATTGTACTGCTGGCTTGTAGATTGATTCGACTTGATAACCAGACCAGACTAGACAATGCATTACATTTTAGTTTGTTGTCCTTTAGGCCCTGGTATGGCTCAAGATCCAAAAATGCTGCATCCTACAATTCCCACAATGCAACTCCCCAGCATCCTATACCCTAATTGCCTCGTAAATACCTTTGTCTTTCAAACTCCTGCCCCCTGTTTTTAACGAATGCTTTCTGATAAGAATTTGAAGTCTACAAGCTTAAGCTGAGACAACCACAATGACATCATCAGGGGTTTTCTTTCCAGACTTTGGGAAACTCCTATCAGAGCCACAGAATATATTATTAAACTGTTTTCACAGGCTGAGTGGTACTAACCTTGAGTAACTAATACAAACTCTGGTGCTGAAAATTACTTTTAGCATTTCAAGACTATACCTACCAGCCCTGGTTTCATGAAACCCATTGTTACAAAGGAGAATATAAAGAGACATACCATTTGTCCTTGTGTTGTTTTTATCCACCGTGTATTTGGTGCTGTTCATCAGGGAGTCCAGCAGAGCTGTGGACACATTACCGATGTCCTGGCTTTGACTGGGGACGAAGACGATGGTGAAGTTGACCACCACACTCCCCAGGGAAAAGCTTCTGATGTCGATTCTCAACTGGCCGTAATTCACCATGGCCTTCATCTCTGGAGACAGAGACTGGTAGATCTGTTGGCGACAAAATAATGACAGATAGGTGGATGAAACAATACAGCAAAAGATCACATTCTGTCACTGTGCAATCAGTCGGTGAAATGACACTCCTACCTCCTCTTTGATGCTCTCAGTGAGGTTTTTGTAGGCCTGGCTGCTGGTGTTTTGCAGATCAGCAGTGAACTGGATGTTGGTGAGTCGCGCTGTAGCATCGAGAGTCTGAGCATCTACAATAGAAAAAACGTACTTGGTAGACACATTTTCCACAATTAAATGTCAGCCCTCTTAACAGCCCTGGGCCCAATGCTTAAAAATGTCTTGTCCTATCTTTACTTACTGTATTACTGCCTGGGATAGTAATCAGTGGTTGCATCTAAGTTGTGAGAACCTACCAGTCTTGACCGATATACCAAGGGCAACTCCTTGGCTTCCGCAGGAACATGGCGTGACAGTAACGTTGTAGAGTACCCCTGGCTGCAGGTCCCTGACCTCCACCATGGTCTGGCTGGTCATCCAAGACTGAATGACCTCTGACCTTCTCCTCAGAACAACCTCGTATGTCTGGTTCGTCTGAAACCGACTCGACCAGTAGACGCGGAAGGAGGGTCCAGTGACGTTAGCTGACCACACGCTGGTGATGCTGGTATGAGCTGGGAGATAGAGATAGAGGGGTTTTATCATTCATTCATTGTGGAATTATGCTCATTTCATAGCAAGCAAATATTCTCCAAAATGTCAAACGATTCCTATAAATATATCTACATCAGCTAGAGAATGTATTGGATTAAAAGATGTGAAGCGATGACATACAACTCTTAACTAAATGTCTAGAGACCAAATCAAATATTTCCCCTCAAAAAGCGACAATTTTCGATTTGGACACAACAGCCGCTACTTTAGCCTCAAGAAGAAAATGTCAATGTTTCTTACAGCATGCGGTTGTCGGCAGAGGTGGCTCTACAGTTGAGGTCATGCTCAGAGGGTCTTCTTGTGTGCTGTTGGAGGCCGAGGTGTAGGGTGTGTTTGTGGTGGTCGTCGCCCTGACGTCAGCTGGGAAGAGACAATACGAGTTGTCGATGTTGAAATCAAACCTTCTGATGCAAAATATGAATGTGTCACAGACGAATGTTGATGAGCGTTTGTTTAGCATGGCTGACATGTTTAGCATGGCTGACATCACAGTGCTATAAAAGGAGGCGAGTTTCACCTTCTCTCTAAATACCATAGACTGTATAAAGGAAGTGAACGCATTCATTTAGACGTCACCCATTGGTTTGTGGACTACGGTTTTGAAGCCTTGAGTTCGGCGTTTTGGACATTGCCATCTTGTTTTTTTTGCAACTAGAAGTGACACCAGAGGGTGGGGCTAATTACAACTGAACGCTTAACATTTTTAGGCGACAATTAATTTTCATGAACGAAAAACCCACTGTCAAAGTGTAAAAGCTACAAGACAAAAAAAAGTTAGCAACCTGTCAATCACAAGGTAGCCCCTCCCTAAAGCATACCCTGCTTTATGGTCTGTTTGACTCTAAATGGACCATAATCTACTAAATGAACATCATGCTGTATTGAAGAAGACTTAAAGACCATAAACCCATGTTTACAATGTTTACTGAGGGAATAAATCAAGTGAGAAGTAAAGTCATTTTCTCATAGACTTCTATACAATCACTTATTTTTGAAACCAGAGGAGTCGCCCCCTGCTGGCCAGTAGAGAGAATGGAGGTTTTCGGCACTGAAGCTTCACTATTCAGACCCTGCTAAGAACCCAGCCTCCAGGTGACGTTTGTGTGTTGACAAAATGTTGTCACATCTGACCTCAACTTCCTCATTCCAGCAGCGCTGAGGAAATACTTTGGCACATGTTGAGGCCTGCACTTCATTTCAAGACCACGGTTTATTCCCTAAAACAAGACTTGCATTGTCTTATCATCCTACCCTACCAAAAGAATCCTATGTTTGTGTTTCTTTCTTCTTTTTTTTACACAGCTGTCAGTGTGGGTGATGAACTTGCCTCTGCTGTGTTTTAAGCCTTGTTTCCTGAATTTCACCTTTAAGCGAGATGGTGAGAATCTGAGGGGATTTCCAACAAACATGATAATCATTGATCACACATATCTAGTTGCATTTTACAAGATGTTTACCATCATGTTTGTGCTCTGGAGGTGGCATCAAATTAATTGTAGATTTATGATAAAAGGTGAGGTTTTCTGAGCAAAAAAGCCACGTAACTAAATGCTTTGGTGGTGAACGCACACACACACACACACACACACACACACACACACACACACACACACACACACACACACACACACACACACACACAGTCTAACCTGTGCAGTGGGCTCCAGCATTCCTGGGGTCCACATCAATAAATCCCTGGTGGCATGCACAACGGTAGGAGCCCACTGTGTTGTTACAGTCTGCATGACGGGAGCACTGACGGAGAGCAGACTGTGCACACTCATTTACATCTGCAACAAGAAATACGGACATACGAGGTTACAATTACATGTTTCTGCTATTGAATTACAAGATGGAATGTGAAGTACAAGTTGGACTTGATTCCTTTGTCTTCTTGTATTTTTTATTTAAAGGCTAATTAATTCAGAGGTGCCTTGAAAATAAAAGTATTAATTTAAAGAACATTTGGAAGGCGACTTGGTGTGTGTTTGATTGTATGGCCCGCTTGTTACTGTGTCTTGTGCAAATGTAAAAGTGTGACTGATTCTTGATTAATATCTCTGGATGTGTGCGTGTGTGTGTGTGTGTGTGCGTGTCTGCGCTCGCTCTGGTGTTATTTTCCGCTATTGCAGGAAACATCCCACAGATGACTGTCACTCAAACAGAAGTGGTGGGAGAAGGAAACTGTGGTGCGACTGAGTCATTCTTTCCTGAACGCCGTGTTCTCTGCAACATGAATCATTCTCAAAGCTGCACAACAATGTCATTTCTCGAAGGAAAGAAAAGAAAGAGGGAGATGTGACTGCTGCTGCTGCTGCACAAAACAACCGCGTCTCCTCACCTTCCACGCTTACAGATGTCACCTCCTGTATGTGTTTGAGGAGATGGTGCAGCTTTGACGTTACATCGTGCAGTGAAAGAGTAAAGTTGCAGTCAATCAGCAGCGAGGTGGCGGTTCTGTAGGGATGCACGGGATGTGAGCTGAGGTAATAAACGGAAACATCAGACTGCAGAGCTCCAGTCACCTGTTAGAGATAGAGACACTTTGTTCTAAAGGAAAACCTTCAATGACTCAGAAAGACAGGAGACAAGTGGATGCCCATTTATATTCTCTGTTTTAAATTAACATAATTGCAAATATTGGTTGTTGGCTATATAGCCTTGGCAGCATAGTCATATATCATATAAGTAGCAGAAATAGGACATATATGAAATATGAGCTGTAGTAGAAGCAGTATTAGTATTAGCAGTTGTATTACCATTGCTTGCAACAATCGAGTGTGATTCAGAATTCCTCTTTCGCTGGAAATCAGTTGCTGGTAATCTGTCTTCACTGTCACTGTTGCATTAAATCGGTATCCTCCATTCTCAGAATAATTTGCCGAGCCTGAAAATGAAGTTAAAAGCGTCAGTACACCCAAGATATATTTGAACACGTAACACCTAGGATGTATAGGGGCCCGTATGAAAATGAATGGGGTGAGGCGTTCCCCAGCTTTGTTAAATGAATCCATTGGACCCTCCCCTTGACTTGGAGCGACTAAACAAACTAAGTTCAGGCTGCGTATCTGTGCAGCTACAGGTAAAGCTGAAATAAAATATCAAATCTAGGATGATAACATTTAAAATGACCACACCATGCTCTTCCAGTAAATCAGACTCCGCTCTCTTCAACAAAAAGAAAGTGCACAAAACCCTCTCTCTTTTTTGCCCCCTATACTTTATATAATATATTATATCATAATTAAACTTAAAAGCATCATTTTAAGTTTAATTATTAAAAAAAACAATCAGCTCAACTAACTTGTTGGATCCGTGCAGAGAAAGCTCCCCGATTGGTGGCAGCAGCATTTCTGCCAGCCTGGGCAGTCCATGTCCCACTCGCAGCCCTCAGATCTGGGAGACAATCCATCTGCAGTTGGACAGGATCCTGGCTTGGCAGTGAGCTCATCACTCCTGTTTACAGCTTCATTCAAAAGGAAATAACACGTTACAGGCCATATATTAGCAGAACGATATTTTTCTGTGCTCCCATCTGGTGTCTTGCACACAGCACCACACTCTGAAAGGTCACTGGTCTGTCTCCGGTGTTCCACGCTTTGCGATATCATCACGTGTTATAAACACTTGGACAAAGACGCAGAGCAATTTGTGCTTCACTTTAATGGATAATATGTGGTGTGCAGTACACTCACGCCGGGCGCAGTAATGGCCGACTTGTTCATATCCACTGCAGCATCTGGTCGCCTGCTCCATCACTGTCTTGTGCTCAGTCTGATAGGTCATCCTGTACAGTGTGACCGTACACGTCTTCCAGAGGAGCCAGCCGCCGCAAGGCTTTGTCACAGCGTAGGGGACCGTGTGCATCACCAGGAAACTCACATTCCGTGTCTCGTTGTGAACACATAGATGGTAGCCAGACTCAGACAGGCTATTCCCTAGAACAACATATATCTTGTCAATTCAACTGTTGGTTTCCATGGTAGCATAAAGACATTTTCAATGCTGCTTTGCTTTTGACTTACTCTGTGACATTAAACATTTTTTTTTTTTTAAACAACTGAAAGCAGGCAAAGCATCCTCATAACTAATCCGTACATATTGAGTTTCATGTTAATTTCATGCGAAGTCGTCATGTGCGTGGAGGCCTACCTTCATGTACAGTGTTTCGTCCCCTACAGAGCGCCAGCAGGGCCGTCGCCACCCAGACGGAGAGCATCCAACTCATTTTTCACAGATCAAAATCCCAACCATGTATCTAACGACCACATTGTGCGTACATGCTCCTCTTTGAGATGATGCTAACTCACTGTTCAGGGCGTATACTCAAAGACTAAATTCTCTGTGGCTCTGTCTTTCTCCTCCCCACCCTCCCCATCCCCACCGCCATCAGTCCCTGATGGACCACATAATCACCACAGCCAGCAGGTAGGTATCGCTTTCATGAAAACATTTGGAGTCACATTTTCCCAGTGTGGCAAAATGACATCAGTTTTTTTAAAGAATAATTACAATATTCAGACAATTCGATACCTTGCATTGCCATGACGTATGGCAGCATGACAAGCTAGTGAGGCAAGAAAAAAGCCTTTGGGTCGCATGATTGTCACAAGGGGAGCTCAGGCCTCACTTTAATCTTTGTAGAATAGATATGTCGTCAGTTTACTCGTTCTTTGGTGGTGTCAGTAAACATGTTTATGATGCCGGGGTAAGAGATGTGGGATGGGAGAAGTCAGAGTCCCTAATGACTTGGTTTCCACACAGGTAACCATGGCAGTGCTTGCTATGCTGCTGGCACTAACAGCCCGTGTCGGCCATTAATGTCAAGTAAGAAGGAGTGAGAACTTCCCTGCCATGTTCCCACATGTCTTCTTTCTTGTTATAGGAAGGAGCAGCGGGATGCTTCCGGCTACCAAAGATATGTTCTATAGAAAGACGAGATTCTGTCACTTTGACTTTATGAACGTGAATATACATTCCACGTTTGATGAAAGAAAATTCTACAGATCGTCTGTATTCTTTTAAATCTTTTCATGTATATTTATCTCTTATTTCTTCTAAATGTGGTAAGTGATGTACGACGCTCCTTCTTTAGTAATGAGCTGTGGAATAGTGCTTGATTAGACTTCCGTCAGTCATTAAGTGATAATGCTACATGCTGACGCGGTGTAGCATGTGGATGCAGGGCTACAGACTGAGTACACACAGTTGCAATACAAAATGAACATCAGCAGCTCAGTAGAACATGGTTTGAGGCCGTATTGCATGTGTTTCACCACCAGTGCCGCACCTGATTGGGTCATGGTACTGTAGCTTTCCGGGAACAGGCCTGTAGGCCAAATAAACATAGCAACAAGTCCCCACTGGATGCCAGTAATGACACAAACTCACTGCTATTCTGTAGTGACTTCCATTCAATCACAGACCTAATTGGTTTCATTGGGGTTAGGGAGATGATTATATCTACCTCTCGCAGTTCAAACCTACCAAAGTCTCTATGTTGTTGGATACATAAAATAGGTATTATATATATATATATAATATTCATTTTTATTTTTTAATGCTAAAATCTCAAAAGGCGGGCTCTGGTTATTTGAAATGTATATATTAGTGTGTTAAAATAGATAAACAACCACCAGTATCCACCCTTGGCTAGTTTACTGTAACACATGTGAGAACCTACTATACTTAATTTAAACCATACTTAAAAATAATTACAGAGTAGTGCACTAGTATACTGTCATTGACAACAAGGGCTGTAACTTCAGCGATCAACCTTTGGCCAAAAGAAAAACAAGGCAAGTAACAGAACCATTGACAGAGCTAATACGAAAAATATGACCTATCCCTTTAAATTAGCTTCAGTGTCATGTCTTCCGTTGGACCCGCCTTCGGGTCCCTTTTCCGGCCTATCAGAGCGCAGTGCACGTGACGAGCGTTCTTTGCGATGACCTCATCCCTGGTGTGGGATGACGTCAAATTCAAGATGGATGGAATCACGACCAGCGCGCAGAAATCTACACAACACTGAATAAAGTCGCGGCTGTGTGGAGGAAAGAGCATATTGACGACGGGCAGGGTAAGTGTAGCTGGACTACCAAACTTAACGTTAGGCTGAATTAGCACGGACGGTGAAACATAGTTGGTAGAGTGCTGTTAAGGAGAAGCGTTTCCTCCCTGACGTAACTCGAAAGGGGGCTCGTGCTGCTGTAAAACCTGACCAACTACAACGTATTTTGCAGCCAACAACTAACGTTACGCCTTGTCAGGCCGACATTAAACCGTTTTTTAAAAAAACAAACAAAAACAAACACCACTGCCACCGGAGATAGGGTAAGTTAGCGGGCTCAATTCACCCCCCCCTCCTCCTCCTCCTCCTCACACTCTAACAGCTTCTCTCTCCGCACCGACTGTGTTTTCATTCCGGGGTTTGCCGCGGTGGAGTCCATTGAAACGCGCTCAACTTCCCCCCACCTTCTTGATTTGGTAGAACCTCTAAATCGAAACGGTCGTAGCCTCGGTTCTGACGCCATTTGCCCACACGGAACGAGCAACTCGTGACTGTTTTAACTGAACTGGAAGTGGCGTGTCGGTTGGATAAGTTATGTGTCATGAGAAATTGAGCCACGTCTCACATTGTGATCTTACGCCGAAAGCCTCACTCCACTCCCTCGTGGGAAACTGACACGACCGAACAGTCGCCGTTGTTCTCTTAACGTGGACCAGAGGTTTTGATGGAGAGGCAACCGTGCGGTTGCTATTTTTTGATGAATGAATGAAGCTTGTGCCCATGAGCCTATTTTAGAAAGCGTCAACATAAGTACTATGCCTTCCGGTCACCATTTTCAAAATAAAAGCCGGAAAGAACTACGATTGTGCAAAACAAATAAATATGAATATCGTTTTTTGCAGGTGAAAATGCAGTTGTTCTCGTATCCAGAAAGGATAACTCCAATGCACCTAATAGAGGCCTCTCACACAACGCTCTGTAACACAACAAAATTGATTGAATTGGTGTCTTATTACTGGATAATGTCAATACACTCAGTTGCCAGTTTAATAAGTATACCTAGTTCAAACTAATGCAGTCCCTTACAACAGCCCTACCTGACATTACCTCAAACTACAGCCGCAAATGTGACCTTAAAGTGCTCCTAGAAGAACTTAATTAAAACCTACATGAAAGTGTGCTTTATTGCAGAGCTGGTGTATTTAGCTAGGCATACTTCCAAGGGTGTAATTTCTGCTCGGGATGCGAGAGCCATGACCCCTCACTTTTCAAAATCATATTTTCTTTCTTCTTTTTTTTTTAAATCACCATAGTGCATATTTGTTCTGCATCTCGGGCTACATGCCGGCAGCCCTAACTTCCTGGTGGAGGTTGATATGG
Source organism: Pholis gunnellus (assembly GCF_910591455.1). Classification (NCBI taxonomy): domain Eukaryota; kingdom Metazoa; phylum Chordata; class Actinopteri; order Perciformes; family Pholidae; genus Pholis; species Pholis gunnellus. The sequence goes on from NC_136540.1 coordinate 23,719,991, forward strand.
CTTCATGCAGCCTGAAGGGAATGACTGCAGGCAAAAAATATTATGTAAACTATATTTTTTATTTACAGTTGCTATTTTCATAAAAAGTGCTTGAGTAAAACATCAATCAAAACTAAAGGCAGCAAGGAAGATGCCAATACAACATAATCTATTCTGGTAAGGAAACTAAACATGATTTTAAGTAGGCTGATTGCCTTAACAATACAGCAGAGGGTAACATAAAATTTCTATTTTATATAAAAAATTATATGGAACAATTTTATTCATTTTTTCTTAAGTGCTAGATTGATTTAAGTGTACATAAAATACAGGTTACACACACACACACACACACACACACACTGCTGAAACCAAACTTACACTCATTTAGTACACATTGCAGTGTAACCATTGTACAGAGGGAGAATATTTTCATGTGACTTTTTATTCCTCCCTCGGGACATTTTTTAGTTTAAGTAGTAAACCAGCGTGATCTTGATGCAGCTCGTCTCACAATCAACTTAGTAGATGACGACCTAAACAACAGTCACACATGTGACATATAGGCCCTTTGATGCATAAAATGCCACATCTGCTCTTTTCTTTGAAGAATTATGTTTAATTTCCTAAAAACATATTAAACATGTTTATGCTAACGCTAAAGCCTTTATTTTTAAGGCCAACTTGTTAAACTTCCTGCATTTGTCTGTGTCACTGAGGGTGACTTGACAGAGCTGCATGTCCATACCTTCTGACTTCTAACATGATGTCATGCCCATAAACTTGCTCTGTGTGTCCTTCTGTGTAACTCTAGTGATCACCACAAACAACAACCAGCAAGAGAAATAGGGTCGACGAAAGTCAGCATTTGTTGACAGTAGGCCTACAAGCAGCGGTTATTATCAATTAATCCACCTCTTAGTTTATCGCTCAATTGCTTGAGGTATAAAAAACAAAGAGAAGCAGAAGATCCTCACAAATGATGAGCTGGAACCAGATCACATTCGTCATTTTTGCATTACTTAAATTCTTATTGTGTATATAATGCTTATTAAAATATGAAAGTAGTTGCCAATCGTTTTTCTGTTGTTCAATTGATCTTTTATCCAAATAAATTCAACATATATTTATCAAAATAAGTCAATTAATTTCAAAGCTTTTTGTTGCCTCTATTTACCATCAGGTGGCAGCTGATATCTTTTTAGATTATACTCAGTTATAGTAAAAAGTCAAATTATTGCTTAAATGTAAAAAATAATAACACTTATTTGTTTGAAATTATATTTAACCAATTGTTAACTCAGGGCCATCTTACATGACAACATAATTGGCACATGTTGGGCTGGATTAACTATACTACAAGGCTCCGTAACATACTGGGATAATATAATCTGTGACACTGATGGTGTTGTGGCCCCGCAGACAAAGGCCAATAGACACAAGCATACGTTAATGAGAGGCCAATAGGGACGCTATCTGATCTCCAGTTGGCTATTGTTGTGTGTGCATGTGCCGGTTCATGCCCGTCTCTACACTTAATAATCACCTTTTGTGTTTACATTCCTGCGTTTAAAATGCAACCCTCTCGTCTTGTCTTTCAGCCATGGAGAGCCTAGTGCATTACAGCAATCCCTCCCATGCCCTGTCAGTGTTGGGGGTTCTGAATGAGCAGCGCCTGCGGGGCCAGATGTGTGACGTGGTCCTGGTTGTGGCGGACCAGAGGTACCAGGCCCATAAGAGTGTTCTGGCCGCCACCAGTGAGTATTTCCAGACCCTGTTCACACGGACGGACGCAGAGTCGCTGAAAATTGTGAACCTGGACTTCTGTGAGCCGGACGCCTTCGAGATAGTTCTGAATTACATTTACTCCTCCTCACTATTTGTGGACAAAGGCAGCCTGGCAGCCATTCAAGAGCTTGGCTACAGCCTTGGAATCCCTTTCCTCACCAATATAGTGTCAACAAGGCCACATGCATCCTACTGTGTGTCTAGAAAAAGGCTTTCGTTCTCAGAGGGCGATGAGAACGACGTCCAGACAAGGAGCGTCATTGTGCGTCGGGTCCGGAATGACACAACACATCCCTCTCGCTCGAATTATCAGAGAAAAGCATCAGAGAGATCATCTCCTCCCCACTCTGCTCGAGAGTCCGCTCTGCCGCCATCGGAGCACAACTCTTATGAATCTCTCAGAAACTCTGAATCCACCAGCAGGAAATCATCGGCGCAGAGTGACGCTGCTGAGAGGAAGCCCACCTATCCGTACACCTCCATATTAAAAGGGAACTCGTCGCACGTCACGTCCGTTCGGCCCCAGCTGACATCATCGGTGTCTTTCAGTGATGCGGAAGTGCAGCACACCAGGCTGCAGTCTGGCACTGACCAGGACACCAAAGAGGAGGATGAAGAGCTGCAGCCCCACTATCACACCAAAGTGCCCTTCCGGGGTCAGGCCACTGAGCCGAGCCAGACCATTGACAGGAGCGGGCCGCTCATAAAGAGCCTGCTCCGAAGATCGTTGTCCATGGACAGCCCTGTTCCGGTCTTCTCGCCCACGCTGGAGCTCAAGGGGCTGCAAAACCGTGAACAGTCGGTCGTCAAGATGGCGTCAAACGCATCTGGGCCAGAAACATCTGCTCACAATGGCGACTCAAAAAGAACTTCTCCCCTGGTTCTCAGGTCAAAGTACCCCAGCAGGTATGATGAAAATACTCAGGTAGAAAGAGAGTACAGTGTGAAAGCTGAGCCCAGCAGTCCACTCGCTGACCCCATGGACATCATTCGAATCACAGTTGGAGAAGCGTTGCCAGTCAATCTTAGAGACTTTCAAACAAATTACGAGCAAGATTCCAGGCCAGACTTCAATCCCTTTGGGAAAAGGAAGGATAGGCCGGACAACAGAAGGTACCCATTTAAGAAGAACAAAACATTTAAGGAACATACCCTTTCACCTGATGAGAACGTGTCAGAAACAGTACCTCAGAGTGCCGGCAGCGACTCCAATGAAACCAGCGGGGAGCCGCCGCAGAACAAGATTTTCAAATGCTGGAACTGTTTGAAGGTTTTCAGGTCCAGCGCTGGACTACACCGCCATGTAAATATGTATCACAACCCCGAAAAGCCGTATGCTTGCGACATCTGCCACAAGCGCTTCCATACCAACTTCAAAGTGTGGACTCACTGCCAAACCCAGCATGGTGTCATACAAAACCCAGCGTCGTCCTCCAGCTCCTCTGTGCTGGATGAGAAATTTCAAAAGAAGCTGATAGATATTGTGCGAGAGCGGGAAATCAAGAAAGCCTTGCTTTGGAAGTTGAAGAGGAATAAGCAGGGTCTGCAGTCTCCTGCACTCGCCAAGAAGAGATCAAGGCCCAGCTTCATATGTCCTTACTGTGGGAAAGTATTCGTGTTCCAGTCTCAGTACAGACAGCATTTAAGAACACACCCTGCTGAAAAACCAGACGAGGACACCGAGAGCGAGAGCATCCTCTACCAGGAGCAGGATGAGAACATTCAGCAGACGGACGCCGGCGTTTACTCCTGTAGACTCTGTAACATGAAGCTGTCGTCACTCTTCGAGCAGGGCGACCACGAGAGGGGCTGTCGACACGCGACCGTGTGCCCCTACTGCGGCCTCCGCTTCTCCAGTCCAACGGTCAAGACGGACCACGAGGCCCATTGTAAGTACAAGAAACTGACGTGCCTGGAGTGCATGCGGACCTTCAAGTCCTCCTTCAGCATATGGCGCCACCAGGTGGAGGTCCACAACCACAACATGATGACAGTTAAAGACCAGATTCACCTGAGGCAGCAAGAGAACAACGAAGAGGCGTCTGAAATGCTCGGCGAGGAGCATTACAGTGACGAGCCTCTGGCACCCGGGAGCTCGAGGGAGGTCGTTACTTACAGCGACTCCTCGGGTCCGCCCATGTACGATTCAGAAGACTCCTTGTCCTATGTGCCCGAGGACCTGAGCATGGGCCACCATGGCAAGCTGGTGGTGAAAGAAGAGCCGTTAGAGGAGGCTGTGAGTGAGATGGAGAACTCAGAGTCTGCCCAAGCAGGGCCCGAGGAAGCCGGAGTGTGGCCGTGCGAGAAATGCGGAAACCTCTTCAGCTCTCGCAAAGACCTGGAGCGACACCAGGAGCTGCTATGCCACATCAAACCGTTCATCTGTCACATCTGCAACAAAGCCTTCAGGACCAACTTCCGCCTTTGGAGCCACTTCCAGTCCCACATGTCGACTGCTAACGAGCCCGGAGCCAAAGAGATCGACAGAGACCCGTCGTCCCTGTCCCCCTCCCCGCCCGCGACCCCGCAAAGCGCCGACCGTCCCTCCCCACAGGCCTCCGTGCTCAAGTCCGCCCAGACGGCGCCGGTGGCCGCGGCGATGGCCGAGGAGTCCAGCAGCCCGGAGCCCTGCGGCTCGTCGGCGAGCAAGACGAAGAGGCCCGAGCTAGAACGGCAAGCCAGCGGCCACAGCCCTTTGTCGAGGTCAAACAGCATGGAGAACGCAGGCGGCCCTCAGGAATCAGACACCCTCTTTTACCACGCGCCGTCTCTCTCGGCCCTGGCGTTCAAGAGGCAGTACATGTGTAAACTCTGTCACAGGACCTTCAAGACGGCCTTTAGTCTCTGGAGCCACGAGCAGAGTCACAGCCACGTGTGAGCGTCAGACGAGTTGTGGTGGTGCACTTCTCCTGAGACAATACTTCATATTAGAATAAACACACCTCAGCCTACAAAAGGAAGACTCTGAATGTATAGCTTGTTTGCTTGCCTCCAATGTCATATATATTGAAGTGGCCATGTTCATTAGAGGTGTAAACGTGAATGTGCAATCAAGTGCTAGATTTCTCTGTGAGATGAGATGATTATAACTGTTTTATTTTTTTCCTTCAAACTGAGCTATAAGCATTTATCTATTTTAAGCCTCCTTTTAGTTGTTTACTTGTATTTATCTATCTAGGTGTTTTTTTTGAGAAAACAAAGTACGGAGTTGCACCAGCTGTACCACGTTTACAGTGGTAACTATGTACATAGTTTACTCAGTGAGTGGAAACAGTGCTTCAAATTTGATGGAGGTTGCAGTTGAATTTAAAAGTTGTGCTTTTTGACCCTTCTATCAGACCTAGTGAGCAACATCCCTTAAGATAATATTGGTGGCCTCAACAATGACTTTCAAAATGCACTTTGTATAACAGTTTGATTCTGTTAAGGGGGGAGGGGGGGGGGGGGGCAATTGTCCCAAATTTTCACTTGGGTGCTTTCACTGGCTGAGGTTTTTAGGCTGCATAAGTCTAAATGGTAAACGGGCTCAGTGGTTTTGTTTCTACATGCTTAGCATTCCTCTGCATTCACTCTCTCACATTTGAGTTTCTTATTGCATTTGCGTCATTTTGTGTAACGGGCCGATGGGATAAGACCGTCGGTGTAATAAACAGTCACAAACTGTACATGACACACACCTCAGACAGCTGTTGGTTTAGGTTTGCGTTTCAGGATGCAGCCTTGATTAACTGCGTACAGTCTCCATGCAGTTCTTTAAATTGTATTCCTTCCTACTAGCCTAGAGGAATATTTTTCTAAATGTATACAAATGAATGAGATGAGTGCAATCGTAAGATTTGAAAAAGTTGTGTTTTTTTCCCAAAGGTTAATGAATATGAATCATTTGTAAACGGTGCTCAGACCAGCTTAGTAACAAAAAGGGGAAATTGTGAGTGAAAATATTGGACTGAGTTTATTTGACAGTATCTTAAATGTTAGATAACATCATTCAAACTCTAAGAATGCTCAGAAAAGCACACTGCAGCATGGTAATGCAGTTTATGGTTCTACTGCAAGTCATAGAAATTAAATTATAACTTGATACATATTAGACATTGTCACAATTTCTGAATCACTAAAGTCCACCACCCCAGTGCAGCGTCAGTGTGGTAATTAACCAAGCTTTAATGGCCTTATGCAATTTAGGAAATATTTTGTCAATATTATTTTACACCAAAGCACAACAGCGTTTCAGATGATTTATGACTCAGGCTTTTCAAGAAGAGGGAAGCGCGGGGAATCCAATCTTTTATTCTATGAATGGTGAGAAAGTGTTCCTGCTCCCCACAGATTTATTATTAACGGTTGTGTTGATTGTATTCCAGATGTTTCACAATTGTATTCTTGTACAAGTACATAGTTATGCTTTGGCTTGATGGATTAGACCTTCGTCATGATTACGATTTGGCGAGATGTTGCATTCAAAGAGTGCCGCACACAAACTATGGGGATTAGTTTCCCTCTGAAACGCGAGCTGCATTGTGATGTTAAATACGTTGGAGAACTTCTGTATTGATAATAGTGCTCTTAATTTCTTGTGATAAAAGACTTTCTGAAAGTTTCACAGAAATGATTAGAATTGTGTACATGGAAGTGTTTGTATCCTCGATTTTGTACCAATTTTGTTAGTAAACAAAAGTTTTATCTTTTTAGTATTCCTGTGCTCTCACTGCAATAATGAATATTTGTATCAGCATTGGTTGCATTATTGTTGCTTTTGGAAACTTGCAGCTGTTTTGTGTTTCAGTTTTTCTACAGTTTTCGTGCTTCATTTCTGTAATAAAGAGTAACAATGGAGTATATATATATATACACAACCATCTGTGGTATTCACATTTGTCGGTAACCATTACCCTCAGCTCATTTAAAGCTTAATGAAAGTACATTTAAGTACATTTGCAGGACGTCTCATAACCTTTAGTGAGCTTGTTTGATGCCGCTAAAAGGGGACGCATCATTGAAAGCTCACGTTTTTGGTACTTGTGCACATACACGTGGGTATCTGAAGGGCCTACCAGCCTGTCACTTTATTGTGGACTGACTACCTTTGCAATGGTGCACTATATATATATATATATATATTGCACTATATTTGTTGTTTAAGCCAATCGGAACAGACTAGCCTTTTGTTAGGAGGGAGGGGGCTTAAAGAGACAGGCGCTGAAACGGAGCCTTTCTGACAGATACAGCTATTTTCAGACTGTTTTTTTTTTCTTTACATTAAATCATGTAAACATGTTCGAGGAGAAACCCAAAACACAGGTATGCATCTGGAGCTGAGAATGACATGTCCTCTTTAACTGTCTTATTTGAATACCCTTTACCCTGATACACTTTCATGATTTACTGCATCTTCTTTGTCACCACAACTAGGATTTAGTGATACACAAAAAGAACATTTTGGCCATGTATGCCCATATATATATGTATATAAACAGCATGTCAATGTGACTGTGCTTGTGAAGAAAAATACAGCTCGTCTACCTGTGTAACTAAAGTCAGTGAAAACGGACACACACCAGTTGGCAGACAACCCTGAGCAAGAGGGATGTTTTTCAAGCTGGGGGCCACGGTGACAATTTCTGGCTGGAAAACTCTGGGAGTGAACTAAGGAGGTGTTTGCTTTAATTTGGAAAAATAGCAAACTGGAAATCCTGTCCTACCCATGTGTAAGGTCACACTCTCCATGAAACGGTGTGCAGAGAGGAAGTTTTCACATAGATGAGGAAATCTGCTCGCAAACTCAGCCATAAAGAGAAAAAAGTCTCTTTGTTAGCAGTTTCCATATCAAAACGCTGGGATAGGTTTAAAGAATTGATCGTTAGTTTAAAAGAGCTGTGATTGTTGACTATAAGTACCACCAGTTCCAATGAACATTTATTGTCAAAGATGAACAATGATTTACAGATTTGACATAATCAGCAAACAATGAAACTGATATATTGTGTTATTTGCTACTGGGTTGAAATTACATTCCTAGACGGTGAAAGGTGACGACATTTTGAGAAAGCTTGCAAAAACAAAATGTGTTTTAAATCAGCATTATATAATCAAGATTCTTAAAAGTTACAAGCAATACCAAAACCACAGCAGAGACATCAAACTAAGTTACTGATTAGGCGCTTACACTGACACTGCTTCGTTGTAGCAGAAGTACAACAGTCTAATTTGTGTTTCTGAACATAAAAAAAGAGTTGTAAAGCATCACTATAAATACAGTTATGGATTAAATCGTCCAGATCTTTCTGCTCTCTGTCTTGGAGCAAATCCTCACAGTGCCAGGGTGTCTTTGATCAGCCTTCTCATTGTCGTGCTTACAGAGGTGCCCAGAGAGTCTGTGATCTGGAATGTGATTTTGTAAAGGTAGGGCTGGACATCTTTGAGACTGGTGTCGAATACATTGTCCACTTCGGACTGGGTGGGCATCTTTGGCAGGTACTCGTGGCGGTTTATGACCTCGACCACGTTGATCACCTTCTCGCCCAGCTTCTCGCCCACTTTCTCCCTGCAGATCTGTCTCTCCTGCTCATTGGCCAGGTTGACAACGTTGACCTTGATGCTCCACACCTCCCAGGGAATGCACTCGTCAGAAAAGGGCCAGCGAGACTTCTTCTTCTGGTAGAACTCCAGGGAGATTTGCCCCATGCCATCGCTGCCGGAGTTGCTCAACGCATCCTGTAAACAAAGCATGTGATGAAGTCGTGAACGTGTGGGCCTGCAGCAGTATTACAGACAACAATCACACGTTGAAACCACCAATTACCTTGAATTCAGACACAGCTTTCCGGATCACTCTGTCCAGCTCCTCCGAGGACACCCTGACGAACGTGAAATCGATGAAGTCGCAGTCGAAGTCCAGTGTGCCCACGGTACCTATGGAGTAGGTGCCCTCCTTTTTGTAGTGAAATTTCCCGGAGCTGCGATGCAGTAAAATGGTGTGCAGCAAAGCCAGCATCGCTTCTTCCACCTGCCTCGCCTCCACCGTTACTTCAAGAACCTCTGAGCGGCAATTCATAGCGAAATGATTGTTGTTTCCATGTACAGGCGACAACTTGAGTTGGGTGACGATGGCTGCTGTGTAGCAGCTTGATCACGTTAGGTGACGAAGATATACTTTGTTTACCTCTACGGATGGGCGGGGCCTATCCCACACATCGCATTAGATTATATTAAAAACACGATAGCAATTTTCAGAAAGGCTAACCTACTTCCAAATGTAAAATGTGCGAAATGAGCACAGTAACATGGAAACAAAGGCTAGCTAGCTAGCGTTACGTGTTTGCTACAAACGGGACAGGAAGATGTGGTAATGATGACAGCCAACTACGGCAAGTCGCGAGGTTCAGTAGACTGTTTTTGGAGTCGTTTTCTTCTTAACTGCATCCTTTTAATGTGTCAAATATAATGTATTTCTAAAATCACATTGCTTCTTGACAGCAAACAACAACGTTTATAGATACCAACACTTGTCCTCAGTTTGTTCATACGTTCGGTTTCGCGCGACCGACACACAACAACAAACTCTCGCAAACTATCGCTGTGCATTCTGGGACTTACAGTCTGTGCCACATATCCGTTTAGTAACGGCAACTTTGTACAGTCAGGCTGAGCCGCAAAGCGAGTCCAGCGTGACAAATGCCCCCTTCTCTTCCAGGACGTGTCCTCGGGACTCTTGTTCAACGTCTGGATATCGTTCGGTGGAAGTAAACCGCAGACTTTGGAAATAATTAATATTTGGGGAACTTTGGCAGCTCCATAGCCAATGAAGAATAGCTAGTTAAGCGAACCGCGGCGAAGATTAGCTAACTAGGCTAACCGTATTCGGCGAGAGGAGGAGAGCGCGTTTCTGCAGTTTATTTGAATCCATAGACTACCTTTAACTCGTTTAACAATGCTCTAGGTCTCTTTAACCAGCTCGCGTAGTTTGTGACATCTTCTATCGCTCGTTAAAGCTACTATCGAGTCCTGCAGCATGGATCCCAATAAGCATAACTTGTTCTGGGGGTTGAGATCTGTGCTGTTATCAGCTGTGAGCGATCGCTTTCATTGATTTCGCCGATCCTTGATCAAATACAGACTATGAGGTTGCCCGGATATTTCTCAGAGGAGGTGTGTTAAGCTTTGATCATCGTTCTCATCTGCAAAGAATGTCCGACTTTGGAAGTTCCAGTTCATATTTCGGTTTGGAGGATCCGCAGTGGCTATGCATGGTCACACTTTTCTTCGCGTCTCTGGTCACCCTGATACTGTATTTCGTACAGTATTTCCAACAAAGGGGTGTAGGAAACAAGCGGACAGCAGCCGAGGACAATGCGGCGAAGGAGGAAGCCGCGGCTCTGCTGGGATGGGCGCTGTCACTGAGGAGCTGGAGAAGTCAGTGGAGAGGAGCTTGGTGCAGAGCTTTGAATGAGCGATCGAGGAACAGTGGGGTAAGTCTCGTGACCACTCTGCTCTGTGTAGTAAAAGTGCAGCTTGTCATTGAATGTGACTGTAGAAATGACCTGGAGTGAATCCATGTCATTCATGCTCTCTTCAATCAAATCCCACCTCATTCCTTTGACATTAAACAAAACACTACCACTCTACTCTTTTTAATTTACACTCAACGGTGTCGTATGTGCACCTTCTTGCCCCAACCCTGATCTATTAGCGTTTCTCTTTTCTATTACCAGGTATTTATCAAGTCAGAACACATGCATTGACGTTGCCAATGTGATGCATTGCAGCCAAGCTCATCATTTATTAGGCAACAGCTTCATTTGTCCTGCTCCTGCCAGTTGCGTAAAAGGTGTTTGCTGTTGATTTCATGTTTCCATCATCTTCCCCCAACAGAGTCCGCTTCTGTTGACGTTTGAAGAGGATGATCTTGAGGTGACGGAGCTCATGGTCAGCCAAGTGTCCAGCTTTCAGAAGTCTGCCAGAAACAAGGTACACTGATCATAAAGTCTTCTAGTAATACAGAGCGTCGTTTTTCTGGGAGATATCGGGATCAATATATCCTGTGTTTAGTGCAGATGCAGTGTCCTCCTCCTCCCAACCACCGGCAAGATAACAGATTTCCTTTTTCATGGCAGCGTCAGCATTCATTTGTGTTATAGCAGCAGCAGACACTATAGATTTCTAATTTCCTCTTTATGTACTTTATTGATACAAGTTGTCCTACAAATCAATCTCCCCTTCTGTTATTCGGTGGAGAGGGAGCTACTCTCCCACCAGTGCTGCATTTGAGCCTGCAGTGGACAAGCTCTGAGTCATCACCTGGCCAACTTATGTCCCCCATTAATTTAGATTTGGCAAATGAATCTGCTCCGCAATCTTTCACGTGTCCACATGCATATTCCAGAAATCATAGGACTCTATGAACGAACACTTCTGCTTAAAGGAGGCTGGTATGATGCACCTTTTTTTTTTTTAATCAGTCATAGTATGAACAGCAGACCATGTGTAAAACAAACTGCCAGCCGGGGGCTTTTATTTTTTGAGAGAGGTCAAATAGGGACAACTTGCTCGCTGTGTTGCTGCCCCCGGTTGGCTTTGCACTGCTCCCGATGCAAACTCAGCCCTTTCTTTGTGACAATCACGATGTGGAGCAAAATACCAGGTGCTCTGTTGTTAAATGCGGGGAGTTTAATGAACAGAGGCTTATTTTTGCCCACAGGATGTGTGTGAGTGTGAGTGTGCGTTAGAGCTCTAAGAAGCTTACATAGCTGTCAAGCTCAGCAGCCAGGAGGAGCAGGCAGACAGGAATGCACCACGCTTAGGTTTCCCCTCACGGTGATCTAATACCCAACAGGACACAAACACGCCCGTCCTCCACTGAAATCCCAATGAATGCAATGAATAGATGTGTTTGAAGGAAGAGGACACTTGTGATTCTGTGGTAATTCACTCTGTTCCAGATGCATTCCATTGCAGTGAAAGTGATTTATTGAATCTGCTGATAAAGCGAGTACAGATGTTCGTCCTTTTTCACAGTTCAGGCATGAACCTCATCTAAGGCAGATGTTTTGCCTCTGGATCAGTTTAAGCTAAAGTGACGACAGACATACAGCACCTTACAGTTTAGTACACATTCTAGTGTTTCATGGTATAACTACATGTGAGTCACATGCAAATGCTGTCACGGCTTTAGCTCCGGTGTTCTCCGTGTATTTACATTACGCTAACGCCTCAATTTGTCCTCCCAACAGGCCGCTCGCTGCAGTGTGGTCGGGGAGCAGCTTCAGTTCTCTCTCGGTGCATCAACAACAGCCATGGCTACAGCAGATCCTTGTAAATACACCGTCTGTATAGCTCCACTGGAGCTGCAGGTAAGTGCTCTTTAGTCTGACCCGAGGCATCTATTAAAGGTGTGAGTGTCGAGAAAGTAAGCAATACTCATAGTGTTTTTTTTTTATGTGCGTAACCCTTTAACACGGTCTGAAAACAGAGTCCCATCCTTTAGAAGTCGCTGTGGTTTAGTTTAATGGGAGATTTTATTGAACGCGATGTGTCGCCCAGCTCTGGCTCACTGCTGGCAGGAGTCTTAGATGAAATGGCTGGGATGTCTCTCTGTGCTTGGCAAATGACCCGAAGACCTCATTAAAATCACTGTCAGGCCCGTTTCCAGTGCGGCTGCCCCACTTTGTCGGCATTAATATTTGTCAGAGGCCCGTACGGGATTGATGAAGGTATGACACATATTACTGCCATGCTCTTACCTGGAGATTGCAGCGATTTCTTTTATTTATTTATCATGCCCCAACCTGACTGGACTCATTGTCTCAGTAAAATATTACAGGCTTCAAATGAAGCGAGTCAACGGTGATGTTTAGCCGGTCATGTACAGTAAGCTTTCATCCTGCTCTTCGTTTCAGTGTTATGGTTATACAAGTGGCTGTCCAAGCTAACCCAATAGTATTAAGGCTATTTATAAACCAATAAGGTGCTTGTCTCCCCAGCTGAACTCATTGTGCCATAAATACAACCTGAGTGAGTCGGGATTAGAGTCGGGCCGGTTTTGTTTTGGTTGCGGATCAGTTGTTGTGGCAGGAACATAAAGGAAGCCTCTTGTCTCCCTTTCACTCTAATTGTTTCGGCTTAGTCTGGAAAAGTCGGAGAGCCCTTTTCAAATGTCTCCATCCATCCATCCGCTGGAACAGTTGTTAGCTTTTGACCGGGCGTCCATGCTAGAATGGTCCTGGCTCGTCCTGTTATGAGTGCCGGGATGTGTGGACCAGAAGCCCCGGGGCATTTAGGGTCTATGGACACAATAAAAACACCCAGTGCACTGAGGTGTGCTGTTGAGTGTACTTTGTCTGTTAGCACACTATTGCACCACATGGCCTGTCGCATGTGACGAGGGACACACATGTCACGTGTGTGTGTCGTCCCAATGCGGTAACGCCACGTTTAAATATCTGTTGTAGGACTTCACAACAGGCACTTCTCTCTAGGGGATATGAAAATGCTTCAATGATTATGTTATACCTTTTTAATAAGCAGCTTCTCTGCAAACTGTTTTACGTTCTTCAGCTCATGTGGTTGGAGTTTTATTATTATGCCAACATAGCCGTCCACACAAAGCTGTTAGCATGAACTGATCCGGGTCTCATCAATGCAGCCTGTGATATTATTCCGCCGGATCCATCAAAGCGTTCTCATTGTTCACCGATGAGGCCTTTGTTTGGCATCACAGAGGCGGTTGTTCAGTCTTCCACTGGAATCCAGGCATGCTGGGACAGGATGGCCCAGTCTGTTTTCTGTCTCCCTCTTTTACTCTCTTCTTCTTTCACTTTGTCTCTCACGTGAGCGACGTGTTGATGGGCACCTCGCTGACCTCCTCTTCTGAACCGACTTCCTGTTTGTCAGGCTGACTAGAGAAGCATCGCATGTTGTTTGTTGTAGAGAGCAGGGTGTCGGCCACGGCATCGGTGTTATTCTTCTGATTGAAATTGGAAATAAGTCATTATAAAGGTTTTATTATACTGATTGAGAATAGGCCGTGATTATAAGAGAAAGAATAGAGTTATATAAAACAGAAAATTAACCAAATGTTAATGTAATCAATGATATCCAAGATCAACAAATGAATCCAATCTAGAGATTGCAGCTGTAGAATAGATTGAAGGAAATAATGTATTCAAGATATGACAAAGTGTTAATGAGCTTAAAAAACATTGCTTGTTGCCTTTGAAGTTGGTCAACAAATTAAAGCACGACAAAATTTGGTACTGTGCTGACAATTTAAGGCTGGCTTAATGGTTTGATATTTGACCATTCAAATCATCTAACAACATAACCATAGCAACAGAGCATCATTACAGCAGGTAGAGCTACAGAACAGACACAAAGATAACCGGATGCTTTTCTGTTTTCCTCGGCCTTTTAAGGCTTTTTGAGCTAGCTGCCTTCTTTGGAAAAGAATTGGCAACTCTGCCTCGTGTTTCCACATTTCCTTTGGTTGTTCGACTATCTGCCATTCTGCTACTGGGGATGTTAACTGCAGTGAACTTCCACTGATACTCTCTGGTAACTGGGGATAGCTACCGAAAGCTAGCTGGGAGAACAGAAGCGCTATCCTCTTCCTGTTTTGGTTGCGCAATAGTTGATGCACTTCCTTCCTTTTCCCAGGAGATCGCACCCGGTGCAAAGTAAGAGTGAGGCTAAAGGGAACCGATCTGAACACCGATGGTGTCATTAGTCTAGAGCCGTTACATCGAGCAGACAGCGATTCCTTTAAGATGAAGTTAAAGCAGAAACCTTTCTTTGCCACTTTATTCAACATCCTGAAGCTACGTTCAAAAATGTTTCATGATATCCAGAAAATCAGTACTGACATTGTTAATGCCAGTTTTATGTCATTTTAATTGAAATGTGTGTGTGAGATCTCTGGTTTTCTCTCATCTGTGTTCCTCAGCTTGACCTGCAGATGCAAGAAGCTGCAGATGTGGTCAAGGTGAGCTGGGGAGTGTCTCACCTGGAGCCGGGGGAGCTGCAGGTGACGCCCACTTTCACCCAGGTAATTCAACCGTGAGATGTTCCTGTCGTCAAAATTTCTATCAATACTGGACATATTTTATTATTTGACCTCTACAAAGGAGGTTATGTTTTTGGTCTAATACCACCGTTATGCTTTTAATATGTGGGACATGTCTGATATCATCATGTCTTTTATCTGTTAGGTCAACGCCAACACCCCCAGCGTGGCGGCCATACAGGAGCAGTTGAGGCAGCTGCTGTGTGCGACGCGTCCCTCTGTGTTGCTGAGCTGCCGGCCTGCTCAGGCCTCAGAGGTCAAGGTGAGCGGAGGAGTCTCTTGACTCTCAACATGCTCAGAGCGTCCTCACGAGAAGTGTGTGCAAGTTTGTCACACCACGTCATGGTTTTGCCGTACTGCAAATAGACTTGAAAGCAACTATAGTCTATATTTTTACAACAGCGGGAAAATAACGTGAGGGGTTGCTCACAGTGAATCCGCAGCGCTCTGCCTTTTTTATAGTAACATTCATCACCCGAGGTTAAATCCATACTTTTACACACCACAGTCACTCAAGACAACTAATCTGATTTATTTTGATGCAACGCAGATGCTTCTCGAGGGTTATTGCATTAGTGTCAAACCCACTAAGCCACGGTGTCTCCACAAAAATGTCATAATGGGAGCATGTGATCGTGGTCACCGCATGCATAATTAAAGCCTGCGCTCACGTGGTGCAATGAGTTTATTATGCTGACACGCATTTACACACATTTCCACACGTTTCTTCTGATGTGCTCTTTGCCCGGCCATCACAGGAGGTCATGTGTTCCTGATTGGATCACGTGTCGTACGTTCAGTGTCACAGATGTTGACAAATGCCCAAAGTGGTCCCTCGAAATGTTCTATTTTTAGAATTTTTCTAATGCGGATTCTATCTAGCACAGAATTGTATACATACACTACACATTAACATTCCCGGGATGCTGAGACGAGCTAGCAGAAGTTGTACAAAGGGGTACTTTGCTTACTTTGTTGCTGTTAATATTATGGCCAGTAGATCAACGTTGTTTAATCATTCAATTACTGTGGTTTCTCCAATAGGAAGCGGGAAACAACATCCTTTCACCCCCAAAACCCCCCCGGGCCCACGACTGGAAGCTGCTGATGAAGAACATCCGAGTGACACTGAATCAGGAGGAGGATGCTGCAGGTTGGCCCCTCTTGTTCTCAGACATGTACCGGTGGTCAGATGAAACCAGATGTGTCCTTATTCTGTCCTGAGCTCATAAACCAACATCAGTCCCCCTCACATGTGCATCACAGTCATGCATCATGTCGCTGGTTTGTTGTAATCAGTTTACACTCATGACAGAGCGGTAACTTTAGCTAGCTCAGTGGTGCTAGGGGAGCTAGCAGTATCGAGTATAGATGCACGCAGACATCTTTACACCCGATACCTCCAACCCATGGCAGCTCACACCAAAACACTGTAGATTGATAAATAACACTGTAGGTAGGAGGAAAAACCTGTTTATTTTGATTCTGGGTTGAACTGTTTCTTTAAAACCCTGTTGCTTCTGTATTCCGTAATTGTATTTCAGGACTTGATTCAACTATTTTAAAATGGGAGAAACATACATTCTGTTATCGCTAATCAACATTGAGTTTATCATACTTGAAGGACTGTTTCTGCCTTGCCTTTGTTTGTTTTGCCAACATGTGGTACCGAGGCTCTCCAGATAACGAGGCAGAGACCGGTTTGCCTGTTGGCTGTCAAAGGTGGTAATCTGCTTCTTAAAGCTGAACAATGCTGTCAGATCATTAATAATACACCTCCACTAGTGTCACTACACCCTGTGTGCTGGCATGCACCTGCACATAAATTATGATTAGAGTGAAAAGAAGGTGTTGTCAGCCATGACACCAGAGGACAAGGTGTCCTGAGTCACGAGAGGCTGTTAAATCATTGTTCAGTCTCAGACCTGAACATCATCCACAACAACAAGCGTCTTTGTCGAGTCACTCTCTAGCTGTGAGTCAGCGGTTTTCAGGACTCCAGACATCTCCTTAAGTATTGTGTCCTTGATACTCTTGATAATGCACAGCAGAGACATGACACGGCGTTCAACACCTCATCATCTGTTGTCCGTCCCGTGAGTGAAGGGCAGTTATACTTAGCTTCACTTGTGAGACTTCCTGCGGACTAGCCCCAGAAGCCCGATCTAGAGCGGCTGCAGCGGACGCTCTGTCTTTAAGGCTTCTGCTGACGTTGTATTCATTAAGACACAGTGCTTTCACAGTATTGGAACCTGACTTGTGGCTCATAAAGTTCCGTTTTTAAGCGCTCCATAATATTAGGTTTGTGCTGGGGAAGAGCTCTCAGTCAGTACTTTGAGTCTCCTCTAAACTATGCATAATTCATCATATATATAAATACAACTTACGCTGACCTCCCGTCTGTCCATTAAAGTGAAGCAGAAGAAGTGACCAAAGCAAAGTGTATTATTGCAGCAGCACATTTGATGTGATCAGCTGTCAAAAGCTATTCCTATGAATTTGAAGCTGGATGTTGGGTCACACTCTGTGTTTTTTTTCCTGTGATGTTGACGGTGTTCTGCTGTGTTTCTTAGGCAGCATGAATCCTGTGTGTGTAATGCAGTTAGACGATCCTCCACAGAGGCTGAACACCCCCGTTTTGAAGAACACAGCCAATCCTGCCTGGGACCAGCCGTTTATCTTGTAAGATTTACTCGTTCACTCACTGTTTTTTTGTTTTCCTGTGCAGTCCACCAACGTCTGTAATGCATTTTCTTTCTTTCCCTGATTATTCCTTTATTTTTGCTCTCTCACCAGTGAATTGAACGGACGATCAAAAGAGCTCAATATTCAGTTACTGAATGATGGACAACCTCAAGAGAGTAAGGAGACAAATAATACCGGCTGCCTTTTGATATTTGTGTTTTATTCATCATGGCGAAGAGTTCTTTTGTTTGTGTGCTTTTGTACTGCCAGACTACAGTAGGCGTGTTTCTCTCTTCCAGATTCATTACTCGGTCAGGTGTCGGTGCCTTTTGATCTTGTAAAGAAGCAGCCCAAAGGACAGCAAACATTTGCACTCATGACCAAAGACGTAGTGACCGGATCACTAACTACTGATGTAAGATCTCATCCCAGTTAACATTGGGATATAGTGACACATGTTTGCCTTAATATCAACTTTCTCTGAGGTTTTTCCCTTTGCACAACATTAACTGTTGTATCCTTCAGTTTACCTATCTGGAGCCCAGTGAGGTGAGGTCCTGGCACCCTCCCACCCCAGCCTCCAATAAGAGGGTGGAGATGGACCGTACAGTCATGCCCTGTGGCACGGTGGTCACCACCATCACCGCGGTGAAGAGCAAGCCGGGTCGACCCCCCCCTCTGGGACTCAACATAGGTACGGCACCACAGACTGGGAGACCACACAGCACTGACAAAGATGATATACATATCAAGATACAGTACAGGAAGACATGTTGATGCTGAGATAATGCTCTTATAATTATCTTCATATCGATTTAACCCAGAATATTATTTGTATGCAAATCTACAGAAGCCCTCAGAGGCATGGGAGATCTTTTTTTCTTGTGATCCATTTTCTAAATCTGAACGGAATAGTTTCCTCTCCTGTGTTTATGACTTAAGAACAGGTGAGAAAAAGGTTTTGCCGTGATAATCAATAAGTGTTTGTTGTTGTAGTAAACATTTCCGCCACAAGAGGCTAAAGCGTACCACTACCCCGCGTTCTTTTACCTCGAGACAATTTAGATCACAAGAATTCACAAGAACCTTTTTTTCATCACATCCTACGAATCCCTGCAAATTTCAACATCAAGTTCTGCAATAAACACATACAACCTCTGAAAGAACCTGCCACAACGTATTCAACACAAGCTAGCAGAGTTGCTCTATTGGTGCCAATGTACAAATTATACCTGCTAAACATTTGCTTCTTAGCATTTAGCCTAAGTGCATCCTCTCAGAGCAGCTAGCGGGAGTCTTGTTATCCCAAAGTCAACTGTCGTTGGGACCAGACACCTTGGAAAACAAAGCAAAATAGAGTAATTAAAAGTTTCTGTATGACAAATCTAAAACTTTATTATACTTACAGCTCAAATACTAAATATGTCTGCCAATAAAAACGCATGAAATGTAACTTTAACATAATTTATGTTTTGACCTTCCCTTCTCCCATGAAGCAGTCCATTAAACTAACTTTGTGCTGACTCAGATCCGGCCCAGAAAGCGGTGGCCGCCAAGTCTAAGCTGTCGGAGCGGCGTGTGTCGGAGCAGTCTATGATGGGGGCCACAGTCAGCAAGGCCTTGTCCTCCTCTGATACCGAGCTGCTGATGCTCAATGGCACTGACCCGGTGGCCGAGGCCGCCATCAGGCAGCTCCACCAGTCCGCCAAGCAGAAGCTCAAGTCCCCGGTGAAGAAGAGTACAATCATCATCTCTGGCATCACCAAAGTAAGAATGAGTTCCAGCACCAGAGGAGCTCTTCACTGGTGCATTATACTGTTTCATTTATTACATATATACAGGGTAATATAGAGCAGAGGACTGGCTCAGGAAATCAGTTTCACCAACACTTTTTTAGCTGTTGTGTTCCCAATCAGTGGATCATGACAGAGGAAGTAAACCAATCTGAACCCTCAAAGACCTCGGACCATAGATCCATAGATCCATATGCTTTAAAAAGTCACGTAAAGCAGAGTTTCTCCCATTTTTTCAGTGGTACCACATATTTTCTAGTTTGGGCATTCAGAGGCTCCGTAGTGAACGTGGTTACGCCATCACGTTCTGCAGCATTGATTCCTCAGGAAACCCCATGTTGTTCTTTGTCCTTTGTCCCGTTTTTGTTCAAAGTTTGTCCATATCATCTACTCCACCAATCAGCATAGGTTTTAGTCTTTCATTTTATTCAAGAGAGACGATGTTGCGTTGGACTACAGCCAGAGGATTGATCTGTTTCCTTTTCTCTATTTCCGTTGTTCATTTAACATTTAACCAGACTGAAAGCTGAGGTTCTCTTGATTCCAATGATGCATGGCACTGAATGCTGATGGTTAGAAAAGCAAAATAAATACAGCAGAGTCAGGCGGCCAAAAATAGTTTACGGTCTTTGAGGGTTAAATGAAACATTGTGTCAACTCATGTTGTTGAAGTACACTTCATCTGCGATTAAACGATTAAATCTCGGCCTTCCAGTGGAATAATAATATGCCTCATCCCACGGCCATCCTTCTGCCCAAAATTAGAAGACAAGTGAGCACTGGTCCTCAGAGCTGCCGATGTAAATAGTTGGTCACTCATGATGCCAGAGGAAGAGTTTGCATGATCACATGCAAATGTTAAACCAAAGGAAATCTCGCCTCACCAAAAAGTGATTTTAAAAGTTTCAATACTCTCAATTTCCCAGGCGCCCTTGTCTCAGGATGACGAGCTCGCTCTGATGGCGGA
Organism: Pholis gunnellus; assembly: GCF_910591455.1. Taxonomy (NCBI): domain Eukaryota; kingdom Metazoa; phylum Chordata; class Actinopteri; order Perciformes; family Pholidae; genus Pholis; species Pholis gunnellus. Next base: position 23,740,260 of record NC_136540.1, read on the forward strand.
CTACGCCGCAGCGATGGACGCCTCCATGTCAGAGGCCAGCTCCACTCAGGACGTGACCACAGCGATCGCGACAGGGTCCAGCAGCCCTCCAGACATGTCCGAGCCCCTGGAGGGCCCCAGTGGAATAGGCCGGCCTCCGGAGGACTGGGAGAGCCAGACCGGAGAGGGGCTGGACAATAGCTCGCTGTCCATGTGCGTGTCCGAGGCAAGCTGCAAGAAGAGAAGAGGTGAGAGGTCACAGAGGTCACAGAGGGAAGCCAGGAGTGACCGTAGACATGGGGGCATAGCTGGTCTTTTATAGGCATGTTATTCCGTGAAATATATCACTCTAAAGGCAGAACTTGATAAATGTCCATGTGGTTGTTTTCGCGGCGATCCGTTGCTCCTCGGTGATGCATGTTTTTTTGTGTTCTTTTCTCTCTTTCCTTCCGACTGTTTCTTCTTTTTTCTTTGACCTATCGTCACTGCCGTCTTAGAGGAAGGCAGTGCTGAGCACACGTTATGTCCAGATGAGTAAGTTCTGTCATGAGCTCCTTGTAGTACCCATGGTGCTCTAGTATGTGTAGTATCCGCTGCAGTAGAGTAGATAACCTAGTGTTTCTGCAATGTCAAATTCATTTTCACATCATGCAAAATCAATGAGATAAAAGCAGATCATATAGTTGCTTTTAGAGATTTAGAATAAGTTTTGTGGGGCTGAACAATATTCACAAAGGCCTGTGAATATTTAGAGATATTCACTTGCAACATGATGTGTTACATATTAGGACCTTCGGTACGAGCGGTGTGAGTCTTATGGTGTCTCACGATTCGATGCACAATTGTCTCTCGATTCAAAATCTATTTCCAATTCAGTACGTTCGGGTGCTAATTTCAGGATGGACTCCAGTCTGCTGTGCGCTGAAAAAGGGCGGCAAATGAAAGCAGAGAAAAGTTTATGATTATGTAGTATTTCAATTTGCAATAATGTAAACGCACAAAGGCAAACCTAAGACAAGAGGTAACATTCATGCTAAACTTTCACAAATTACCACTTTTTTTTTTTACTGAAATGTTTTTAGTATTTTTCAATTATCTGTGACAAACAAAAAGTCAAAATGCTGCCTGTTGCATATATACAATTGGATTTCTCTAAAACTTTCCAATTTCTAAAAATGGTAGCCCACCGGAGCCACAGATGGCAAAGACCACTCTCACTATTTCAGTCTGAAATGACATTATAAATGTGGATATTAAAATGCTGATAGTGCAGAGTAACATATCACACACATAATGGAGATCACTATGTCATATATTGTTCAGCCTGTAGCTGTAGGAATCTATTCTGAGTGGAGGATAAGGATGTTACTTTCTTCATTTGAGATGAATTAGTTGTCATAATGTTGTTTATATTGTTTTGTATTAATTTAATCTAATCGCCAGAAATTAGAAAATCCCAGAAACCTCTTGTGTGCTGAAAGGAAGGAATGATGCTTGCAGTGAGGTTGGACTGCTCTTTTGATGGTACAGTTCAGTGTGTGTTAGCTGCTCTTCTCCAGAGGAAAACTAGTTGTAGAAGGAGGAATAACCAGAAATGGTTACTCCAACCTGTCCCATTCATGCCAGATGTTCTCACCATCAATAAACACAATTTCCATCTAACACAAATTTACATCAAATCGCCGCCACTTGAATATTGTCCATGCCCAAAGTGTGATTCTGTCTGGAGTGGTGTCGTCTTGACATGGTCCTTGTCTCAAGGTATCCCAGTTTATATTCCTTGTCCTCCCCGCTACAGGCAGCTTCCTTCAGAAGAGCGCCAAGCTCTTCTTCCGGCGGCGTCACCAGCGCAAGGACCCGGGGATGAGCCAGTCCCACAACGACCTGGTGTACCTGGAGACTCCTGCCGCAGTGGAGCAGGCCAGCCGAACAGCCACGCTCAGCCGCATGCTCCACCGCAGGAGTAAGAACAAGAGCAAAGCCAACGGCGCTACCTCCATGGGGGAGCCACGTGCGTGACCCCCTCAAACAACTACTACCATCACCACCTCAATCTTGCACTGGCATACTTCCTGGCTGACTTACTCCCCCTAACGCCCAGCCTGCAGCCGGCTCCTGCATTGTGAATGGGGAAAGCTGTGCAGATGGAAAAAAAATAGATATATCCTCTTAAACTGCCGTTTCCTGCTTCCTTTAAGAGGCAGATATTCCACCAAAAGCAAGCGTGTGCATGTGTGAACGAAGGTCTCCTGTCTTGGATTAAGGGTATTTCAGAGGATATTGTTTTGCATGTTTCTTTCATCTAATTTTATGCAAAGTTTTTGAAATCTTTTAAGCGCTTTTGTGGCCTTTTTTACAGACAGAAGGGACAGATGTGTGCTGTCACTCTTTACCTCACTGACACTGAGGGCGCAGTGTAAACTCTCCCTGCTGTAATCCGTACGTTTCCTACGGTGGACCAACGGGACCAAAGATAAAAGGAAGAGTGGTGTTTGTATGATTTGCACAATTCTAGTATCTTTATTTAAAGTGCAATGAGGGGAGCTGCTCTGGTATCACATTCACAAAGGGAGATGATCTTTTCACTGTGGGAGATAGTAACGCGACTACTTCTTGACACTAATACTATGAAATGTGATATTTATATCGGTTCATTTAAGAAATACTTGTAATTTGAATTCCAGGTGAAACAAGATCAGAATGACAGCCAGATGTAATATGCCCATGAAAGCTGTAAAACAAAGCTATCCGAAAAAACTAAAGTCAGCAGCCTTCAGAAGCATTCGTGTACGATTGGAATACCGGCTACAGGAAAAAAAGAAGCAGTGACACTGTGGTTTACATGGAACTTTAGCAACATGAGAGCGTTTTCAAATGATATGCAACTTTCTTCTTTGTCTTCCTAAAGAGTCCTCCTGTACACTACTGTCATCAGCAGGGTTGTTAATGTGTCAAAAGGGAACCCGGAAGAACCTTTTATCCAGGGAGTGTGACGTTCCACTCGGCCATACTCGCAGCATAACGTGCTCATGAAAACCCATCCGAAATGAAGTCCTCCTTCTATTGTTTTTAAAAGATGTAGCTTTGAACACATGAACAAGAGAACGTGTGAACGAACACCTTTGGGAGCAACCAAATGGTTTGGCTGCTTCTTCTTTTTTTTTTTTTTTAATCCAGCTAATGATTGTACTTTAGTTTAGTTTGGTTTTTTTTGCGAGCAGCTTGTTGAAGACATTCTCTGTACGTCGTGTTCACTACTGTCTCTTCAATAACCTGCTCAGAGATCAGAGAATGGAAGTAGCAGTGACGGACAGAACTAACAGGTTGCCTTACAGTTAGTCCGAGGATCGCGTCACAGGGAGTGGACTTGTCCTTTTTTTGGTTCCGCCGTGACACCAGAGGGCTGAAGGACCTCAGCGAACTGTTGGAGAGACAAGGTTACCACCGTGTTCCTCATCTAGAAGCCTATGCACATAACATGTTAACTGAGCGTTTGCATTATTAGACTATCTGAGAATTAAAGAAAACAACCCGACTTGCTGTTCATGACATTGTCCTGCACATACAGTGTGGGTTGTCTTTTGTGTCTTGGTATTTAAAGTACATGGCAGAGCTGTGATCCTGCTCTTCCACCACCATGAGCTGCAGTCTGTTTAAAAACATACAAAAAGCCCAGATTTGAGCTGAAGAAAATTCAGTTATCTTTCAAACAGAATCACATTTAAACTCTGATGAACAAAGGGGGGGGGGGGGGTAATGATGCTCAGCCTGCAAGCATTGGCTACTGTCGTGCATCAGTAAGCAGTGGGGCTGTATGTGATTAACTTCTTGATGGGTTTTTTTTATCAGCATCTGCTCTGTGCACACAAGCTGACTGTTTTTGCAGAACGTCAGTCATTTCCCCCGCAGGGATTATAACTAATATACATATCGAGTTATTTCATTTTCAGCAATAAATATTGATTGAATAACCGAGAATGTGGTGCCAACTTTGAATGTCCAGGCTGTAGCGGATTCTCCCGTAACTGTGCATGTTGATGTTACTTTACATAGGCGCGTTTTGAATTTTTTGCAGATTGTTCTAGCACATGATGCATGTTTGAGTAAAAACAAATCTCCCTCTTATCAAGTCATTGTAGTCTGGAATTGAGTCCTCGTAGGTATATGTTCACATAAAAAGCCTACAAGTATGGTAGGAATATTTAGATTTTTCTAAAATCAACTTTTATTATTATTTATACTCTCCTATTTCATGATACAGACACTAATTTGTTCATATTTGTTTTTAAATGCAACACATACAAAAAGAGATACAGCCAGAGAAAGACTTCATAAAGTAGTTAAATGTTCCGCCTCAACCAGCTACAACAAAAATGCTGCTTTAAATAATATTATGGTATTATATAAGACTTTGTGGTCGTTAAGACAAAAGTTAAAGTGCGTGTCCATATCTTGTATCTCATTTGACGCCTGATTGAGTCACTTTGTATCGAGCCTACATTCCCCACAATGCACCCGGCGCGGCTCGTTTCCGGTCCTGCGCCGTTTCTGGAGCGGATTGGAACCCGGAGTCAGGATTTGCTAAATGAAGGGTCTTTTGCAGAAAAGGTAACGTGTTTCCCCGTAAATGTACACCGAATTCCCCCAAAATGGCGACGCAGTTCTGTGGTGAAGGTGCAGCCGGGTTGTCCGGTTCGCTCCGGGCTTCCTTGCGCCGCCTCCACCGCCGACTGCTTGACGTTGAAGAGCATCGACTCCGGTTTGGCGGTTAGCGTCTCCGGTCCATCCGCCATGCCGACTGTTCTTTGTTACATTTTACCAAAGACCAGCCGCTCAGATCGGAGTTAAAACCCGGCAAGCGTTTGGGAACGACTCAAATCCCGGATCTCGTCTCCTGCCCGGACTGCATACATTAGCATGCACGCTCCAACCGTGTCGCTTATACCAAAAAGCCAGCTAATGTTGTCACAACACGCTGCCGTTTGGCCGGGAGGTCTGATGCATTCAAGTGTCCCAGGTTAAATGTGCGTGCAGGCTTGGAAGTTGAACACTCTTAACTCACTCTTGAAACTACTTCCCTCATATAAATGCATTTTACGGCGCTCTGTGCGACACTGGTTTCCTATTAATACCATGATATAGTATGATGGTCTTTTCTCCTATTTGTAGGTTGGCATAATGGCTGAGCAGGCGCCAGATGAGTTCATCTGTGAGTATGAATCCAGCTCTGAACTGTACTGCTGACACAGTGTGACTGTGGGCTGCTGTGACAGGTGTGATGTGTGTCGCAGGGTGTGAGGACTGTGGCCAGTACCATGACTCCGAGTGTCCCGAGCTGGGACCCCTGGTGACCGTCCAGGACTCCTTCGTCCTCAGCCGGGCCCGGTGAGTAACCTTCACTGGCTGCAATCAAACACTGGATTTCCATCCACCCATCCATATAACCTAAGTCCATTTTCAGAGATTCAACCTGAGAAAGAAGACGAGTAGACTGACCCTGACCTCTGTCCTCCTCCTGGAGAGGAGAACGATAACACAAAGCCTTTACACGTGTCATGTTATTGATATCACAGAGCTTGTGTGAGTAAAGAGCTGTTGCACATAGCGACTCTCTGGTACTTGAAGTTCCATCCTTCAGGCAAATCCCCACATTTTATTTTAACAAGCCCCTGAAACTACAATGCGGTTATGTAATCGTATTACACTGGGTCAAGTATGAAGGAAACAATATAAGTTACTTTTTTTTTTCATGTGCTTTCATAACAATTCATAAGCTGCTCCTTGTTTTAGGTCGTCTTTGCCAAACAGCCTGGAGATCAGACAGGGGGCTAACGGGCAGGAGGGGGTGTTTGTGATGCGCAGGCTTGTCAAGAGGACCCGCTTCGGGCCCTTCGAGGCTAAGAGGGTCCCCCACCTGGAGAAGGAAGGAGCGTTCCCTCTTAAGGTGCAGCCACACACACGCTTGATGCTCTGCTCTGTTGTAAATGCATGGAAGTTGTTGTTATTTATGCTTCCTCTCTTGTTCTCCTCTCGGTGGGCAGATCTTCCAGAACAACGGCATGGTGGTGTGTTTCGACTCCAGCAGTGAAGAGGACTGCAACTGGATGATGCTGGTGCGGCCCGCCGCCGACCACACGCACCAGAATCTGTCTGCTTACCAGCAGGACGATGACGTGTACTTCAACACCTCCCAGGTGCGTGCGTCCATCCTGGACCGGAGCTTCGTTGGTCTCAAGCGTTCAGGGATTCATTTAGTCATTCATTTCAAACGGGAGATTGGCGTCTTCTAACGTTTTGGCTTTACCGCTTTTCCTTTCCCAAGGATGTGTTCCCAGGAACGGAGCTGAGGGTCTGGTACGGAGCTTTCTATGCCAAGAAGATGGAGAAGCCCATGCTTAAGCCTCCACTTCAACCGGCACCTCCACCAGGTAGATGACATCGCTGCACTGATGCTGTTTGTACCATGTCATGGCAATCGTGTGAGTTGTGTCTTATAGCTTGTCTCTCTTTCACTCAGACATGCCGGAGACCTCAGAGAAACCTGGAGCCCACATGCCCCCGGTGGCTGAAGAAGACGACGCAGGTAAGATCGTTCAAAACATCCATCACCTCCAGTTAGTTGGTTAAATCCGTTTCATTAAGAGGGAAGCTAAGTTTAGGGTCATGTTGGGGTCAGCTGTTTCTCTCCACAGTGATGCAACCGGGGTGGAAGTCTGTTTAAAACATCTCTATGCTGAGGGAAACGCCGTGTCATGGTCACACACACTCTGATTCCCTCTGTTGATCACAGGCAACATGCTGAGTCACCTGGATGAGGCGGCGACAGCAGCGGCGCTTCCGGTGGACCCGCTCCTGACCCGAGAGGAGGAGAGCCTGGTCGGCCTCGATGAAGAGGATGAAGAGGAGGAGGAGGAGGAGGAGGAGGAGGAGGAGGAGGTGGTATGCGCCCCCCCCGCAGCTCAGCCGGTCCCCAAGAGAGGGCAGGGCCGAGGGAGGAGAGCCAAGGGACGCAGGCCCGGAGCTAAGGCAAGCAAAAGCAAAGGTGAGAGAGGAAAAAGCAGCTCTGCTTGAGCAGATAAAACCCAACCTGAAGCACACGACAGTTTGGAATGGGTGTTTGTGGAGCAAAATTGTGGAGAACTTGCTTGATGAGTTGAGAAGGACAGTTGTTAAGGATCGAGAACGTCATATATAATCATCAGCATTTGTGTCAGTTCATGACTGGCTAGAATTTGCTTTGCTGTACTTGTTACATAGTACGGGGAAATTAAAAATAAGTTGTTGCAAGAATCCTAAAATTCTATAAAAATGTGTTCAAGAAACATAAATATAGAATAGAAGAAAAATACTTAAAAAATACAATAAAAATCTCAATAAAGAAGTTTTGTGCACAAATAAAGAAATTGTCCCCTGACTGTACAAAGGTTCACAGTACGAAGTATAAGAGAATATGCAGACAGATGGGAAGCCGTTTGTGTAGCGTGGGGGGTCTATGGGAGGGGATAAGCGTCCCGGGCCTTGTTGATGTAATGAGATGCCAGTCAACCTCAGCTTTAAGTTGTGTTTAGTGCTAATTAGCGAGTGTTAGCATGCTAACATGCTAAACTACAAGGTGAACATGGTAAATGTTATACCTGCTAAACATGTTAGCATTGTCATCATGAGGGTAGAGAGCATGTTAGCGTTCAGCTACTATGAATAACTGACCGTCGCCATGGACACGGTTCTTATCTCCGTACACAGCAATCAGACGATTAGTTTTAGCGGAACCCATGAAATCATTTTCAAATCAATATTTAGCGTGCCGGTCATTATTGCGAAATAACAATAATAATAATAATAATAATGACCCACTAATGACCCCACGTTCGTGAAATGGACTGTCTTATATTTAATGTAATTATAAAGAATACAGGTTCAACTGTAAAGTATTATCTCAAAACAAAAGTGTATTATTATATTTTGCCCTTTGACACTGGGTTCCTGATGTGTGCAGATGTGAAGCCTTCGGTGGCGAGCTCCAAGCCAGCAGCAGCAGCAGAGAGCAGCAGTCTGCTGGGCTCTCCGGATGGCGGGGCCGTCCCGAAGAGACACAAACCCAGAGAGCACAAGAGGGTCTACCGCTGCTCGCTCTGCAACAAGGTCTTCCAGAACAGCAGCAACCTCAACAGGCACATCCGGTCTCACGGTACGCGGAGATCAGTGAGCCGAGGAGCTGATCTTTGGCTCTTCAGAGCAGCGTTGAATTCATCGCAAAATTCGAATACAGCTAACATTGGGAATGAGCGGATGCATTAAGCGGCCCTTTCATGTGCATTGTCCCCAGGTGATAAGCTGTTCAAATGCGATGAATGCGACAAGTTGTTCAGCCGCAAGGAGAGTCTGAAGCAGCACATCTCTTACAAGCACAGCAAGAATATGGTGAGTTAGACTGCAGAGCTGGTGGCTCAGGAGCTTTTGGTTACCCTGCTAGTCAATGAGTCTTCTATGTATGTGCTTGTAACAGATTGACCAGGACTACAAATATAAATGCAACACGTGCGAGAAATCCTTCCGCCTGGAAAATGCCTTAAAGTTCCACAACTGTCGGACAGGTAGGAGAGTGAAAGATGTTTCCCGATCACATTCCTGCCGGGGTCCCCTCCATCCGATCTTATCATCGTCTCTCTCTCTCTTTCTCCAGACGACAAGACGTTCCAGTGCGACATCTGCTCGCGCTTCTTCTCCACCAACAGTAACCTCTCCAAGCACAAGAAGAAGCACGGCGAGAAGCTCTACTCCTGCGAAATCTGCAACAAGATGTTCTACCGCAAAGACGTGATGCAGGAGCACCACAGGAGGCACGGCGTCGGTGAGTTTCACGAGGGCAGAGAGCATCGACTTCATTTTGTCTCTGTGTGGAAAATTGACTTTGTGTTCAGGTGCGTCATTAACAATCTAGATGAAGTTTGCTTCAGAAACATGGGACTGGATCAAAAATCTGCTTCTAAACCCCAAAAATAAATAAACGTGCATCTTGACAGGACCAAAGCACATGAAGAGAGAGGAGCTGGAGGCCAATGGAGAAGAAGGGACCAGGTACAGGAAGGAGCCGTCACCCTGTCCCATCTGTGGCAAGGTGAGCGCTCCACACGGCAGCCATGATTCATGGCAGCAGGTCAAATAGCTGCACGCGAGGAGAGGAGGGTGTTCAGCAAGTACTTCGCTCTGTGACGTGCATATGTGTTTGTGTGCCCAGGTGTTCTCCTGCAGGAGCAACATGAACAAGCATCTGTTGACTCACGGTGATAAGAAGTACACCTGTGAGATCTGCGCTCGCAAGTTCTTCCGCGTGGACGTCCTCCGAGATCACATCCACGTTCACTTCAAGGTGAGTCGACGCTTCTCTGTCGTCCACGTTTAACCAGCGAGCGATGAGTCACAGGCGTGGGCATCGCAAGAAAAAACGCTTATATTTGTTTCTCCAAATAAATTCAAAATATGACCGTAAGTCATCCGCACCTACAGTGTGTGTGTATTTGTTCCGGTGGTGGAGAGTAACTAAGTACATTTACTCAAGTATTGTACTATTTAGAGGTAATTGTACTCCACTATAATTCAGAGGGAAATATTGTGCCTTTTTATTTATTTATTTATTTTTTAATACCCGTAGTTTGAGCAATGTTGCATAGATTACTTACAGATTAAGACAAACCATTATTGATCCCACGGTATCTTTTTAAAGTGTGTCAAATAATTTAAATGAACTCCACCGTCAGCAGCTACTACATTAAAGTGATGAGCACATCAATCAATAATCAATCCAGTAATATAATACACATGATTCTGAAATGGGCCATTCTGCATAATGAGTACTTTTACTATTTGTACTTATTTTTACCATGTGGTATTGCTACTTTTACTTAAAGTTACTAAGAGGAACTCTTAACTGGTTATGAAACAGTCGACTATAACTAACTTATTTGTGCAGGTATGTAATCATACATTCATCATTGAATTTCAAACCTGTTTTTTTTAAGAAAGTGCCTCCGCAACATCCTCGTATGCACAACCATGTGACGAGCCTGATCCTGCACATGCACGGAATTTAAGACTGTCGTCCATTTTGTTGTCCAGGAGCTCTGCTGAGTCACACATCAACTGCCGTGACACTCAGGCAGCCAATGAAAATGCAATGTAACAGATGAACATAAGTAGACTTTGCTGGTTACAATGCATTCCTCGGATAGGTACAAACGTTTCATTGAATTCGGTGTTGACTCCCCCTCTGGATGATAACTGTCGCTGAGCTGAATCATTTCAAAGAGCTCTGTTTGCTCCAGGATATAGCCTTAATGGACGAGCAGGAGAGAGAGGGCTTCATCAAGAAGATCGGCATCTCAGCGGGCGACAGCGACGAAACGGACGACGACGAAGACGACGAGGAGGAGGAGGAAGACGATCCCGAGCACCACAAGTACAACTGCAAGAAATGCCAAGTAAGCTTTGTCCTGGCGGGCGTGGAGATCGCCTGCACACTTTAAGTTCTTTATCTTATTCACTTGTAATAAGATTTCCGCGAGTTGAAGCACATTTTAGAATACCAAACGTTTCGACTTTCCCCCGGTTATCTTGAGCAGCGTTCACTGAACACGCTCAAGGCCGAGCATGGAGCTTAGATCGGATAGAGTGATATAAACTGACTGTGTGTACCCCTCATTGTTCTTCCTTCACACTAATTCACAAACCTCCATCCTCCTGCGTCTCTAGTTGTCGTTTGCTAAGGGCAAAGAGTACCTGAGGCACATCCTGGAGCAGCACAAGGAGAGAGGCTACGGCTGCGGGATCTGTAACCGACGCTTCGCGCTGAAGGCCACGTACAACGCTCACCTGGTCATCCACAGGGAGCAGCTGCCTGACCCCGCGGTGCAGAAGTAAGCACATAAGACGTCTTCCAGCTCTCGCTGTGGTCTTTGTGTTTTTGCTTTAGCCTGGTCCAATCAAAGCTGAGTTAATTGCTAATCATTCGTCCTCAAAGTGTCGTCATTACTGACGAGGGGCAGGTCAGCATGTATAAGAGCTCAATGAAACACTGCAGCTAAAAGTATTTGGAACAGGAAAGGCCATCTCAAAGTGTAAATGTAACGTATAACAAATGACCGTGAGATCCAAAGCCGTTGTAATCATTTCTAATCTGCTCTGGTGTCCCTGAAGGTACATCCATCCGTGTGAAATTTGTGGCCGAATCTTCAATAGCATCGGTAACCTGGAAAGGCACAAGATCATCCACACTGGTGAGCGACGGCCTGAGATCTCTTTATACATACGTTTGTCCCGTTATGTGTGTGATCTCGAAACCATTTCATGTTGGAAGTTTCCTCCTGAGGTAGACGTCTGGACAAGGACACATGCTTTGGTTAAATTGTTGTAAAGCTACGCTATAAAACAAAGACTTGCTTGCAGCGAGAGCGAGACTCTAAAATGAACTGCTGCATTACCTCCGAAGGCTCCAAGAAATCTTTGTTGAGTTTTTGCCATTACACTGTCTACACACTGCAAATATCTATCTACGATTAGATCGAGGAGCGCGTTCGAGGGATAAGAGCCACGTTGAGGAGACATTATGAGCCTTTGTAACGTCTAAATAATGTATCGAAGAAGAAAAACAACCAATATTTGCTCATTTGACTTCCTATTGTTCTTTTTCTTCCTTCTCTGTGTGATAAACATGTTTCACTTCCCATAATGCTCTGGGGAATGGCTGTAAGCAGGAAGTATACTGCTGCTATGGGGTTAGTGAGTGAGCCGGGAGCTACACTTTGACTGTATTCTGTTTACATTATGGCAAATTAGCTTTTTAAAAGAAAACCTCTACTTCGGAATAATGACGATCTGAAGTAATAAAGTGCACCTTTTTCTTTTATCGTTAAAGCTCATTAATGGGTACATTGTTTTAGACGGGAATGTCACGCGTCTCAAGATTATGTACGTCTCATACGTGGCAAGATTAGAAAAAGAAAAGGTTGAGCTGTTTTGACATGTTTGGCATAACAACATGTAATAGAAACATAAGTTACTCACAGAGACACAAGATAACGATACATTTCACGTGCTGACTGAGTGCCTGCTAACACGTGAGTCTGTTTGGTCTTCCAGGGGTGAAGAGCCACGGCTGTGATAAGTGTGGCAAATCATTCGCCAGGAAGGACATGCTGAAGGAGCACCTCAGGGTTCACGACGACATCCGGGACTTCCTGTGTGCAGAGTGCGGGAAAGGTCAGGCCCTCGCATGCTGCAACACACTCACTGTCACTGTAAACCGCACCGTCAGCACGTGGGTGCTCTAACGGGCATGTTGGTCTCAGTAGGAGGGTCGGGCGTGTTGCTGCCGCATTGCTATCTTGAGGCAGCAGAAAGCCATTGAGCAACAAAAGCCTGGGCAGTATTCTCCTGCTATTTAAAGAACACATTATCCGGATAGTAAGATGTGCCTTCGCTGCTTATTACAGAACGTGAAACGCATCAATATATTGTAGGGCTGTACCCAATAGTTAGAAGCTTCACTCATAACGCTGACATTGAAATTAAAGATCATTTAGACCTGGTATTTCTGCTGGTAGATCAGGCTACACTCGTATCATTAGTATTCATAATTCAACCTCAGTTGAAAAAAAGATGTATGTAACCCTTTACCAAAATTCACATGTTTTTATCTAATGAAATATTCTGCTCTAATCCACATTTTAAAACATTTTCACTGCAGAAAAAAACGCTCGCTTCTCCAATTTGTCAAATCTGCCATTTAAAAAGCAATGTGTCGGGTGCATCTGGCTTTTAACAGGAATGGGAGACGACACAGATTTAATACTAAATACAACCACTTTGCGCCTTACTTTGCACCCAGATTATGTGCCGTTTGGCTAACGAACACACGCCTAAATACATGAGCTATGCACTTTAGGCCATCCGCTACAGATCATTTAAATAGTTGATGTTTGGATCACCACAATATCGAGCAGATGTTTTCCTGTGCAGGCATGAAGACCAAGCACGCTCTGAGGCACCACATGAAGCTTCACAAGGGCATCAAGGAGTACGAGTGTAAAGAGTGCAACCGCAAGTTCGCCCAAAAGGTCAACATGCTGAAACACTACAAGAGACACACAGGTGAGACAACGTTTTAAGACCACTAAACAGACGGAGGCGCGTGATCGCTCGTTTGTTTTTGCGTGATGTTGACAGTGCAAACTTCACAGAACAGAACTTGGTGTTAATGTTTGTCTGACACTTTGCTTGCAGGTATAAAGGACTTCATGTGCGAGCTGTGTGGAAAGACGTTCAGCGAGAGGACGACGCTCGAGACGCACAAGCTCATCCACACAGGCAAGTGTCTCATGTCAGACCATGGTGATAAAAAAAGAGCCAGATTCCCGACTTCTCAGTCTCCTACTATTACAAGACTTTCATTTACAATTAAAAACAAATTGAGTGGTTTCTGGTCAGACAAACTTTGGCTAGGCTACCTGTTTGCTTCTGTTTTAATGCCTTATGCTAAGCTAACCATGTCTGTGTATCTTCATAGTTACCGCACAGACATGAGTGGTATTGATATCGTCATCTAACTCAAAAGCGAGCGTATTTTCCAGAATCTCAAACTATAAGGGAAAAGTATTAAGATTTATATTTCTGTTTAAATAACCGTATTATTCATTTAAATATTCAGTTATATTTGTGACAATTTTTTTTTCAGTTTTTGGAAAGAAAGGCATTTTAAGTTTAAAAACTGTAACAATACTCCCACCAGTGTCCTGCGACGTGTTAACATCGGTGCATTATTGCCATGCTGGACTGACCCGGTTTTTGTCTCTCTCTCTCTCTCTCTCTCTCTCTCTCTCTCTCTCTCTCTCTCTCTCGCTCTCGCTCTCTCTCTTTTGTCTGTCTGCAGTGGGTAAGACGTGGACGTGTGCCACGTGTGACAAGAAGTACCTGACCGAGTACATGCTGCAGAAGCACGTCCACCTCACCCACGAGAAGGTGGAGGCCCAGTCGTGTCACCTCTGTGGGACCAAGGTGTCCACCCGCGCCTCCATGAACCGCCACCTGCGACGCAAACACCCGGAGGTGAGTCCCGTCGGTAAAGGGGCCCCGGGGGCCGGTCGCTGGTCCTTTTTTGTCATTGTTGTCCTTTGCCCCCTCCAGGTGGTGTCTGTGAGAATGGATGAGTTTGATGATCTTCAGGAAGCGTCGACAATCAACGATTCGTCTATCAGCATTGTGCAGGTTAGATTGCAGATCTCCCACAATGCAGTGTTTGCATGATTTACATTTCATATCAATGAATCGGATGCTGAAATGATGCTGATCTCTGGCAGACTGTACATCATGTTCCTTATACTCTTAACTTCCTTGTGGTGTCGCTAAATAAAGAACTATATAATATGAAGACTTGCGGTTTCTTCACATTATGAGCTATGAATCGGGCACAAACGTGCTGGTGTTACATGCATCCTGTGTGACACGTCGACAAACCGAATGAAATGTCTCACCTCCCTCCTCAGCCCACTCTGACGCTGGAAAAAGACGGCATGCCCCAGGAGAGGCTCGGCCGACCTTACCGACACCCCAAGAAGAAGCAGAGAGTTCCAGCTGAGCCGGAGCTCTCCGAGTCCGACGAATATGTTGACTTCGCTGAGCCGAGGCACGAGCCCATGGCGGAGTTCCACACCGTCATCGTCGGCGACGAGACCGAGACCAGCTCTGCCGTGCAGAGTATCCAACAGGTAGACGGAAAGATCTTCACAAAAGTTCTTGTCTTACTCTTACTGTTCAATCTCTTTTTTTATTTTATTTTTTATTTACAAAGACCACAAGAAGTGGGCAGCAGTATAAAAATAATTTATAAACCACATACAATTAATAAATATAGTAAAACTGACTAAACACAAGGGAAATAATTATAACTAAATAACATACTTGTGTAAAATAATTATAATTAATGCTGTAATATCTGTAATAATTCAAGTTTTTTTTTTGTTTAATGAAGAAAGGGGTTACATCCTATATTAAGTCATAATTGAGTTAAAGTAATGTGATGTTATGACATTATTATATTTAACAAATGTTAATAAAATATATACATCAAATTCAAAGTTAAGACAAATGTCCATCATATGAAATATAAACTAGCCTTTATTACTAAATCTGGCACATTTAACTGTTAGTGTTTGTTGTCCCTTCTTAAATCAAACAAACATAACCATACATGTATATCTGACCTGCTGCTGTTTCAGGTGGTGGTCCTGTCCGACCCCAGCGCTCCATCAGCCTCTTCACCCAACAGCTCGGTGGGTCTGACCAACATCACCGTGACGCCCATCGCCAGCCACGCCCCCGCCCAGTTCACCAGCCTGCAGCCCGTAGCCGTGGGCCACCTGACGGCCTGCGACCGGCCCCTCACCCTGGACAACTCCATCCTCACCGTCACCTTCGACGCCGTCAGCGGCTCCGCTATGCTCCACAACCGGCCAGCCGACCTCGTCCCAGAGACGGTGGGCCCCGGCGGGGGCACGGCACCCCAGTCGGTCGCCCACTTTATCAACGTCACCACTCTGGTCAACCCCATGGGCCACCAGCTGGAGGCCCCGACTCTGGCCTGGAGGCCCGTACCAGCAGTCGAAGGCGGCCAGGTCACCCCCGTGGTGGAGGGAGCACAGGGTCAGGAGGCCCGGAGCCAGGGCCCGGAGCCAGGCAGGCCCGTCCAGAGCCAGCCCCCCACACCGCAGCAGCAGAGCGGCTCCGCGCAGCAGATGTTCGGCTACTAGGGCAGAGACTGGAGGTGCTGGTCACCTCACACTCACAGACATTGTAATATAGTAGAATAGATTTTATCAATGTCACCCTGATGCCTCTCCAGCCCCATGGAAGTGATTTTTTTGTATACTGACAAAACACAGTTGCTGTAAATAACATCATATTTAAAAAAAAAAGAAGAGAAATGGTACATTTAGCCGAAATCACTGACCCTCTTCTGGAATATTTACATTTCAAACCAAAGCAGCATGTTGAATATTCAAATGCCTTATCAGCCTTTTAAAAACATGCATGTTTTCAAGTTAAATCTGCTGCTCAAACGTACCAACCTGAAGGACACATTGAGTGCAGTGAAAACACTTCTACCAGGTTGTGCGGTGATGCATCTCGGTTGGCGTCGCTCTTGAAATGTCACTTTTGAATGCTGTAAACTGTATTTACTGATGCGTTGGGAGTCCTGGAAGAGTTTTTGTACTGTTTATTTTAAACAAAATACCTCTTTGAAATGGCTGTTCTTTTGATTCGTCTTCGTATGAATTTAGTTTGTGTGTTTATCGGTGACAACTTTCAGCCGCAAGGCGACTGAACCCTGAGCAAACCTCGTCTCGGTCTGTTTATAGCTGCGTGACCGTCTGTCCTGGATCTGCTCTGATCTCAGACCAGCGAGCCGGTTTGTCAGCAGCTGATGGCTTCCCTGCAAACAGCCCGACGTGAGTGTGACACACATGATCAAAGTGTGTGTGTTTAGTCGAGTCATCGCTCACGTTCAGTCAAATTCTGCAGAGGGTTTGTTTGAAAAGGTCTTCATTCAACATAAACAATCAGTTGAATTTCCAAAAAGGTTTCTTTATTTAAAAATGATTCATTCGTGTTCTTTAAATATTTCTTTTGTTGAAGAAAATATTTAATTTGTGAAAACATGAATAGCTTTTCCCCGAACTGAAGTTCTTTGCTCTTCAATCTGAGGCCAAACGGTAATTATCCTTCATGATCTTGTTCGTCTTTACTGCAGCAACTGAAATGTATGAATACATTTAAAACATGCTCTTTATTTAAACTTTACTAGCAAATAAGTATTTTGTTTTTACACAACTCTGTATCCTCATCTAAAACCATAACCTTATTTTTTCAAATGTTAAATTCAGAGCCAAACAAAGAAAACCATTAAATGTTTTTAAATTCTTCACTACCTTCATTTAGGTTCTGTGAACAAATTTATGTAATGATATACAGTATCATCGAGAGATTAAATACAGACAAATGAAAGCATTAGGAACAAAGCGATGGTGTAAGATAATAGTGATAATATTTTATACAAGCACAAAACTGTGCACCAGCAGCAATAAGATGTATTATCTGGGACAGAATGTTTCACATAATCCTAAACCTTGTGTTTGAACACAGCACCGTTGAGTCGAGGCCTTCATTCTCTCCGAGGCAGAGATGATGTAACCCGACACTGACCTCCACAGAAGAAAAATGTCAAATTATCTTTATCTTTATGTTTTCATAAATAGAGATGTCTAATCACAGAGCTAAATGCTTTCATATGAACCCTCCAGTAGATGGCGGTAGTCAGGCAACATCCTGCACACAGGAGGGTGAAATATAATGGCGATAATAGTTTTACATATTCATAATCAGTTAAATGAATGACCAAGACCAGCAAATGCTCTCAAACGGCAGAGAAAAACTTTTCAAAATAAGATTAGCAAGATTTACGCTGAATGAACAACCATCAGATTTTTATGTCCACACTCATGCTTCAAATAAGCCCCAAGGAAACCAACTGAATGATGGGAAGTACAGTGGAAAGCGGTGTGAACTATAAATAATACGGCAGCACATATCTGAGCTGTGTGCTGCCACAAGCTGAGATTTACTGTCTGACATTCTAAAAACACAAGATACTGGTTGTGGTTTGTTGGTCGGTCTTTTTTTACCTCTCGTGACGGATCTGAAAGCTAGTTTGTGAGATGATTTATGATTCCTTCAGCCACTTGCTCAAAACAAAAGAACCTCTTTTTTTTCATCCCAGTGGAGGAGAAGTGGATGATCCTGATTTATTCTCTTGTTCTCAATCAGAGCAGTGAAGCAGATAAAAAGAGAGCTGATTTAATTATCACACCGATCAAAGCTGCTCTTTCATGCTAATGATCAAGAGGTGTGATGCCGCCCAAGAGAGCACTTTACATGAGGGGTGGGCCCTCTGTTAATTCACCACCATGCTAAACAACTTTTAACTGCTGTTCATGTTAATGCAGCAGCCTCTGGGGGTGGGGGGGGGAGAGACAAGAGCCAGCAGCCTGAAAATGAAGCCTGGCTCCTCGTGGACCAATGAGAGGTGCTTATTGTCTCAACAGCCTCGCTGATGACATATTTACACTCAGCCATCACGCCTCGTCCTTCCAGTTTCCTTCTTCAAACCTGGAGAGCAGGGTGGAGCAGGGCGACACGATGAGGTCATGTGTTATTCTGGTGAAGCAGAGGTAAATAGAGAGGTGGTGCTTGTCATTTGCTGACAACTAACGATACAGAATGAATAATTGTGTCTGTGGAGACGCATTAGATTGTGATTTTATCCTGGATTACACTCGGGGGGGCAAGAGGAGCTGATGCCCCGGAGCATCAGGTGACCCGAAAAACACGATTTACAGGAAGACATAGTGAATGCAGTTCTCAGTCAGTATAGGTTTAACATGCAGGTTAAACATAGTCAAGGCCTTGAAACTGATGCAAAATATAAAAGGATCATAACATAACACAGAGAAGAGATCTTTAAGGGAGTGTATGAAAATTATTGGCGGGGAAGATAAGGGTCCGAAGGTAGTCCGAATTCTTTTGGAAGAGCGAAATAGGATATTTTTCCCATTACAGATCAATCCTTGTGAGATGTAGTGTAAAAAGCCAAACGTTATTTGTCAACACGCTGCCTTTTTCAAGAATGTAACAGTAACATATTGTTGTATTTTATCCGTGCAGTGCGCCAGCGGTTTGTCATTATTGCATGTTCGGCTTGTGCTCCAGACCATGTGATCGTGGTCCTGAGCCACACGGATAAATGAAATGAAATGATTTGATGGGTAGTCCGACCTCTGACCTCATCTCAGGCTTTAGCGTCATCTCGTCCAAGCCATATTCTATGAGGTGGAATCCTGGGACGGGTGGTTTCACTCATTCTGTGGCTGGAATATTCGCCATTTTGTTATGCTTGCAGAAATATATTGTTTACTTTTTTGAGGGGAGGGTCCAAAAATATAATTAAAACTGGGTCAGGTCGTTGTCTTAATGATGCATACGTTTGGACGCAATCATTTTGTACAGTCCCTAACACTTCTAATGAGCTTGTTTTTTGAGCCAGAACCTCTACGAGTAGTGATCTATAGAAGGTATGAGTTACAGTTTCTTACAGGTTTTAGGGCCTAAATCTGACATTTGATGTCTCACATTCAGGGGCTCTATGAATTGCGTGTTTGATGTCTTCTATGAACTTGCTTCCTTGCATTTATGTCGGCTTATAAAACAGCGTAGCCTGAGATAAGACTGGTTTTAGCTCCACTACATACTTGTTTTATGATAAGTAACAAAATGAATCATTTACAGTCTCCCACCAGAGGACGCAGCAGCACGGCTGCTCTCCTTCTGACACGGGAAAGGAATTTCATGCCATAACAATCCCCGGCTGTTAAATAGAACGTGACAATCCTCCTCTGCTGAGAAGATGAGTCCACACATCTGGTCAATATCACATAATTGTTACTGCCTATTGTTACTACGAATTCCCTCCTCTTACCTCTCAGGGCTTTGAGTTGCATAATGCACTACAGTGAGACAAAGGTGTGTTCTATGAAATGACACATTCCTATAGGTTCATGGACTCTGGCTCAGTGTGAAGATTGTCAGAAACATGAGAGCGCTCCGGACTGTAGGGCATCTGGAGGACTGGACACTGTGGCAGCGTGGTGCCCGGTGGCTTGTCTTGTTTCCTAAAGCATTCCATATTTTCCACTGTGTTTCACAACCAGGAAGTGGTGTCACAGCACCAGGCCCGGCCCCTCTTACTTCACCTGAACAGAGGGAGGGGCCTCGCTGAGCTTGACAAGGGGAAAAACAAGGAAGAGCTCACAAGCAGGCAGTTCAGTGTGTCTGTTCACAAGCCCAGATTGTGCCTTGGTGACGGATATAAAAGAGGAGTTCACTCTGCTGCTGGGTTTCTCAACGTGGATATGGACGTACATGGTTCTCCCCATGGGAATATGGGGCTGTTGAGGACCTTTAACTCCCCTGAGTTTGGCAGCTGGGAGAAAATAGGCTCAGGTGGATTTGGACAAGTATACAAAGTTCGGCATGTACAGTGGAAAACATGGCTGGCTATCAAGTGCCCTCCCTGCCTTCATATGGATGACAAGTAAGTTCCAGCTGTTGAGCCACATGGGTCATCTTTAAAATGATGAATTTGTGTTTATGTAAATTGATATGGAGTAGTATAAAACAATGCTCCTGAAGAAGGGACTTCTTTTTTTACTTATGTGGTCCCTCTGAGTACCAGATCAGAAAATGTGAAAGTCTGTCTATACCCAGCTCTTGTCTGTTAGTTTGTCACTTGATGACCAGTTTATGACCAAATAGCAGACAGACAGAAGCTTAGACTACAAGTATGTTGGTGAAAAGTCATTCGTTGCCTGAAGTCCTTAAGAGGTGAATACCAGGCAATGTGTGACTCACCTAGTGCTAGTCTGGGCACACAGTGCAGCTATTAAAGGGGCCACAGCAGCAAACAGAAGGCTATGTTTTTGGATATCTAGCCACTGTTTAGTTGTGTTGCAGGGACCACTGACATGTTCATGTTCATTCATCCCCTCGGAGAACCACAGCTGTTTACTTATCCAAACCATGCTCCAACATGAAAGGTTCACCGACGATTTCCCCAATCAACAGTGACGTTCTTATCTATGGGCCCCAGGGAGGGGCTGATTTAAATAAATGTGCATTTCATTAAGGGAAGCAAAGTGGTCTTTTGTCCCCTCAGGTTCAGCTTGATTAGATTGCATCTTGAATTCTTAAACATTTAGCAAAACCATCGTATTTCTGCTCTGCATGGATCTCATGTTTCATTTATCAGAATTGAAAACTGTGTGTTTCATATATATATATATATATATATATATATATAGTGTTTATGTGAGAGTTTCCATTCTTCTGGGCTGTGCGTAGACACGCTGGGTTCAGCTGTGGTCTTCAGACAAATGACAAATATCCCCTCACAATAACTCTCCGTGCTTCAATCCTCTCAGAACCTGTAGTGCCACTTAAAGCGTCCGCTGAACCCAAACCAAGATGTTATCATCTCTATTATCTGCAAAGTACCTAAACAGTCATTTGACTGCAGCCTCCATTGACCCGCGCGCAGCATCCAGCAACAGGGGCTCAAAGCCACCTTTGTCTGCTTGTTGTCGGCCGCTGTGTGGCACAGACAATGAAAGAAGCCGTAGAACCGGTCTTACCGGGCCTCTCAGTTAAAGCGGGGACATTGTTTTGTTTTTGAGGAGCTGCTGAGGAGCACTTGGGATTAGATGACGGATTTAGCAAACAAGTGCTTGCCCATTCTCCCGTGTTTTGTGTGATTATTTCTGCCTGGCAGATTTTGTGCCTCCTTCATTTGCACTGAAGGACAATTACAGCCTTTTTGTAACCTGATACACTTTGCACATAATAGACTCTTAGGAGCCTCTTCTGTGCTTCTAATTTCATTTCATTAATGGCAGAACAACAACAGAATTCCCCAGCCCGGCTCCCTTAATTCTGCCTGTGAAGCACATTCCTGACAATGCAACCATTAGTGATTTATCTTTCTCTCATCTGTCCTCATTAAGTGTTTGCATTTTCAAGGGAAAATGGAGATATGTGCGCTGAGGTCATGGATGACCTGCACACGTTGTGTTTGAGGCATGTCAGCGGGGCCGGTGGACTGATAAAGAGAGAGCTGTGCAAAGGTTGAGCAACAGAGAACAGAGCTCTGTTTAAGCCTCCTGGTGCATTCCAGGCTGGGAAGGGCCTCCGGACAGTCAAGAGCTCAATCCACATACTCGGTCTGAACTGGGGTGAATGAGTTCTAGACGTCTGCAGAGGTCACCGCTGAGGTAAACACTGGTGGACATTTTGCTTAGCTGTGAGCTCAGTGATGGTTACATATAATGCGCTGGAATTTGGGTTAGGACATAAGTTATGCAAAATGTTCCTGCTCAACGAGCCTAGGGTGACCGCAGAATCATTAGGTTCATGTTTTATAAGAAGGTAGATTTGATCACTACCCGTGTGCCAATGGGTGTGGAAGGTTTGGTTCCAAACAAGCTTAAAAACAATGTTTCATCTCATTTCAGCTGCAGTTTGTTTGCACTTCTTGGAATTGCTTAGTCACCGGCACAAGAGCCTGATTCACTGAGTCGCACAATAAAATGTGGCACACATTTTCATTATCTTCTAAATCACAGGGAGCGCTCTGAGCTGCTGGAGGAGGCCAAGAAGATGGAGGCCGCCAAGTTCCGATACATCCTGCCTGTGTACGGGATCTGCGACGACCCCCAGGGCCTCGTCATGGAGTACATGGAGACCGGCTCCCTGGAGACCCTGCTGGCCACCGAGCCGCTGCCCTGGGAGCTGCGCTTCCGCATCATCCACGAGACCGCGGTGGGAATGAACTTCCTGCACTGCATGAGCCCGCCGCTGCTCCACCTGGACCTGAAGCCGGCCAACATCCTGCTGGACGCTCACTATCACGTCAAGGTAGAGAGTTTGTCACAAAGTGGCGTCATTAGTGCCCTTCGAAGGGCCAACAACAAAAAACACCATGTCAGAACTGCTGCAATCTGATTCTTTTTCTATGGGAGCAACAATACAGCAAAGAATTATGACCTCCTATGAAGTGTAATGATTTTCATTGAGTTATGGGGTTCTTGAGGGAATTTCAGCCGCGAGGTGGTTTGCTATTCCTTTCTATCCATTTAAAGATGTCAGCCCCACACGCTCTGGGCTGACAGGTGTCTCTCTCAGCCCTCCAAACAGCCCTGTGTGCTGAGAGCGATGGGTGGGAACCGTCTTTTCTGGAGTTTAATACGTAGATGTAAACACCTCACCCGGGCCTGTCCCGACAGGATTAATTCAGCTCCTATTAAAGCTCCCTCCCCTGTGAACGTGTGTGCATGAAAGAGCGTGGGCGTGCGCTCCTCAGCACAAACGCGAAGGGCCTCTCCTCTCCTGCAGGCTAGGACACGGCTGTGTTGCCCTCATCGTGCCACTGAGTGCACATAATGGGAGCTTAGCAGCCTGTCGCACTCAGGGGGAGAAGTTAGTCATCAATGTCACGGTGCTCCATGAGAAAAAGCTCTGTTTGAGGGTCTTATCTGATCTCTCCCTCTCTCAGATATCTGATTTTGGCCTGGCCCGGTGGAACGGCCTGTCACGGGCTGATGACATCAGCAGAGACGGCTTCTGCGGCACCATTGCCTATCTGCCACCCGAGAGCATCATTGAGAAGGACAGAGCGTCGGACACCAAGCATGACGTATACAGGTTGGATTTCTCAGCTCTTTGCATGCAACACTTTTGTGTGAATGTAGGTTTTTTGTGGGAGATTGATTTGGTAGCAAACGAGTTACATCATGTTTAACATATAAAGATAGATTTCTTTAATAAAGTCAACAATGTTTCAGTTAAAAGGGGTAAACACATTTATAACCACACTACAATTTAATTATTTAAAAGATCTGGTTTATTGTGGACGATTTCATTAATAAGCAAGCTCAGCTTGAAATAGAAAAACGTGCCAATTTCTCTGCAGCAATACGTTTGATTTTTTTCTGTGTACTAACATCTCTCGATTTTATTTTGCCTCTGTTCCAGTTTCTCCATCGTGATTTGGGGAATTCTCACTCAGAAGAAACCTTACCAAGGTGAGACTTGCACTACTATTAATACATGAAACCAATGGCTGATGGGAAACTGTGTTTGAGTCATTCCTGCCAAGAGAATCAAAAGAGTTTTGAATTCTAGAAATATAAAACACTGGTAAAATAAAAAATTATGATACTTGATAATTATGATAAGTCTGGACTATAAATATCATTTTATGACTCTTAATGATTTGCTAATATTATCATATGTTGTTGTTTTGTGTTTTTACAAATACATGATTTTAATGAACATTTAATGAACAAGACAAAGCGTCTACAGCCATGCTAGCTGCTGTGGAGCTGTACTACAGTGGTGCTTTAAAGGGGACATGTCATGCTCATTTTCAGGTTCACATTTTGAATTTGTACTAGAACATGTCTACATACTTTAATGTTCAGAAAATACATCATTTTTCTCGTACCATCTGTCTGAATATAACTGTATTCCGCCATGGTCTGAAACTCTCCGTTTAAGTGCCTTTAGTGTCTCTTTAAGCCTCTGTGCCAAAAAAGCTTTTTTTGTGCACAAGCACTGAAAAATGATTTTCTCATGATATGTCCTATTTAAGTTAAACACTCACACCAGTAAACTAGCATGCTCACAATGACAATGCTAACACGGTGATACTTGGCCGGTATAATGTTTACCATGGTCGCAATGTAAGTTTAGCGGGTTAGCATGTTAACATTCGCTAATTTGCACAAAACGCAAAGTAGCCTACAAATGAGGATGATGGGAATGCCATTCGTTTTGCAGGTATAGATAAATTATTAACCTCATGGTGATGCGAGAGCTTGATCACATCAAGTCAGATGACCACCAAAGTCAGTAGGATTCATCTTCTGGTGAACATGAATGTCTGAGCATAATATCATGGCAATCCGTTCAATAGTTGTTAAGATGTTTCAGCCTGGACCGTCTTTCTGATATAAAACATCCATTTATCTGCTTAATGTCTGATGTATCAGAATCAGAATCAGAATCAGAACCGTTTATTGCCATGGTATGTTGAACATACAAGGAATTTGACATGACGGGAAGGTGCTTAACATTTAACAATCAACAACAACAACAACAATCAGTGCAAGTAGAAACAAAATAATATTAATATTGGGATATAAAATAAAGTAAGATATAAAATAAAGTGAAACAGAATAAGGATGAAATATAAAATAAAGTGAAATATAAAATAAAATATAAAATAAAGTGAAATATAAAATAAAATATAAAATAAAGTGCACAAACGAACCGATAACATGACTGTAAACAACGAACAGATAACAGATAACAGAACTATAAACAAGTAAGATGTGTATTCTACATTTGCTCTATCATTATACAAATATTGATATGAAAACAAATATTCTCAACCATAACCCCCATCTCACTCAAGTCATAGTTGAGAGACGGTGTCTTATACTTCATACTTAGTAAGTCAAACATTTGACTTGTTATCTCATAAATCTGACGTATCCCTGCTAACTTTTCATCTATTTTTTATATTTTCCTGGCAGGAATAGTCTTTAATAATTTCTAATGAAGACATAGCGTCGACCTTTCAAGGTGTGTGTTTGTTTGTCTGTACAGGTGCTGTATGTGTTTACTTAGTGCATTCCAGTGCAGGCAGGAGGTGCTTGGCTAACAAGTAGAGTGTATTTTCTCCCAGGCGTATCAGGTAGCAGTTCATTCCAAGGAATTTGGCTGCTTTTATAAGAGCAGTGTGTGGATGAGGGTTTCCAAGTTGGCACTGGCACCACCTATGTTTACCCAGACATAATTAAAAAGTGAGATATGGCCGGTTACCATCCCATCCCTCCTTCCTCCCCCACCTGTGACTGGTATTATGGCCATAATAGGAGGCGAAGCACTTGTGATTACAGCCTCTATACCTGTTTGTTCTGAACCATTGGCTTGGTTAATCCCACCGTCAGATAGAAGGAGGCCATGACCGGGAACTCTTGAGAGCTTTTCCCTTTTGCTTCCATGGGAACAGCACACACGGTCTTATCTGAGCCCACGGGAAGATGGCGATAAAGCTGTGCATATCTATATAGACACTGGCTCCCACCAGCACTTTAGATTAACGTGTCATGTACTGCAGAATGTCACGTCTTTTGGTTGTATTCAAAACATACAAAACATCTACATATTGTGTTTTAGTATAAAATATATGTATTGTATATATGTAAATATATATGTATTGGTGATGAAACTGAAGCATCTGATTGTTTTTCCCCTAGGTGAGAATAATATCCTTCAGATCATGGTCAGGGTGGTGAAGGGGGTGCGTCCAGACCTGGCTGCTGTGCCCCGCTGTTGGCCCTCAGCCTGTGCAGGGTTCCTGAGCCTCATGCAGCGCTGCTGGACCACAAACCCTGATGCCAGACCCAGCTTCCAGGGTAAATTGTGCCACTTTTCTTCTATCATACTAACTAGTCACTATGAAACACAGGTAATCCTGTTTCTTTAACTAAACACTGTTAAATCTCCAAAAAATCCTCCTACTTTTAGCTTTCATCCCCTGTCTGTGTTCCCTAATCCATCCCTGCTTCTACTGAAACGTGACCTAGAGCTGTTGTAATTACAGAAATCACATCTGAAGCCGAGGAGCTCTGCTCTAAACCTCAAGAGGAGCCCAAGTCGACCTTATCGACGCCAGAGCCGGAGCCCACGTCGCCTAACGCACTCACTAGTGACCAGGTACGACAGCTCCATGTGAACTGCTCCCAATGATGTCGTCTTCTCTGAAGGACCTAGTGTGTCTTTTTGTCAACTTTGTTTGGTAGATTTTTGAACATGGTGGATCATGTGAACCTCCACTCCACTTTATATTTTGTGGCTTTGCTTGACTCTTCTCCAGAGCTTTTAAACTGACTGTTTTCCATTAATGTGAAACTATACACCCAGACACCAGGAGGCTTATCACTACATTGCTCCAGACATGATTATGACTCTTCAAATCATATGTTATGGAAATGTTTGAGCCAGAACAAAAATTGCATCACTAACGAGGAATGTTGACTGATGGGATTGTTGAGCGTGTGCACTGCTTTGTCATTTCTGTGGTGTTCGCTGTTGTGTACGTGACTGGGCACAAACAGCTGTAACTGTCTGATGGGACACAAGATAAGCTGTTTTGGAATTCCGCATGTGTTCAAGTGACTTTGAATGGGTCAGACTTAAGTTCAGCAAATAATCACAATGTCAACATTCAATAGCCGTCGTAAAAGAGCGGCAGCTACATATCCAAATGTAAATGTAATGAGTTAGGCTGTCAAAGACCAGCTGGTCCAAATGTGCTTATCTGTCTTTTTTCTCTACAGGTTAAAGAGAACAAGCTGGTGCGTCCAAAGTCAGCCATGTTGCCGGAAAAAGACTACAGCCTGTCAGAGCTGTTGAGCCAGGTGGATTCTGGGATCTCGAGGAGCTTTGATCGAGTGAAGGAGGATAGCTGCCACAGCAAAGAGAACACTTGCAAGAGGCTGTCTGGCATCTCCTCTGCTGATTCAGCCTTCTCCTCCCAAGACTCTATCACGCTGTCTTTTGAGAAAGAAAACACATGTGGTAAGATCTGATTAAAGACCTACAAGACCAACTATTATTCATGGAAAACTAACAATAGTATACGATCAGGAGTTTTTTTGCCTCAAACCCATACTTTTCCTCTTTATCGTCCAGATTCTGCCGAGGTCCAGAGGCGGAAGCTGTGCGAGGCCATCAGGACCAAAGACACTGCCAAGCTGATGAAGATCCTCCAGCCTCAGGATGTCGACCTTCTCCTTGACGGAGGAGGCAGTCTGCTCCACCACGCCATCGCCTTGGCTAACGAGGAGGCTGTCAAGTTCCTCCTTCTGAACAATGCCAACCCCAACTTTGCAAACGACCGTGGCTCCACCCCCCTGCACCTGGCCACAGAGAAGCACCTGAAGCCCCTGGCAGAACTTCTGCTCGGGCGGCGCTGCACCAACGTCAATGCCAAGGACGAGGACCAGTACACGGCTTTGCACTGGGCGGCCCAGAACGGGGACGAGGCCATCACGCGCCTGCTGCTGGACCGGGGGGGCGGCATCAACGAGACCGATGGCCAGGGACGCACGCCCGCTCACGTCGCGTGCCAGCACGGCCAGGAGAACGTAATCCGGGTGCTGCTGAGCCGCGGTGCCGATGTTCACATCAAGGGTAAGGACGACTGGACGGCGCTCCACTTAGCCGCCTGGCAGGGCCACCTGGGCATCGTCAAGCTGCTGGTGAAGCAGGCCGGCGCCGACGTCGACGGGCAGACGACAGACGGCCGCACGCCGCTGCATCTGGCTTCCCAGAGGGGGCAGTACCGAGTGGCTAGGATCCTGATCGAGCTAGGGGCGGATGTTCACATGACGTCTGCTGGGCTTAACACACCCCTACACGTGGCGGCAGAGACGGGTCACACCAGCACCTCTCGCCTCTTGATCAAACACCAGGCAGAGATTCACTGCCAGAACGCCTACGGACTCTCCCCTCTCCACCTGGCCTCCCAGCGAGGCCACCTGGCCACAGTCAAGATGTTGATAGAAGAAGGCGCGGACCCCTACAGGTCAGACCAGGCCCTACGCAGCCCCTGCCATCTGGCAGCGGAGAACGGTCACTGTGAAGTCCTGAGAGAGCTGCTCCTTCACTGTCCAGGTGGCGGCGCTCTGTTGGACGAGCAGGGGCTCAGCCCACTACACCTGGCACTGCAGGGCGGATACTCGAACATCATCACTATGCTGCTGCCGCAGGACTGCCAGGACTTGGTCACCAAGAGGTCGGCGCAACCGGCGGCCGAACAGCCCACGCCGCCGGAGGCCCGGCCGCTCCAGAGGAAAGTGGTCATTCTCAAGCTGACGGAGCGCAAAGACTGCCCACAATCCACCAGCACACAATGCGCCTCAGCACCCTGCTAACGAGCGCAAAGACACTGCCAAGCCGGTACAGAACTGCCCTCACAGTCTTTTTGTACACTCCACTGGTGCCTCAGTGTTGGGCTCGGGGGGGGGTCATATCAAACTTAAGAGTTTTTTTGGACTTAAAAGCCCTTTCAGCACTGTAGGTATTTCCTAACAGTCAGAAAAGCTTTAATGTAAATATGTACACTGTGAATAGGAAGTATAAATACTCTGTTGTGTTCAAATTTTTGTTTACTTTTTTACTTAACAAGCACAATTCTTTTTTTTACTCAACAAGCACCAGCATCAAAATGATGATCGGGTAACCTGTGACCTTATGGGGACGTTTCACTATAGCGCACTGCAGCTGGTATGCCTGTCAGTCATATTTAAGGGAGGAATGCTGTAGATCATCAGAGCCATTGATTTAAAAAAACAACGTTGACCTTCAGTGTTCTAACCCTGTTACATATCAGTGCATCATCCATTAAAACATTTTAAACCTTTAATTTTGTTTGTGCTCGTCGCTTTTTTTTACATTAATAACCTAAAAAATGTGTCCGCTAATGTATTAGGCCGTGTCAGCCGATAACATTATAATCATGGTTATGAGCAAAACAAAAGAATGAAAGTTATTTTCTTGTGTTCACTCATCATTCATAGCTAGATATGTCCTCTGTTGATCCCTTACTCTGGAAATTAGCAAGCATATAAATAATCATGATAAAAACATTTCATCAAAGTTAATATGAACAGCTGGTAAAATACACAAAGTGTCAATATTCATTGTTGTTTTGGGTATAAAGAAATTCTGTGAACTTTATTTCTTGCAACTGCATTTAGAGTAACAATCTAGATGTGATGATAAAAGCTGTATGAACCCTGTATTAAATGCCCTAAATATTCATACATGTGTGCAAAAACATGGACGGAAGCTTATTCACTGCACTATTAGTACTTTGTTTCGTTCTCAAAATGAATGAAAGGATACAGATTCTTAATTCTGGTTTGAATTTAATCCAAATTGATCTTCGTAAACGAACGAGAACGAACCTGTTGATAGAATCAAGGCATTTTAAAAGGTAACACTCGGAATGAAAAAGCTCTTACACTCCTCACCACAAAACAATGTGCATGTTCTATTTCCATTCAACTTATGATTATGTAAAGTTACACTGGTTCTCCAAAACAAGTAACATTATATCTTTTTTTAAACTTCATTTCATCTCCTCGTGTCTCTGCAGGCTTGTTAGAGAAAGCGTCTTGTTTCAGTCTGTCAGTCTCTCCACCGCTCCACCTGCATGTGTGTCAGGCAGGATTGGCATGTCTGCATCTGCAGCCCTACCTGTAGTATTATTATTATAATGTCTCTGCTCCGGACCCCACAGAGCACGCTCAGGTTGGCACAGACCATGGGAACTGCCCCCGAGGGGGATCACAGGCTGTAAGATTATAAATGAGCGAGGAGGGGTGATGATGTTCTACCTGCAATTGCAGCCTGTTGGCTAATTCCTTAGACCACTTCTCCTTCTCATCACTCTCTATAACCAACATGCCATCCCTGACGCCTCGAGGGCTCGGTTTTTCGTAATATGAGAAACTGAGCGTTTGCTTGCAATTGTCCCGTTGTTATAGCTGGTGTTCGCGGAGAGCCTGGAAGATAACCGGTGAAATGTGTGTAACCTGAGGCCCCTGTTGTGTGTACACAGCGGCCTATCCTGCCAGTTGCCTGGTGATCTGTCTCAGCTCCAGCTATGGGGAGGACAATAGTTCTGCTGTTGCCTAATCTCAGGTCCTATCTCCAGTCAAGCCTGCTGTCATGTCTAATAGACTGGTGGGTTGGGTTTGTGTCATACAGTAACTTACAGTAGGTTTTTTTCCCATTCTGGGCTACAGTTCTCTCTTCTATTAACAACAAACCAGGAACAATGTCATTTAAATCACCAGTGTTCAGTCAACATAAAAATGTGTATTTTTATACTGATGGATTATTGTATACTTTGATGTAATTCTAAAAACATACTGACAGTACAAACCGAAAAGTTGATTCCATACATCATAATATATCATAGATACAAATGTGTTGAAATTTGAATTACACCTATTACAGCCTATAAATAGTTAAAGTCAAATAATTTGGGGATAAAATAACTCCCAACAAGAATATACAGTAATGCAATTTAGCAGGAAGATACGTTCTACAGACCCAAACGTTGTAGGCTGGGCTACGGTTATTATCATTTCATATTTGAACACACGTTGGTTGCCCAATATATCTCCAGGGTTTACCTGTATACATACATGAGTCATATCCTTTTCTTACTGTTCAGCTCTCTTCAGTTCAGAGTTCAGCCTGTTCATCACACCTTGATGAAAGATGGACGAAGTCAGTCCCCCTACCATCACGTTAGTCATAGGGCCCGGGGGGAAGGACACCAGCCCGGGGGCCCAGTCTCCATTACGCTGAGGAGCAGCCCAACAGAAATGAAGGGGTTGTTTGTTGTTTTTTTACTGACAGGATGGGGCGTAACCTGTCAGATCACCTAGGTCACGCTGTGTTCTTCAGGCCTGGGCGCAGCCTGCTGCCCACAGCTTAGCGGCCTCAATAGTGAACATGGTGATGAAAAAAGTGCACAGGAGTTTAATTTAAAGGGGACATGTCATGCATGGTTTCATGGTTCATACATGTACTTTGGTAGTCTACTATAACATGTTCACATGCTTTAATGTTCAACAAACATATGTTGTTCTCATACTGTCTGAATATATACTATTCATGACTTCTGTACTTTTTATCAGTATAAAAAAATTTAATAAATGGTTTATTTAACATGTGCTTATTAAAGTAAAGTGGGTTAAATTAAGGTGTCACCAAGGTTTCCATACTTCTTCCATCACTGTCCACATAATCTTATAAGGGCTGAGCAGTAATGTGATTGATGAATAAATTTGATTAATCTAAATGACTTCAGCAGTGGCAACCTAATTAACTAAATGACCTTTAGAGGGGTATTCGATATGATACATCTATCTACACACAACATTAGATGCATCATAACAATATACAATACTATGGTATGTTGCAGCTAAAAGGAATTTGTGTAATCACAGTTTCTTATTAATTGTTGTGTGTGCGAGTGTCTCTAAGATTGCAAGACTTCCTTCTTGTCAGACGTGGTGTCTCGTTGCTCCTTTGTTTGAGTACGATAGGGACTTTTCAGTTTGTCTGAGTCACACCTCACTGCTCCAACGGACCAATAACAAAGCCCTCATGAACACGCTGTAGTGATGCAAGGCTCTCATCAATAAAAGGTGGGTCAGGGGCTGTTTCTAAAAAGGGAACACAAATCAAAGTATATCTTTCAGAGTAAAAAAGCTTTGACTTATTCTTTCGTTTCCTCCACGCACACATTCGGTTTCAGTTGCCGATGATCTGGAAACATGTAAGCAGCAGCCAATAGTAACGACATCTGTTCTACACTTTGTGACTGGTTGCTGGGAGAAAATAGCTCGTACAGGTTGCTCTGGGCTGTTTTTCTCCCCACTCTTCTTCTTCTTCTTCTTTTCTTTTTCCTCTCCCCTTATGTTAATCTCACAGAACTTGCTGAACGAGATCTGAGACAAGCTGCAACATGTGGATGCAGCGTCAGGGTGAAAAGATGGATGTGGGCGCACTCAGCGCTGATGAATTATGAGATTTATGGTTAACTAAGCAAAGGTTGAATGCACCATTGAAATGTGGGAAAGTAATTAGAATTAGCACGAAGAGAGGAAGATAGGGTCACTACAGGTGAATAGGTCAACATTTTAACTAATTATATAACCCCATGAAATTTCCCCAGTTCATGACTTACTTATTTTACTGAGTTTAACCACCCCATGGCCAATTATTACATTGTAACATTTTGTAACAGTCACTAAAATGCTGCATTTCACTTGGTGACCTAAATTGTTTGTCTAATCATGATAACATTAGGAGCAAAAAGTGGACTCCTGGATAGGTGAAGTCTGAGGACATAATCTCTGTGTGTGGTAAGGTCAAAGTCTACACGGCATCTGTGAAGCTGAAATATCGTCACACAGTAACCTGTGTGTTGCCACTGTGTCAACACATGTGCCTCTGGGACGTGTCTCGATCTGTTTCCAGATGACATCAGTCTTGGCACCTTTGATTCCAGCTTTGGCATAACTTGATGTGTTCATAAACGCAAATGAAGTCTGATCTGTGGAAGCAGCATGAGGTCATACGATGTTGTCAGCTTATTTGTATGCTAGTGGGGCTTATAGACATGTATTAGCATGAGCTTTACGAGGGCTAGTTGAGAATGTGTTTGAGAATAGTTTAGAAATTTGGCAGCCTGCTATAACCAACACTCTGTATTACCGTGTGATCTAGGTAAACAGTGAAGGTGGCTGCACAGCTGGCCGTGCCTTGGTTGCCAAATAAACAAACAAAGTACAGTACTACAACGTGAACATGTATCCCCTATTGGCTGTGTTTCTGCCCTCTGCTCCAGGACATGTTGGGGGCAGATGTGGTGTGCAACATGTAAAGTGTGTAACCTGTGGGATGCAGCTTGCGCAACCAGTAAAAACACAGTAAAAAGAGTGTGCTTGTAACATGGCGAGGTTGGGACAGTGCAGAGCGAGAAGGCTATTTCATCACCTTTTTGGTGGGCTTTTTTTATTTAATAACCAGGTTTATTGTGGGTCTGAGATCATTGTATTGGGTCTTTACTTTCATGCATCTTTTGGTTGTCATTGTAATGCTGCACTTTGGCCAGTAGATGGCACAAACTCGTTGTAAGCTCAATGTTTTTGAGTCCATATAAGCATCACCACTGAGTCCCATTCCAGCATTTAACCTCCTTCAATGTGCTTTAACTTAAAGTAAATCAACAACAACAACAACAACAGTTTATCATGAGCGCTTGTCAATGATGATTTATTGAGGTAAAATTCATTCAGAGGAGCCCCAGCTGCTCGTGCATGCAAAAGGAGAGGTGCGGCGTGTTTATTTCAAAATGCTGGCAGTCTAGCATACATTAAGTGGCAGAGCGGCCTTCTTTGACAATGCCATCTGCTAGATCATCCTGTAATATATACAACAGCTCATTACACACGCAGGATACACTGAACAGACAGTGTATCCTGCATTCTGAATTAAATGCCACTGACACGTGCATAATGTTTTAGCCTACAGTGGCCTGCCATTGCAGAGGTTGTGGCTGTACAGGGCCATGCAGTCATTCAGTAAAACACTGACTGAAAAACTGGATGGAGTAAGTGAGATATCAGCACAATCCCTGATTATGTGGAGGCATTTACTTTCAAATTTGTGTCGTGGCCTAATTAGACTACTCGGTTTGTTGTTTATGATACATGTGGGCCTAGCAGCACAGTCAGAATAAATGATCAGTGGATGGATGTGGATGGATGACAACCTCTAACAATGTTGCAAATGCTGTACTGTTCTGGCTTGCTGTTACTTTTTGAACCAACACATCCTTATACCTAAACGACAGAAAAAGGATCTTTACCGATGACTCATAAGAAAACATATATGACTGTTATATTTAACTTTGTGAAATGTAACGACCTGGTAAGTTTAGGCAACAAAACTACTTAGTTATTTTGAGGCAACATGACAAGCTAATCTATTGATTTGTATTCATTTAAATAAATTAGCTTATCATTCATTTAACAAACATGAAAACATGTGAACTGTATTTATTCAAAAACATAATAAAATTCAAAGCAAATTCACATTGGATCATATTCTGCAGAATAGATAATTCTAAGTTACCTATGACATATCAAGTGTGTTTGTCAGGCTTGGTTAAATACTAATGTATTAATGAATATGCGTCATGTACATTTGTAACACAGGGCCTGTAAGAATTAAGGCCTCAAATCCCTTATCATATTAGTTCATATGGTGTATATTCCTATATAAAAACAAATTTCAATTAGTTAAATTACCAAAAGCCAATTGACACACAATAAATATGCAGAACTCAGGGTCCCTGATGGACAAAGTGAATCACACTGTCATATATGAATGAATGCTAGTCTTAGTCACTTGAGAGCGGTCTTACACAATACTATAGTCTGCACTACTGTCAAGGCTTGTGGATGGAGGAATTTGTGACTATATTTCCCCCAGAGATGTAATGGAGTAAAAGTCCAAGTATCATAAACTAGAAATAGGAAAGTTTAATAAAAAACATTGCGGTAACATGATCTCATTTCACTGTAAAAATACAATAAACATTAGGTAATGGTTAGTGTTTTTTATTCTGTGTCATGTACCGTCATTAGCTAGCTGCGTAAGTTAACGTTAGCTAACTAGCCTTTGCTACCTACTAATGTTAGCGACAGTATTTTTTAATTTTGCTAAATAATCTGTGGCGGTCTCCACAGATTGATTGTTCACCTGGCTTCACTGTCCCACTGCACAGTATTATCTTAATATCTGTAAAATGAATAATTAAATTATGCAGAAGTTTGATGTTTTTTAACATTTTTTTACAACAACATAACACTATTTTGTGAGATTCAGTGCTCCTGTTTCCAGCCGGCGATTGGTTAAGCTAACGAATCAAGCTAAGCGCTAGGTCTGGCTTTATTCTTAAGAATGGTATCAATCTTTTCATCTGACTATTGACAAGCAAGAGTATATATGTATTTTATCTTAGCCCTGCATCAAGTTTTTGTTTAGTTTTTTAATTCCCCCCCCCCAGACTCCACAGAGATGTTACTCAGGTCTGTTAACCTTCCTGCTGCTCGCTGATAATTTATAGATTTCAGAAAATGTGCAGCTTTTAATATTCTCAGGCAAATCAAACAGCGGGTATATGCTGTATCATGAGTAGGGTTTGGTCTCTTTAAGGAAACATCCTGTTTCAAGTATCTTTTTTGCTGTTTGATGTAATTTGATGTTCTATACATCAAGTTGACATTTCCAGCCACTACAGTTCAGTTTTTATGTCAGAAAATACTTCAGTACTTCAGGTTTTTATTTTGTCTTGTAACATCATCGACTATACCTAGATTAACATTTGCTAACTAGCATTCACTGATGGACAGTGACGTTATCGGTAGCCTTTTTGAATTTTGCAATATAATCTGTGGCGGTCTCTTGGTTTTATTTTTCACCTGGCTTCACTGTCCCACACTGCACATTTGTATCTTAATATTTGTAACATTAATGTTACAAAGAAGCAGGAGTTCCTTGTGGTGACAGGAAAGTAAGTTAATCATCGGGTCCATTTATTTTGGAGAGGATGAGACCTCTGCAGATAATTTGGTTCCCATTAAAAACCTCCAGAATGATCATTTATCTTTTGTTAATCCAAGTCATACTGCCCACTTTTTGCAACAAAACAAGTTTCAGCTTGTTATTCTTTATCACAAGTTTATAATCATTATTATTTTATATGAAAGCAAGGCAATTAAAGAGGAAATAACGTGTAGCTGCACGTCAGGAGTAGGCTATGGGTTACGTTCTTTGCCCAAGGGCACTTTGAATACTTTGAACAAAATTAAATTAAATTGTCCAAACATCGGTTTTCTGATTGATGACACTACCGTTAAGCTACTGAGATATATAAGAAAAGAGGAGTTCCACTCAATTGCTGGGTGGGATCATATGTGCAATATTTAACTCTGCAATAGAGTTAATTTCACGCACTAGATTGGGTTAAATAGTAAAACCCAGCACTGGTAAAAAGTAAATTGAACATACTTCGCCAAACAACTTAAAAAAATGTCTACGAAGTAATTTATTCCGAAATAACAATGGCACATTACCCCTAAAGCCATTAACGGTTATTGCTATCGGTCTTTCGCGGGAATTCCCCACGTGTGACTTCATGGGAAGGAGAATGAAAACAGAATATCCTGAAGTGGTAAGAGAAGGCTGAAATAAAGGTCTGCCGCCTCATATAATGTATTCAACAACGGGGGGAACGCTTTACTATCACTATCTTGTATTTATTAGGCAACTATACATAGTTATACCACAAACCCCGAATTATTCCTTTACAGGGAAATGTTTTGATGACGCTAGAAAGATGTACCTTGTTTCAACCGTGGGGGTGTATCCATGGGTACTGTTGTCAAAAGTGGCTTATGTAATGAAACGAGTGCACTTCATGAAACGATTATATGTATTTCTTTCATATATAATTAATATGTGTTGTTCCTGTTTTACTGAGGGCAGAGTCGTCGATAATTAAACTAATGACGAATATTGTCACCCCTCAAATAGACGAGTGGCTCATTCCGTTGAGAGGGGAGAGAGGTTCCTCCGGATTTGCCGTGACGCGCTGGTGTTTGTGTGCTCACCGTGGCGAAGGAGAACCGAGGGGTCCACACACAACAGGGACAGCCGGCCAACACACACTCTTTAAGATAAAGGTGAGTTTTACAAAAGTGGTGTTCTGAAATACTGGTGGCACCGTCATTTTGTTGGATACCTCGCTGTTTAACAACGCCGAATAACGGTCACGAAGCAGCCAGAGCAGAGTTACGTTACTCGGAGGATGCCTGTGCGCTGCTAGCTTCAGTTGTGGTTAGCCTGTGTTTGGTGGACGCTTTAACGTTAACGCGAGACATTCGGGTAACTTTAAACTGTCTCGAGCCGAACTATAATTCCACAGACATGCAGGTATTTAAACTGCTGTCAAGGGGAAAAAATACGTTACGGCGAAGTTGAAATTGTATGTTAACCCAACGAAGGGAAAAGTTAAGATGAAATCCCCCCCCCCCCCCCCCCCCTTTATTGCTACCACTGGCTAATCTTCTGAAACAGCGTTGAGTGTCCACCAATATAACGCTAGCTATATCTGGTCAGTATCACAGCTTCTTAACTTGAATTTCTTGGATTTGTGTCACTGGTAGATAGTAGAGAGGTATAAATAACACTCAGAACAGTTAAACATCTCTGTCAAACGTTGTGTCACTGTACTGACGGATTTCATGTTCTCATAAAAGCTCTCAAAATGACTCCGTGATAACCAGCGCTCATGATCTGCAGCACCATAACATTATTATCTGTGGCACGTCACGAGACATGGTGTTTTGTTTTTCAAACCTAGTTGCACATACAGATATCTGTGTTTAAAATCAATATGTCTGTCTTTGTATTTGCTTCTCATTTTGTGGCAAAGCTTTGTCCTCATAGCTGTCACGGTGAAATTAATTTCCACCAATTAATGTCAGCAACCTTGAATACCCTTTTTGTTATGTGGTTGGAAAAGTAGGACAAGTTGAATTTTCAAGAGAAACATCAGACTTACTAAAGTCCCTTGTTTCTCAAATGCATTTAAAAGCATGCTAGATACAATAAACTATGCAGTGATGCATATTCTGGTTAGTGGTTGCACAAATGATCAATACAGATACCACTCTATGGTCTCTAGCGGATGTCTGATATTGCAACACTGACACCAATATTACTAATTGTTTTGTGGGGAAAGCTACACCGGTGCAGATATTTATCTTTCATCTAATCTTTAGTTTGCTGCTGCTTTTTGACAGTTTGTGGGTGTTGTGCAGCTGACCAGATGTGTTTCCCTCGGGTAATTTGTTAACGACATGGTAATGACATCCGATTGTGTTTATTACCATGGGATCCATTATTAGCATGTTGGCACAGCGAATAGAGAGCGCTTTTGTGGTAATGTGTCAATAACATCACTGACTAAAAACATTTGAAAAAGGACACAGCCTCTTTTACTGTGTTCCGTACCAAAAATAGTGTGCCATCCAAAAAATATCCCCCCCCCCCCCCACTGACATGACCAAAAAAATGCATTTTTAATAAGTTTATTTGAAAATGTGACCTAATTAGCAAAAAAAAAAGGGCTTGTGGTTGTGCAAGCTGCTGGTATTCAGCCATGTGCTCTCTTTTGCTTCTCCCTGAAGCACAATGGATGAAGAGGAGCAGTTTGTGAACATCGATCTGAACGATGACAATATCTGCAGTGTCTGCAAGCTAGAGACGGAGACGGGGACCATGTCTTTCTGCCATGTCTGCTTTGAGCTCAGCATTGAAGGTAAGACGACTGCTCGTTTGCTCACCAGAATGAAGCGCAAACAAAGAGATGTAAAGGCCCTCCTCACAGACAGCTGATATATTTGTGCTAGCTAATGTTTCAAATCAACCTGCAGCTTACAGTATGCAGTGAAGCTCTTTAATGATGTTTTTGTTACCACAGCGTGACCTCCCCAACTCTTGAAAAGCCCACACACCCTCACTCAATGTGTCTGATGGGATTCAGCTTTGATATTCATCTTCATTTCCAGTTTCCCTGGCTGGGTTCATATAGAGACACTCTAATGTGGATAGATCAGCATCGGTCTTAGCTGCCAAGAGTCTCCAGCGTTTGGATCGCACAACAAATCACTTTTGTGGAAACATCCAGATTCTTTTTGATCTATGTTCCCATCACAGCAAATATGCACTTGCGCCAAGAGCTGTAGTTTAGCATGGGAACCTTTCAGATGTGTCGATGTGCCGTATGATGGTCGTCCACAAACGCTTCTTTTATCTTCTACAGGAAGAACATATAAGCTATGTGCAGGGTAATGGGCCTGCAGGACCGAAGCCCTCTCTAAAATAGACCACTGTGATTCCCCCGTTTGATGTGCCACTCAAACTCAAGAGCATGCGTTTGAAGTTTTTTCATTTCTTAATTAATGAGTGGCCTGTTTGAAGAAGAGTGACAAATCTGAAGGGATTAGATATGCCTCTCATTGGGCACTCGTCTCATAGATCCACAAAGACTCTGCAAGCAGTGTGCGCGTGTTTATGTCTGCACAGTTTGATGATTGTGTGCGACTTGTACAACGGTGCAATATAGCTGACTAAGAGCTCCCAGAGTGGTATATCATTCTGTCGACAGCAGGAGAAAATGCATATGCACAAAAGATTTATAGGTCTCGTCTGTTGTGGTGTAAAGGAACTGAGCGTGGGGGTGTTGATTAATCGCTTTGCTCTTTGTGTGCCGTGAAAGAGTCTTCAGTCTTCAGAGTCAAGCATTGTTTAGAACAATACTTAACTTAAGTTGTGTCAGTAAATTTCTTGCAAGCTCATTAATCCTCATTCAGCAGAAATGTAATTTAAATATGGTAGACGGACACAGCCTGGGTTTGCTGGCATGTACAGTGCATACAGTAATGTGAAAAAGCCTAAATAACAGACTTTGTACTTATTGAAAACAATAAGCCGTAGTAGAGGATTGATCTGTGTAATATGGGGGGCTTGCCAAACTGCATGCGGCTACTTCAGGCACGGCTGATTGGAAACTAAGGCCAAGCCGTGTGGCTGCAGACTGCAGACTACAGACTTAATATCCACGGTTCATTCCTCCTGTGCCATCCTTCGTTAAAGTAGAAGAGAACAAAAGTCCACACACGCACACGGAGTGCACAGACATGTGAAGAGGAGAGAGCGTTCTTCATCTATCGTGCACACAAACACTCCCTCCCAGTGCCGCTCCGTTCCAAACCATATCATGCTATCTCAAGGGTGAATTACTGCTGCTGAATATTCATTGCCATCTTGCTATATGCTGGTTTTGAATATTTAGTAGAAGCAATAGAAGCAGAATGGCTTCTCGTTGTTTTGGGGTTTTTTAAGAACAATCTCTCTACAATGCTCTAACTTGTCATTGATTTTGTACAACGGGCAGCGTCTTCTAGACCAGAGGACCCATAGCAGTCAGAACTATAGCTCAAAATACTTCCAGGTCTGTTGTAGGATTGCTTGTAAAGACATGCAATGAACGGGATTTCTTTTAGTGATCGGAGTATTTGCTTTATTATCAGGATGTTGTTATAAGGAATCGGCAGCGGTAGCAGAAACAACCGGTTTTTGAATCTCTAGTATGGGAGGACATCAGCAGGGTTATTTATTCAAACTTTGTTTCCTCCAGAGTCACTAAAGACACTAACTGTTTTCATAGGTTGTCTCGTACTCGTCATGTGTTGGAACATCCCTTTTAAAGTCTAAAATGTTCTTTTTAAATAGATTTTTTGAACACCTTGCCACTGCAACGGTGTACCTTTGTCACAGCAGAGAGCAGGCCCATTATGAGTTAACTGCTTACTCTTAAGCATTCATTTCCACCCACAACCGCCCTGAGATCAGCTCGGAGGCTTGCATGACACGGGGATGTTCAGACTTGTCTGTGTAAACGTCAGCTGCCGACGCACACAGAATTCACAGTTGAAGTTCGGCAGCACTGTACATGAATTTGAACACAAACGAGAGCCGCTAAAGACGAAGCAATCGTTCATCTCCATATTCAAATAGACGAATGAGCTTCATGTTGACAGAGTTGTTCATCAGCCAGGCTTGAGCCCACAGTACCACCAGGTGCAGAAGTATGTGAAGGCTGTTTGTGGCAAAAAATTGTCCAGGAAGTGCAGCCTTTGTTTTAGCTCCAAGTGGTTGTTTCCTGAGGAAACTGCTTTGGCCTGTGTGCGCACTGATTCCATCAAAAAATACAGAGTAGAAACTGTGTCTTTTTATGTATTGCTCCACCTCTGCCTAACTGGGCTTTTCTTACTTTCTTTTGTTTCTGCTTGCTGCACCATCTGAGCTTTGTACTGCACATGGCTACACAGCCTTGAGCATCAACAGTGTGCAGCAGAGAACAAGAGCCAGTTCAACCAGTCTGCAGTCATTGGTAATCTTCTGTGTTGCTGTTTCAACCTGAAAGCATTTGTGTATTTCGGAGGACGTTTCCTGATCATGGCTTCTTTATGACTGCTCAAACACCAACACATGATAAGAGAGTGGCTCTGTTAGCTAGCAAGAAAGCCAGACCTCCCTCCAGCCAAGGCAGTAATAGTTTAGAAGATTGTGCAATGTATTTATTGTTTTTTACTTGATTGCCAGATATGTCATTCAAATGGGAGAAGTTTACAGTCAAAACACCGTTAACAAAACCAAACATTAGCCGGCACACTTTGGTTTTAGCTTTCTCTCTTCTGAGTATTCAAACCACCCGAAATGGCCAAATGTGGTATCATTAACTATAATATTCATCTGACTTTGCTGTTCAGAGCTGATTGCTCATTGCAGCATACTTCAAACCAGACGGGCCTTTTTTGAACTGTCCTTATTGGATGTGACGAGCTGTGCTGTGTAAACACCTGAGAGATCCCTCCAGCACCTCACCCACAGTCTTCTGGTCTTCTCTGGCTTCTTTTCAGACAAGATGTCTGCTGAGCTGCCAGGTTCAGCTAAAGCCCAGCATATCATCTGCTTACATAACGCAGACAGAATATTTTTTTGCTGAGGCCTGGCTGTGCGATTTCCAGCTGTGTTTGGAGTGAGGAGAAAACGGCAAATTCCAGCAGGGAGAGACTGGAATGATGCAGTCGGTGCTGATTCTGGTTGCTGCTCGCTCTACAGGGGCTATTGTTGCTCCTCTAAACAGCTCATTCATTGTGGGTGAACTCTTCAACCTGGGGTGTAGAGAGGTCTAATGATGTGATAATGAGCCTGTGGTAGCTGTGTGCTTGAACTCAGTCAGGGTCCAGAGATGAACCCACTGCATGGCACCGCTTTCAATGTGACTCTATATCATTTGTTTGAATAAATTGCCCCTTTTCCCCACAAAGTGGATTCTCTTCATCAGCCCTGCAACTCTGAAATAATGGCCTTTCTCTAAACTAACATGCACAGTCTAACCCACCGAATGTGACAACAATGTGAGCGACCACCTCTATGAAGACAGTTCTCCTCTGTCACCGTGGAGTGATGCACATTGTGGATGTGAGTGTCAGACAGCGACCATAGCAAAGGTAGCCGTGTATCTCTGTTACACTATTGGTTCACGGTTCTTGTGTGACTGACTGAGATCACTTTCTCTTGGCTTGTTGGTAGAAACAAGCAGTGATGGTTTGCAGTAAACTGACCTGTGATACTGGGTGATTGTAGATTATATTATTAGAGCTTTTACATCATTTTAACAGCCTTGAACTCTTAATACTAGGTGTCATGCAAATGTATTTGCTATTTTTCTAACTCGTCAGTGTTTCCTCGCAACAATGTCTTCACAGCTCAGATTTGATATTTGCCTTAAAAAACATACCGTTTATGTCGTTCTACCCAACAAGGAATACTTGCCACTGACTGTACTGTACACAACACACCATCGGAAGGTAGCAGCCAGTACAAGTTCATAATGTACAGAATATTATATTATATAAAACATATCATTCTCTCTGAATAGAAACACTGTTTGAATTAATTTTCTTCCCAACATTTGTTCGTAAGTGGCTGGCATGTTTTACTTGCATCATCAAAGATGATTGCCATTTAGAAGTACTAATTATGCTCTGACAGGATTAGCCTGATTTATTATAATTACATTTCCAGATCAATCAGATGTCGTTATGCTATGTCTGTCATTTTATAATGCTTAATTTTTGCTAATATGGGAATATCCTTTTCTACTGATTTGGTAAATCAAAGGAGAGCATATGAATAGATAGTAACTACAGGGTTTATATATCAAATATACACAAGATCATTTGTGATCACAACCATTTATAGTGTGTACAGTGTTTCTCAATCCAGCTGCTCATACCAATTATAACTGATTCAAACAACTTAAGGGACTATCAACGTCACTTTGTGTTTGAGAAATTATTACAACGCTTTGTCTCCGGAGTTTATATGCTGCGTGTCTCTTTCTCCACCCAAACCACTTTCAACTAAATTTGACATTTTCTTTACATTTTTTGTGCAAATTGTGGAATTCATAAATGAGCAATCCAAGTAGTTGATTGATGGATGTCTACTCCGGTTTACGGTCACATAGGACTTTTTGTTTAGTAGTAACACAAGTCTGTCATTCGTTGCACTCTGTGCTGTTAATGGCAGCTACTCTGTACTGTTGTTTAAGGTCTGTGGGGTTAACAGGTGGTTTGAGTTCAGTGTTGGTCATGTGACCTCCATGTTGGCGTCTACGTTGGTTCGTGCAGCTGCTGATTCTTCTAAACCGTGCCATGCAGCTGTGTTTGACACCTTATCAGCGTTGACCTCTGTCCCACATGTCCCAACACCGTTTGTTCATCTCCTCTGAAGTGTGTCAAGGCTCAACACAGACTGAGCATAAACAAGAAGTCTGCAGAAGGTTGCTCCAGGCAGGACAAAATGTGCCCCTCTGTTCATTGCACAGCGTCTGTTTTATGCGCCGCAAGCGTACATAAAAGACTACGAACGCAACTACAGGCAGTGGAACTTTAGGCGCAGATCTCTTTTCCATGATGGCAACCACAAGACTATGGAGTGGAGGTCTGAGTTACATTTGGGCAGAAGTGCAGCCACCAAATGAAGAGCAGGGCTAGATCAACAAAGGGATGTCATCTCTCTTCAGCCTGAGGATTAGTACGCCGTCGTTCCCTTGGTTACTTTGCTGTTGAGAATTATCCAATGTAACAGGCATCGGTCTTCCTGGTGCTGCTCCAACAGTTTCTCGACTTTTCCACACCAACTTTGTATGAATAAAATACAACTAAATATTAATTTGCAATTCGGGCTGTTGCTTCTTAGTCGATAAATCAACTTTGATTGTTTTC
Organism: Pholis gunnellus; assembly: GCF_910591455.1. NCBI lineage: Eukaryota > Metazoa > Chordata > Actinopteri > Perciformes > Pholidae > Pholis > Pholis gunnellus. The sequence goes on from NC_136540.1 coordinate 23,784,485, forward strand.
TTTGGTTGATTCGTCATTTCTTTTATGCTTTTTTTGTGCTGATGACTTATTTCCCAGAAATGTATTAACACATCTGTGGTAAACACAATATTTAAAGTGGTGCTTCTGTGTGAGTATATGAGAAAATATATTCTGTGTACATAAAGCTTATGAGCATTGGAATACTTGCTTTAAATAACCGGGACCACTTGATCTGATTCTAGTGGTGTCATTATTTATGTTTGCTCTGTGGAACAACTTATTAACAAGTGAAAACCATGAATAATGACAGCAGATTTGACATCAGACTGTGTCTGTGCTTTGTGTCTGTTAGTTGGTTCACTGAATGAGAGACGTACCTTGACTCATTCTGTACAACAGGGCAGGAAACAACAAGCCCATTGGTCGTCAGCGTCGTTGGGCTTAATGTCTCTAACTGTCACAGCCGAACAATGTTGATTCACCTCCAGAGAAGAGTGTGTGTGTGTGTGTGTGTGTGTGTGTGTGTGTGTGTGTGTGTGTGTGTGTGTGTGTGTGTGTGTGTGTGCGTGTGCGTGTGCGTGTGCGTGTGTGCGTGCGCTTATGTGTGCAGCCATGAAAGACAGTAGTGCTAAGCTGCTTAGCTGGAGTGAGGTCTTTGGCTGGTGGGGCACTGGCCTGGTTGTTAGCCAATGATTTCCCTGCTGGGGAAGTGGTAGTCAGTGTGTTTTTGTTGTAGTCCAACGACTGCGACTGATCGGATTATACCATGGCTGTTTGATAGACAGAAAGCTCCTGCGGCTATTGGCAAAGCGTGTGGAGATTCATTGACATTCTCGCACAGGAGACTCACAGACCTGATGCTGTACACTGCACAAGACTACTCTATCGTAAAGGTCTGTCTTTCTTGGCACTCGGGTCACAACACAGTTATGCAGAAGCTTAGAATAGACCTCTACGCACACAGTTGTGTAATGGTCTCAAACCTTCCGATGTCCTGAGGCACATACGGTGTGCTGACTGTCCCCATTAGGTGTGGACTGTTTGTTTTGATCCTGCAGGCAGACAGAACGCTTTCAAAAGACACTCAAGGAAAGGACCGCGGACAGAGATATTACAAGACAATTGTCTTGTAATATTGACAAATTCACCAATTGACAAATTGGTGCTTTAAACACATTTTCTTTTTACATTTCAGTCAACATATTATTTCTGCTCTTCACACAACTTTAGCAAGTCTGCTACAGTGATGCTAGTAGGAAGTTCTGCTTGTAGCCACTGCTGTTAGCTTAAAAACCTGTTGTTCTGATCCGATCCATTTTCTCACCAATAATACTAAGACGAGCTTCATTTGCTATTTCCGGTTTTGCCATTAATGGGAAATAATGTTTTTCAGTTGGAACAAACATTATTAAATTACTAGTCAAAGATATTTTGCAACAAAGAAACTACTTTTAGTATATTAATATTTCCTATATTGTGTCAGGCCTGTCAGCTACAGGTTGTCACAATATATCGGATATGGCTGTCACAACCCTGTTAAAGGAAACCGTGTGTGTGTGTGTGTGTGTGTGTGTGTGTGTGTGTGTGTGTGTGTGTGTGTGTGTGTGTGTGTGTGTGTGTGTGTGTGTGTGTGTGTGTGTGTGTGTGTGTGTGTGTGTGTGTGTGTGTGTGTGTGTGTGTGTGTGTGTGTGTGTCCCGTGTGCGCCCGTAAGCAAGGCCCTGCAGACCACACACACACGAGGGCTCTGTATGTGACTACTTTACTGTGGCCACGAGGTGTTGGTAATGTCCTGTGGTTTCCTGGGCTCATCTGTCTAAAGCGTCAAGAGAGGCATGTGAGGAAAACCTGCCCAAGTGAGCTGTTAAATCTATATGGACTAACGGTGACTAATCTCCATTGCGGTCCGTCTGTCTGCTGAGAAAGGCTGGCTGTGAGAAGAAGGCCCTCACACGAACGCCTCGCTTTAGCCTCACCTGCTGCTACCTCTTGCACACACACCGTTTTTGCTCTCGTTCTCTTTCACCTACAGCTTCTCTTTGTTTGTCAAGCCCTGTCCCATTTTACTCTGAGGTTATTTTAATTTTGATCCACTTGCTGCCTAATTTCCTCTGTGTGTGCTAAAGTGGTTACATTGTGACCTGTTTTGACTGGATGCAGGAAGCATTACTTTTCCCCTGTAGAGGTACTTCCAAGGAATGTAGTTTAAAGTGGCAAAGGAAGTGTGGCGGAGTGCAGGAGCTTCTCAAGCTATGCAAGGACAATAACCACCAAAGATCACAAAAGCAACCTAAACAAGTTGACCGTATCTACGCTGGCAATTTACTTAAATTACTACAAGCGCACCACAAGCATTCGGCTGAAAGTCACCAGTTAACACGGTCACTTGTTAAACTAAAACACCACCGCTGTCGGAATAACGATTCTGACAACCGAATATACGACAACAACAGATTAAGATTCAATGAAAACGCTGCTTCATGTGGACAGACTGTTGCCCAGTACACACTTTAAAATATGCTTCATGTGTTTGCAGTGAGACTGGGTCAGTGCATTATCCCTGCTATCTCAACACGCCGCTGGCTAATCCACCACACATTAAGCAGCTTTCACAGAGAGATCGCGTCAGGTCAATCTGCCAGTTCTACTCTCTTTCATACTGGTTTACTTTCATTTGTTGGGCGAGTAATGCATTTCTCAATAACTGTTGAGCTCTCTGCTTTATTTGCTGTTAACTGTTTCATATGCTTTTTGTATGTGTTAGGAACCCTGCCTCTTGGAGTCACTGTATTGTTGCACTCATAACTGTGACAGTTGTTAGTGTGGCTGTATCCTTTAAACGCGTTGTGCCTGTTGACTCATTGCTTCCTGTCCGTGTGGATGCAGGTGTTTCCTCTGCTACCTTGTTGCACTCGAAGTCCCTGCGCGGCCACAGAGACTGCTTTGAGAAATGCCACCTCATCGCCAACCAGAAGCTGTCGTGTTCCAAGGTCTCCCGAAGTGCCTACGAGGGCATGAAGCTGGCCTTCAGCCAGAAACTGACCCGCATCATCCAGTATGCCCAGAACAAAGACTCTGTCTCCTCCATCGGCCCCGGCAGACGGGGGGCCAAGCTCCTTTGTTACAGCCAGCAGGGTGACCGCAAGCTGCTGCCCCAGTCGGACGCCCAGGTGCCCCGCTACACGCCGTGCTGGGACGCGGGCAAAGCAACGGGGCTGCCCGACTACGCTATGGGGATGTTGGAGTGCCGCACGGTGGAGGGGCTGGGACTGCTGCAGGAGGCGCAATCTGACGTCTGGTCCAGTGACGGCAGGAACGGCCGACGCAGTCGCAACCAAGGAGGAGGACAAACACAGCGCAGACACCAGGGCGACAGCGGAGATGAACGTGAGCACGTTTAAGATTTTACTTTTAGTTTTTAATCAGTGTGTAGGTTTGATTATTTAGTTCTGTCTTTTGAAGGAAGGATAGTGTTGACAATACGTTGCTGCATTCTCTGCCTCTCTTCTCTCCGTCTTAAGTGTGACCTCTGCGATTTCTTTCTGCACACTTGTAAGTTCAAAGGCAGCAGACAAAACGGTAGCACAGGAACAGAAAACACCTTCTTACTTGGTCTGACCCTCATCGCCCTCTTTGCTGGGATCCCTCCAGAGAAGGAATTAATTCTTGCATAACCTCCAGACACTGTATGTCCTTGGCTTTCTGCTGTCTCATCACCACTATAGCTGCTTATGACTCCAGACTGCAGGAATGTGAGCGAGCCGTGTACAGTTATGGGTCCCTTATTAACATTCTTTGATGAATGAATGAAAGATGACAGGCATTTCACATGTACGCTGTTTATGTGTGTGTCTATCGCTACATGAGCTGGGCGACGCTTTCTAATCTGAATATCTTGCCGTTGGACAGGAAACAATCAATCAACCACTTCCTGCATTCTGGTGCATCTTTATGCACGAACGTATGGTGGTAAATGTCATAATTTATGGAAAGGAAAACTATTAATGGCATATATTGCAGTAAGACTCTCAGGCATTCTGTATTACTTTCAAGTATTTCTTCTCTTTTAGATCAATTTGTCTCATTTAATGTTATCAACACACACGTGAGCATCATATACTCTTCTCTTCAGATGTGCACGTGGCACCTATTCACCTCACTGATGCATGAATTCCTCTTAATTAGTCTAGAAACTTCTGGACTTTAGTAGCACATATGTGTTTCGGAAAAATTTCTGCACACATTCAAAACCTATCCCACAGATCTGTGTTCTCTGAGATTCTGTACATTTAAAAGGATGGAAGGTCATCACTCAACAACTTGAAACTATAGTATAAATGTGTCTGCTTCCTCTCACTCTCTGATCAAATCTGTCTCTTTTTTCTTCTAGTGACTAAAATGAGTGTGGATGAACTCCATCAGCTGAACAACCAGCTGCTGATGCAGGTTCAAAGTAAGTGTTGTTGTTTTTTTACTGGCATTCTGTGATAAGTTGTGCACAACCTTTGACCTAAAGTTCCACCATTTGAATCATCCACATTTTAAATGCGACATTTTCACTCCGTCATGCACATCTGTAATACATCCCCATGTTACATTCTTGGTGCCCTCAGGAAAAAGCTGTGTGAGTAAAAATAAATGTTACTCAGAGCATTCCCAGACCCAATACAGCCTGGGGCTACTATAGACTACTATAGAACACATCGGCTGCTTCCATGTGACCAGCAGTGTTGAATTGGTCACTGTTTAGTGCTCGCTCATGTCCGTTCACTCCATTCTTCATCACTTACCTATTATCTTAAGCAGATGTGTTTTCTGTCATGTTGTCTTTGCTCTTTGCCCCCCTCAGTAATCACTATTATTGGTTTTCTTTATCTTGTGTGTGAATGAAGCCACTGATTCTCTCTCTCTCTCTCTCAACAGAGGTGTTCGAGGAGCTCACTGAGGCCGTGCAGGAGAAAGACTCGTTGGCGTCGGAGCTGCACGTGCGTCACATCGCCATCGAGCAGCTCTTTAAGAACTGCGCCAAGCTGCCCTGGCTGCACATCAGCAGGGCCGGGGTCAAGGCCAGCAGCAGCACCACCGGCCCCGTGGAGTGAGGCACGAGCTGGCGGCTTCTGTCTCCTCTGGTGGGAGGACACTGATAAACACTTCACAGTCCTGGCTGCAGCGAGGCTGAAGAAAAAAGCCTTTGTGTACATTGAGTGACTTCTACGACACCGCGGTGCCGTCGGGTCGTCAAACCTGCTTTAGAGCAGCATTACGGGCTGGGCTGAGTCGGCCTTCGCTCTCGTCGCTGCAGTGATGATGCAAGGATTACTGGTGGCCGGGTCTGGCATGTGACCTGAATCCAACCCATCTCATGTAGCCACGATGCATGTTAATACCAGGTGGAACGGGGAGTCAGGGTTTCCAGGCCCCGGTACACGGCGAGGACATTTAAAAAAATGTACCTTAATACAGACGAAAAAAAACAATCAGTATATCTGCATATTTTAACAGAAATGATTGCTGTTGGTTTTCTTTTCTTTTGTTTAGTTTGCTGTCAAACATTTCAGTTTTTCATTGTTTGGACGTGGATATTCAAATACTGCTTAATACGTTATATGTTACCTGGTGTTACAGTATTTTTTATAACATGGCTTGGTGCAGAATGCTAGAATCGGTCATATTCAAACCAACAGGCACACAGCAGTGTTTGCTCACTGTTCCAACGTCAAGTATGAACGAGGTTTTAGCTTTTTCTTGCAGCTCTGACAATGGCTTGAAGCAGGAGTTTTTAACTTGCCTTCAACCTGCCCCATCTTGACTTGATAGTTTATGAGAACGGTGGTGATCAGAAAGATTGAACAGTAAAAGAAATTCTAACACATTGAAGACGGATTAAGTCTAATCCGGAGAAGAGCACAAGTAGGTGCAAGACAACACCCAAAAAGTCCCCTAAAGCATCTCCGCAACAAAGATGCATCACCAGTGTGAACGTCAACGGCTGTGAGGCTGATGATGACTACTTTAGGAGTGTCCATGAAATAACAAGCAGCAGCTACCGTGATAAAGTGATAGCTATTTAGTTTTTAATTCAGCCTTTGGTTTTATAGTAACTGTCATTGCTGGTGAGATTTACTTGATATTTAGCACAGAGCTGTCTCGCTATCAAGCACAAGTCCTATGTATGGCTACACACTGAAGAGGAAGAAGAACGGTTTAGTTACTGAAAGAGAAATCCAGCTGCCAAACCAAAGTCTGTATTCGTTCCATTTCAAACGTGAACTGCAACCACGTGACTTCCATTGGCAGAGGAAGATGCGATACCAAACTGATTTCAAATATACGTGGCTTAGTGATTTACGTCACTGTGTAATTATGAACCATAGATTATTTTTTTCTCTAAAGGTGTTGATGTGGAGATGATTTGTTCTCATGATACATGTGGCGTATATGTTTTATAATTAGTTGTATTTATCTTTAGTGTGCAGTGTTTACTGTGGTTTCCCTCTCTGTGTGTTGATGTGTGAGAGTCGATGTCACAGCAATACATGGAGGTCCCTGATTATTGAACGATAGGAGACAAAGCAGGCGATGGTATTACCGGTCGGTGTGTTGCAGCCTGCAGCTTTGGTTAACTTATCATTCAGGAACCCTATGCAAGAAAGAGACACATGAATCAGAAGCCTTATCAAATAGCAAATATGTAAAAGAATATTGGTTATCTGAGACGAGGTCTCGGAGCCGCTGGAGTGTAATAAGCTGGGGAAAGACTATGTTATATTCCCATTGATGTATGAAATAACTCACCGCCTCTTTTGCTCTCTTTGTAAGAGATTTCATGTATTCAACCCCTTTTCAGGGTTTAAAGTTTTAGCTCCATTTTAATCTTTTATCTTGCTTTCCTTTCTATAACTGTATTCAGCTTGAGTCTATTCAGTATTCAGTTGTATGTTGTTGGTTTTTTATTTTATCTTTTAAAATATGAATGCATTGTCTGTTGGTATACTGCAGAAACATGCCCGGGCCTGTGCCTCTGCTCAGCAGAACATCAAGATGGATCCGCTTGTGTCGTCCTCTTTTCCTGGCGATGTGAGCGTACCGGCTGCTCCTTCCTTTAGACTTGACTCTTCGTTTGTTTGTTTTCTAATGTTGAACAAGGCTGCATTTGTGTTGTGTGAGGATTCTATTTATTGTGTGTGCGTGTGTGTTCATGGACCTTACACATGCTGTGTGATTTGTGCTTAAGTGACAGTTTGTATTTTTTTGTAAAATATTTCAATAAAACTATTTTTACTACATAATGTGACATGCTTGAATTTTGATTGATTGTGACCACTTCTGCTGGGATAAGACAGCTGGTGTGATTGATATTCACAGTATTAAATGGCTACCTCTCAAAAAACAATCTAACAGCAGCTCTTCAGAATCAACAGGTTTGGTTTTTACTGGCTTTGTAAACTGTCTGATGAAATGTTGGCCTCATGCACAGTCAAGCGTCACATTAACACACAGCTTCACTATCTACCCACATGCACATAGTCTTTGCACTTTGGACATTTGCACATTTCCCGGTAAATATTTGTGCACAGAACTGTACAGATCTTCCACTTAACAGAAAGACATTTTGATGCATTTCTTATATATTTTTTCATATTTTCTATTGAAAATCGTTCTATATTATGTTGCGTCTCTTGACTTTTGCTCTCTGTTGACTTTTGTCAACAGAGATGATGCAAAACATGCAGACACAGAATAAGTGCTGACTCCAGCATATTTTCACCTGATTACCCAGTTGTGGATTCTTGGATTTTGAAACAGACTGCTGTAGACTGTTCAGTGTGCATTGTGTGGGAGATGGAGATTTGGCGCCCTCTTGTGGACAAATGCTGTTTATAAATGAGCCTGGTTATTGTAATGAGTGTTATTTCCGGGAAACATGCACACTATGCTGTCTGGTTAATCTTCTCTCGGATCAAATAGCCTGAAGCATATTACTTTGAGAAACATCAACCTTGACAACAAGGCATCAAAACAATGAAATGGTGTATCCAAAACATTTCAATGTTCTCTAAGTTGTTATTCTAGTCAGCTATGTGACAACGATACTGTAAATAAAAAATAAAAAATGATGATAGAGTACGGAGGATTAGTTTAGGAATCTTACAACCTCGGAACATATTCTAAGTTATTTGAGGCCAACTCGGAGGTTAGCGTCGCCCTGGTTCCCACGACAAAAAGCCAATGGGATTTTTCCATTGGCTTTTGAATTATTGCAAAAAATATACAAAGATACCTACACGTTTTGTCCAGCAAGATAATCTTCACCCCTTTTACCATTTTTGAAGCGTAAATGCAATCACAAGAAGCAAAAAGCTAATAGTAGGCTATAAATGAACTACACCACTGACTGAGGTATATACTGATGCATTTTTATTTTATTATGAACAAAAAGTGAAAATCGTGAAACAGACTCTATTTCAGGTATCTCACCAAAAACCCATTCAAAAAATGATTGACTTAGAGATGAGGGAACTGGAAGTGCAAAAATGGGCTCTGTTCAGGCACCTCACCTCACCAATATCCCTGCTGCTTGGTAGATGGGTACCAATGATGTTCTGGGTGGTACAATGGTACCTTTCTACTTAGTATATATTTCTAGTTAGTATATTGTGTACATGCTTAAGTGCTTGTACTTTTGCTCTGAACTCGGTTGAACTTCACTGTGTTAGCGTATATGCCCAGATGTATCTTTCTTATTGTTGCAAAAGAAGAATTCACCCTTGCCTGCGCGCAAAGACAACTGTAACTATGTTGTATGAGAATGTTCCAGCGCCAAGGCCGTCTGTCCGCTTGGTTTGGTTGCTGGCCGTTTGGTTTTCATTGTTGGTTCTAGCAGTCTGAGACCAGCATGTCTGTAACATTGGCCCCCACCTTTGCTCCTTCTGTATAAAGAAAGCGCATTTACTTTACACTTGGTTCTTCCTCACTGAGACTGTACGCATTCTGTTGTGATGACTCTCTGTGCAGAGAATAAATACTCAAAAGACAACCTCTGGTCTTCTGTATTCTTTATTCCAGCATTAAAAGACTCACACAGTGGTTTTAAGCATCCTGCCTGGGCCGTGCACACCCCGTGCCATTTTGTAGAGTTTACAGTCAGGATGATTTCAATTGCTCCTCTGTAAAAGTTAACAAAAAACTGGCACAGGAATTTAGCTTTCTCAAGTTTCCTGAAGGAATACCAACGTTTCTGAGCTTTTTTCATCAGGGTGGAGTTGCCTGCTGAACATGTCAGGTTGTTTCTGATATCTGATTCCCAGGAACTTAAAACCGATCCCTTGCTCCACCTCGGCTCCATTTATGTCGACATGGGGTTGAGCAGTAGGTTGTTCTCTGAGTACTACTTTGCAAGTTTGTTAATTTCCTCCTGATAAGAAGTCTCACCATTGTTTGTAATCCGCCCGATGGAGGTGGTGTCGTCCACAAACCTTACAACAGAGTCCTCTCCATGTCGGGGATTGCAGTCGTGGGTCTACAACGTGAACAGGGGGGGGGGCTGAGCACAAAAGCCCTGTGGGGCTCCAATGATCAACACTAGAACTGATGAGCTGTGACCGCCAATCCGAACTAACTGGGATCTGTTTGTGAGGAAGTTCAATGTCCAGTTGCATAGTCCTAATTTGCAATTTCATGGAGAAGATTAAAACCACAAACTAGACTACTGTGATACAGGTGTTGTTGTTTTAAGTGAACACAGCAGATTTTTTGGGTACAGGAACGATGGCTGTCTTGAAACAGGTGGGATCACTGTGTCCGTGATTGGTTAAAGATGTCAGCGATAACATCCGTTAGCTGGTTGGGACATGTTCTTAGTGCACGACCGGGATGTTATCAGGCCCAGCAGCTTTACTCGTGTTCACTCTCAACGGGGTTTTTGCGGATATTGACAGTGGCTGGTCCTCTGGAAGTGGGGCAGACTTCACAACTGGCTCTTTATTGAGGTATATTGAGGTAAGGCATAAAAGATGCTGTTGGAGTTGTAATGCTCTCAGCTCTCCATTCATCCAGGCTGATTTGCTGATGTATGATGTTACTGTTGACCTCATTCAATTCTTGTAGTGCCTTTTTTTTCTCAGGAGGAATGTAAACAGCTGCAACAAAAAACCCTGGTGAATTCTCTGGGCAGATAATAAGTGCTGCAACTAATCATTATTAGCTACAGTTTGTGTTGCATGATTTACAAACTTGATAACGTAAACAAATGGATATTTTATTCCTGTTTACATTTGTATTGGCTTTACTTTATTTATCTTATTTGTCATCTTGACTCTTGACTGTGGTGATTTTTCTCTTTAATTATTTCAAACGATGATTAAAATAGTATTTCCTGTTACAATGTTTGTTTATGCAGTTGCTGACAGGAAGTAAACCTATTTATCGTGATACATGTCTTGCTTGCTTGCTTCAATTTCCCAGTTCGTTAACCGGTATAAAGACTCACAATTGACTGATGAAGTTACTTTGGCAAATAATTAGGTTAACAACAAAATTAACAAAAATAACACATTGTAACTACTTTTCCGGTTAGTGCCTTCTGTTAAAATGTAAACTTGGTTGTTACTAAATGTATCACTTTTTATGATAAAAATGACATCACTGGATGCTGCCGTTGGATTGCAACAAACAAAAACACATGCCAGACGCTGTGAGTCATAACAGTGGTAAGTATGTTTCACTCCATAACGAGCATGTGCTCGACCAATAGATGCACCATGTCGGTTTGCTTAAGACCAATGAGAATGATCGGGAGGCGGGATTTGTGTAGAAAGGGGCGGAGTTGATAACCGAACCTCCGGAGTTCTTCTGCTGGCCAACTTCTCCTTCTCCTCCCCATTCATCTTTTTTTTTTTACCCACGCGCTGGAGGAGAGCTGTCGGAAAGGTAATTAGTCAGGATGCAAGTAGCCTCGTATCTCACCAGATTAGATAAGTGTCTCTTAATGTGATTGGTATGTAAATATATCACAATTTATTATGTCAATTTCGAACTTTTGCCACGATATGTAAAGTGATGCTGTGTTTATTAGCAACATGAGGCTGTTAACTTAGCTAGTGTATTAACATACGATATGCAGCTCATGCTAGTGCCTTATATTTTCTTTCTCACTGTATTCACCATGAGTTCGGTTTTAAACCCAGTTTAGATAACGCCATGTTCGTACTGTTAGCCTAACTAGCTAGCATGCGGAGTACAGTACTGTTATTGAGTGTGGTGGCGCGTGGATAACCGGAACTAGTGCGTGACAGCCCGCCTTTCTGGGGCGTCCATGACGGCCAGACCGTTAACGTTCACTAGGGTAAATAGAGCAGATCAAAAACGGAGCGAAATTGTCTTTAAATGTAGTTTATTTTGCGTTAACCATTCTTCATTTTAAAGAAAAACAATCTCCAAAACAGCAGCCGTTGCCTCGCGCACATGGGCACTCAATAGTTACCAAGATGACAGAAGCATCTTTGGTTGTTTATTATACACTTGGCTACAGTTTGTTTTTGAATGGTTTGGGTGTAACGTTAGGGGATAGACAAACCACTACAAACATCTTAAGTTATTAAAGTGTGAAACAGCAGAGCTACTATCATCACGGTTATTCCAGAACGGAAGAAGGAAAATGTTCCATCTGGAAGTTAAATAACTTTTAAGATTCTAACCTGTAGAGGCAATTTGTGTAGTTTTACACTCCACTAACATTTTACCATAGACATGCTCTTAATGTTTGATGTCACTTAGGTCACTGCTGCCCATCTGACTGATGTTGATTTCCTTACAGAGGCTGTAGCAGCGTAATGAAACATGAGGAGAGAAATCGCAGCTGTGGTGTTCTTCCTGAAGAGGCTTGTGAAAAAGGGGGGGAAGTTGGAGTCGCACAAGATCGATCTGTTTGTTGAGAGGCTGGCTGTTGCACTGCAGGAGAAGTTCAAGGGACACTGGTACCCTGAAACCCCCAGCAAAGGGCAGGCGTACAGGTGCTGCTAACCACTATTCATAACACAGCTTTCTTTAATGAATGTCTTCCCATTGGTGTGTACAGACTACATGTGGCTCTTTTTTTACAAACTGAAATCGGTTTTGTGTGCTCTGCAGGTGCATCCGAATGAACAGGCTCCACAGGCAGGATCCAGAGCTCCTTCGGGCCTGCCGAGAGAGCGGGGTTCAGTTCTGTGACCTGAGACTGTCCCGTGAATTCACTTTGTGGGTGGACCCTGGTGAGGTCAGCTGCAGGTGAGACTTGGAGTGAATTTGCCGCGAAGAGCTGAGACGAAAGAATAAGTTTATAGTTTAAAAAAAACAACTGGTTTTAGCATTCATACCTTTTTAGTGGTGTAAATATTTAAAAAGTGTTGTCGTAGATAAAGCAACCCGTATATTGTTGTTAGAATAATTCTGTTTTTTTTTTTACTGCTGCAGCCATTAATGCACATTTGGCTTAGAACATGAACAGAATAACACCGCACTAATTGCGGCTATAATATGTGGCAAAAGAAAATAATCCTTTTATCTATTTTAATTTGTCTCCCAACCCAACGTCTCAAGAATTGCCAAGTTTTAAACAGAGTCCCTTCTGAGTATGTTTATCCTCCTATAACTATAGATGTTTTCCCTCCCTCTATCACTATTAATAATCAGGTACGGAGAGGACAATCCCTGCTTCTCAGTTGCCAGCTTCTCTAGCGATGATGAGGTTGACACAGATGTTGCAAAGGTGACCAGTGCTTTGGAGAGAGTGACGTCAGACTACCACTCAGGCTCTTCCTCGGATGAGGAAAGCACGCACGCTTCCCCTCTCACTGTCTTCAACAGCCGCCGTGCTTACCAGGTATTGCATAATACATTTTAGAATTATTTCCATGACTAAATATCTCATGCAAGTCTGGAAAATAATGGAAAGTTTCTCCCTAATAACCAGGATTTGGTGAACCGCAAAGTTGGTTGCAATATTGTGTTTTTGAGCAGTTGGGTGACATCTTTTATTTATTTGTTTTCCTTTTTTTAAGCCGGTGAATCCCGCTGCTCCTAAGTGGCATCCTAACAAGACGGTACCAGGGAACGCTCGCTTCCCTCCACGGCCGCACTACACCTTCAGGCCTCGTGGCAGAGCCCCCCCCACGTTCAGGCCCAGCCTGTGGGTTCCTCCTGGCTACAGAGAAAGGCCTGCTCGGTACTGGGACACAACCCAAAATAGCTACAGATAGGAACCGTGGTGCTTGTTGTTCACACTAGACATTAAAGCTGAAGAAAACTTTAAAATGGCTGAACAATGTTCTTTTTTTAAAACAGGAATTTTTATAGATTACATAATAGTTTTTTTGACAAAAAAGTCCTTTTGCACTTTAGACCATTTGTAATACTTTAAATGAATCACTTGTATTTAATTAGATATCGGAATACACATGTTGATGTACTGTATTTTTACAATTGGAGATGTTCATGTATGTCACATACTTTGTCCTTTTGTGGTCAAATGTTTTATTTATTCATAATAGCAGTGCAGAATTGTCAAATGTATAGACTTAAATTAATGGAGTTTTATTAAACACACTTTCTAAGCATCATGGTGTATTATGTTGTATATTATTTTGGTGTTTACAGAAGGATCCTCCAAGTATTGTGGTTAAAGTGTAAAACCTTTTTTTCTTTACTGTTGTTGGTCTTTTAGCATGTGCCTCTTGCTAGCTGACAGTGTAGAGGAGAGAAATATGTTTAACATGTAAATAAGGTCCTTGGCTGGAATCAAACTGGGGACATTACGGTTATGTGTTGTGCTTAGCAGGGCGCTTGCATACATTTAGTGGTAATGTTAAGCTCAAAGGGTCGCTTCACCCAAATCAGTGTTCAAACATAATCTTAACATGCTTTGAGCAACAGATTAAAATCCATTCTCATCTGCTGCACTGTGTGGTGGCAGAGATCTTGTTGAATAAAACCAAAACTCTTTGTGGTTCGATATCACAAGGGGTAAGTGGTTAAGTGAGTATTTCTGTGATTACTTTGAATCCTTAAATGTACTCTAACTTATATGTACATATATGTACTCTCTCTTATATTACTGACTGTAGCATCGGAGCTGTAGTTTCACTTATAGATGGGCCCTCTTGGGAGATTCAGTGTTCAGCTCCTTTGCTGGGCAGCAAATGAACACGATGAACCATGATTCATTTAATGTCATATTAATCTGCCACAAGCAGGACTGAATAAGAGCTCAACATATAGGTTTGTTATTGATTTGCGAGACAAATTGATTCAATTAAAAGTACATGCATATAAATGTGAATACAAATGGATTAAAACACACGTGTTACAACACAAACATTTAATTTGAACCCATAGCACCATCTCTTACAACATAAAATAAGCCATGGTTAGATGCTTCAGTATTTGCCACTATAATAACGACTCTCGAGAGGATCAGGCCGTGGCCATTTGTGAAAGAAATTGAGTAAGAACAGCTTGAGAAACCTCTTCGGGGTCTGGTGGTGAGGAAAGACATCCAGAAGGTTATACAAACGCAGGTAAACACGGGCTCCTCCACCATTAATAGAAAGTGGGACAGCTCCTTGTTCTGTCCGGCAGGGGGCAACACTGGATCTACTTTGGGACGACCGTGTGTCACGTGACAGCCTGCGGCGCGCTCGCTCCGCTGTGCACCTGCAGAGAGGAGAAGGAGGAGGAGGAGAAGGAGGAGTGGAGTTTGGATGCTTCGGTCGAGCCCCGGACTGCCGCTTTTTCACTCGAACTCAGCACAAGTTCTCCGACCAAGTTTCGTTGAAGAAGTCGTAGAATGGCTGGAAGAGGAATGGAGCTTTGGACTGGCCGGTTCTGCTGTGTACTGTTGAGCCTCTTTGCAGGTAAGTTTTATGACACCCGGCTGCCGGTGAGCTACTTTGATTATAAGGGTTTCTTTCCACCAAAACGACAGCGAGTACAATCTCCGGTCAGCCATGTAGCGTTGCTCTCACGTTAACCGCGTTCACACGGACACTCGCCCGGTTTATTAGTTGAACATGCTGAAAAACGTTCGGTTAGGTAGTGTTAGTTAATTCATTTTGCCTCCAGTTGCTCTGGTTAACATTTAACCGGCGCAGTGGTTAAAACTAACCGCCTCTGAAAACACTTAAAGGAATTTGCTCCGAGTAACTCCGACCCCAGGTCAGTTTAGTTCGCTAGCAGACCAGAGCAGAGCAGGCGTCCTGCTACAACCAATCTAACATGTAAACAGTTTAACTGACGTTACATCTACTTTAGGTCATTTGTAAACGTCACCAGATAATTGAAGTTCGCTAACCATATTATATTTATTTCATTACGATACACATGTTACCTCCGTAACCCCATTAAAGTAGCAGCGTGTAAACCGCTGCTACTTTAATTTTAACGATTTTCTACCAGGTAAACCATCCTAGGTGGGTTACTAGTTATACTGAACCGATAGTTTTTTTTTACATATGCAGCGTTGTGTTTGAAGTTCCCACAGAATATCGACGGTGGATGTTTATTTTTAATGGTTGTTTCCCGATAGCAAAACGGTGTGCTGTCTTTTGGTTTTATCGTCTGGCGGTAAACACGATGGCTTGATCCGCTCTTAAAAACCTGTGGCTACAGGACTTCAAAGTGCGGCCTTTTCGTCCGCCATCTGCCACCAGTGCTGAACCCCCCCCCCCCCCAATCCAATCCCAGGCTATCTCATGTAACTTAACCACATGTTTACTCCCGATGACAGCTTTGTTTATGTTAGTGTGTTAGTGTTTACTCATTTAAACCTTTCAATGGCAAGACCTTCCATTGTTGAGAGTCTAGTCCTAGTGATCCTCACCTAAGAGGCCAAGAGTTGTTTGTTGATCGTGTCGGTGGGTGGATACCAGTGGGGGCTGTGACACCTTTTATAGAGCCATGTGATGTATATTATGGGAAGCATCAGTCAGTCATAATGCAGTTGACAGATCATAATTTGTAATGTGGATAAGGACAAGGCAGGTCAAGTATTTATGTACATTTTTAAAACTTGGTGGTTTGCTCTGTTAGTGTGTCATTGGGGCGTTAAATGTAGAAACATTACTAGCTTGGGTTATTTACTCATCAAAACTATAGTTATTCATTGTAAAGGCAGATGAGTTTAAATGGACCACTTTCGCTCTGTTAATTGTATCATGACTTCATTTTATGGGTGGTGCTTCCCCTGGAATTTACACTGAAACTGGCAGATCGCGCCTCCCACTCAAAACAACAGTGTGAAACTTTTGCGACAGGATTGTGTGGTGGCTTCCATCACTGACATGCAACTGCAGTTATTACACATATTTCTGGGATTTTGATGAGAAGCCACAGAGCCACAGTCAGGGCAATGACATTCCAGTCTGCTGATTAGTGAGAAACCGTGCTTTGTTTAGGATCATCTGGCACATCTCTCCATGTAAAAGCTGGGGCATTGAAGTGTGTGTGTGTGTGTGTGTGTGTGTGTGTGTGTGTGTGTGTGTGTGTGTGTGTGTGTGTGTGTGTGTGTGTGTGTGTGTGTGTGTGTGTGTGTGTGTGTGTGTGTGTGTGTGTGTGTGTGGTGTGTGTGTGTGGTGTGTATAGTTTAGCCTTCTTTTGTCTCGTGATTCACATTGCTTTGTACACTGGTTTGGGCTCATTACCATCTTAATGGCATCATGGCCTCGTCATTTGGGCGCTGTTCCACTTCAGCAGACAAGGACAGTATCCGCTAGACTCGTAGCATTCTTCGTAATACACAATAATATGCTAACCTCTCTTAAATGGCACAATAACAAATAGTCTTCCTGCTCCATTTTCCTTGCTGTGTTTGTCCTCGAGGCACCGCATGGACTATGCAATGTTGACAAAAGTTTTAAAAGGGAGATCCTGAAATCCTTGAAGTTGTGGTCAATCTGTAAAAGCGCAGACAGTACTCATAAAGCCTTCACATTACGAGTCAAGTTAACTAAACAATAGGATGCAAGTAAAGGAAAAGGAGAAGACTTTCTGGGAATGATTGTACACAGTTTAGTTGTGAAAGTGCTTCTTTTGTGGGCCCCACTTTTTACATTCTTTGTGGTGATGTTTTTTTTTTTTCATATGACAATGTTATCAGAGACCAACTGCTGTGGTGATGGCTTTTACTCTGAAAAACCACATCGGCATGAAAAAACCCTGCTCTATGCACATGACAGTAGCTCTGCTTATGGCATTTTCAACATATTTCCAAAGTTGTTCCCCTTTCTTGACGGACACCTCTTGATTTAGTCTGTATATGTTTGAGTCCTTGCGTAGGACCAGAACAGTCATTTCCCCTGCTTCAGTGCTGCAGGACTTACCCTGTGGCCCCCCTCCGCTACCTGGCTCTCTAGGTCAAGAGGGAAGCCACTGACCAGGATAAACAGAAACCGAGTGAGCATGCGAGCAGGCGCAGAGCGCAGTTACCTGATAAGCCTTCTACCAAAGGCCCTGGCCAGGAACCGGTTGCTTGGTTACCTATTTGAAAACAGACACGCAGATCCAGGGAGTGTACTTGTGCGTGTGTGTGTGTGTGTGTGTGTGTGTGTGTGCTCCGGTTGCTTTACAAAACTACCCTCCCCCTCGCTTGCATGTATATGTATTAGGTCCTCTTTAACAGCAGAAAAAAAAATCCCTGTTATTTTTCCACAAACCATTGACGATGTTTCAAATATGTTGACACAACAGCAATATTACAATATAATATAATATATATAACAACTATTACAGCTGCGTGTGTATTTACAAGGTGTTTGGGCTCGTGAAGAAATTGTTCCAACCAGAAGGATGGGTGGCGGTGTGTCCACCACAGCCTCAGCCATTGTCATTGGCCCCACGCAGACAGTAATGACTTGAGGTCACATGCACTTGTCATGGCCCAGCAGTCCGCTGCTAACCTCCTGTCGGCTGAAACGTGTTGCAGCTTCGCCTCCGAGCAAGAAAGCCGCCCTCTCTGGCCGAGAGCCCCCTGTCCTTGGAAAAAGGAAGCAGGAACATGTAGAATCGGATTACTCTCCAGGGACACTGCTTTGTCCTCCTCGATCTGATGATGGGGACGGCCGCGCATGAATATTCACAGCTCCGGACGTTAATATTTTAGCATGCCAGTGCTGCACTAGCCCTGTGTAAACTCCTATTCACCTATACGGCAGTGTGAAACAATGATCCCACCTCTACCTCGCCACATTACCCAACCAATTCTTCTATCCCCCCACCCCTCCATTCCTAATCTGGTTTTCTGAAAGAACAAATCGCTGCCTGCTAGAGAATGAGCTAAAATGATTAATAGTGGTGCTAGTTTCTGAGTCCTGTTAATGGCTGTGCAGCCACTCTGTATTCAGAGCTCATCCCTTTTTTCACAGGTAGGAACTAAAACCGCCTTCATGGCGGCTGCCAGCGCATTCTTATGGGAAGATATATTGGCAAGATTACACGTGTACCCCGTGGTCAAAAAGTCAATGTTACATCGACAGATATTCCATGTTTGTATATCTTGTAACTTCTCTAACACTCTGGCCACAGTATTGGCTTACTGACAACACCCGGGTCACCAGAGGCATGCAAGTAATGTGCTCCATTTTCCAATCAGCGTAGCTCTGGAGAAGTTTTACCTCAATGACACAGGACTGGCTGATCGGTTCTCAAGGGTTGCGCTTGAGCTCGTCTGTTGGACTAGGGGACCTCGATATATTGGCCAGCTTGGTCAATTTGAGTTTGTATTTTTATTTTTTTTGTCCAATCAACTGTCCAAAACTCAAAGGTCCTCAATTTACGATAACTTGAAAGCCGAGAAAAGCAACACATTTGCTGATTTGAGAAGATGAAACCAGCAGTTTAGATTCATTTTTTTTGATTACTGATTTAGCAAGAGGCAGAATTTTAGTTTACAACGTTCAAATAATGAGCAAACATCAACAGAATGTGAGGAGGTTACTGCGATGACGTCAAAGACTATGTATCGTGTTCTCTATTGAAATGAGCATGCTAACCAGCTAGCCCCGACTCGTCCTGTCTTGTAACACCACTTGTACCTCGATAGGTGGTAGTGAGTCACTGTCGCGTCCAGTCTGTCCCAGAGGGACCGTCGGTCACGGTGAGGGCACAGGGTCCGCGTACGTTTTGACAGATGGTTTATTGGATTCAATCTAAAATGGCTGAAACGAGAAAACGTCTTGTGTTAGTGTCACAGTAAACACACGTGAAAAAAAAGTTAGCTAGAAACGTTAAAAGGTCAGACGTCATTCTCAACCAACTCCTGTCGTCAGCGTTAGCATAATTAATCAGCAGGCGCTGGCTAGAAATTTAGCCCCCGGTACAATTTTTAATAATAAATGTTTGTAATTCTCATAGCACGCGTTGGAGAGAGACTGTGCTGAGTGAGAGACATTTCCTCTGCTATCCATGTAACCTATCGGTTAAAACAAGGTCACTGCAGTGCTGACCCCCCCCCCCCCCCCCCCCCAATCGGTCATCATCGCTGTGTCGCGCTGTCGGGACGATAAACCCGCCCAAAGCACATTCATCACGTAGCCACTTGATGCCCTGCTCTGCAGCGCCCACAACGCCCACTGCTCCTAATGAGGAATAATGGGCCCTGTGACAAATAAGCTGTTCCCCACGATGATGATAAGGGTTTTTCATGTACCTCATATCTCAGCTGAACATCTGCAGAATAACATTTTTCCTGGAGATAAACCGCAGAGAAGATGCTGCACACCAGGCAGTGAGGGAGGTTTAAATGCTGTATGATTATTTGGAAAAAAGTTACACTGAAATTCATTCAACTTTGAAAATGAAGCAGGGTGCTGTACTTTAAACAAGGCTTAGAACTGTGATAAGATAAATGTTTGGCGTCCATTCTTTCATGGTAATGGAAGTGTTTTCAAGTGGTGGATGTCTCTGGATTTAAGACTACTATTTATTTAGCTTCTTAAACGGAGGGAATCTCTTATTTACCCTGATGCATGGCATTAGAAAACATTCCTGAGCCAGCATCCAGATCTACGAAGCATTACTCTACTTCTGGTTCTTCGCCTTATGACTGTGTATTCTGGTGCTTTTTGCATAATGTGCTCACGGTGTCTGAGCTCGCCATGTCAGCGCGAGGAAACGCGGTGTGGCAGGCAGGTCCCCGGGGTGCTGCAGGTGCTGGTGTGCGGTCCGCTCCTGCTTACCTGCTAGGGAGGTGTCAGCTCAGCTCTACACATGCTCGAACCGCCGTTAGATTATCCTTTGGGCAATGTTGACGGACTGGGCTAAGCTGTCGGCCACACAGGAGGAAAGGAAACCTCACTATCGTGTCAAACAGACCTGACGATTTATTCTGACGGCAAATATTTTGTTGCCACTTCTGACTTCCAATGGACGCTTCGTTTCGGCGATAAGCGTTGTATATTGTGTCGTGCATGTCACTCTATTATCAGCTAATGCTTTGGCATTGTCTTACACAGAACTGGGTTGTGGGAAGATGATTATGTTTTGTCCCCCAGCAGTAAGCCCCCTCTCTCGCCGCTAAGAACATTAGAGTTAATTGTTAGTCTAATCACTGAAAAATATTATGGCTCAGAAAATAAGGGACATAAGCCGAAGGTGGGGTGAATTTTGGGAGGAGGAGGAGGGGGGGGGGGGGGGGGGGGGGTGAAGCAGCTGTTGAAGGAGCCATTTTTAGCACCTCTATCTCATTGGAAAACATTACACATTGTCGACTGCGGGTGTGGTGAAAAAGGCAAATAATGATTGTCTGGAGGAAGCCTCTTTCTTGGCTAAGTCCCACTCGATTTTGCTCCCTGTGGTGGTGATATTCAAATCAATCTTTTTCTGTCTTAGTCCGTTTAATCATCATGTCAAATTATATAGTTATGCTAATAACTCCTGGCCATGTAAAATAAGGGATTTGTTATGAAAAAGGCCCGTTGCCGTACACAAAATCCGAGACTGAACAGTTTTACAGGAGTGTGATTGCTTGTATTATAGATTTTAGAATTAGGCTGCATTAAAGAGGCTGTGTAGTGGAATGTTACGACTCCGGCTGAATCTCGTTAGGAGCGTTAAAAGAGTATTGATACAAAGCGACACAGAATTAGTCCCATAAAATCCCATTTCTTGTAACAATTTGTTGCCTCACAATCAAGCCGATACTCAACTGAAGCCAAAGACTGCAATTCAAATCCTTAGAATTTGGAATCTGTAAGGAGGTGAAATATAACATCTATGCATTCTTTACACGGGATCAAGCAAACCTCGCCATTTCTCCCATGTGAGAACATTTCGCTGTTGGATATCAAAAGATGCTGTGGAGATGTTTGCAGGTGTACAAAGATGTGAAGAAAGGAAAGCCACTGTATGGGCGAGCTCAAGCATTCTTTTGCAAAATGTCACTAATCTTCTTTTGAAATGCGAATGCAAGGAAACACTTGGTTTCATGAAAGAGCATTGCATGGGATTAGATGAGATGAAAGCGCTCCCCATGGGGGAATGGGGTCATTGCAGGAAAGAGAATAGAATCATTTACTCCACAGATCTCGGGGTGACTTGAAAATGTAAAACTTCAAACATTGATACATTCAGATTGACTTTCATTTACTTACTACGGTTTTACAACCAGGTTTCCAGGGCCCTAGCGGCTCTGCGCCGTCGTCTTTCTTCCATTAACTTTCATTAAACACCCGAGCCATTTTTGGATCTATACGTATAACGGCTGGGGCATCTGCTACAGTTAGCTATAGAAAAGGCTCAGCGCCTGAACCACAGCAAGGTCAGCAAGCCACACCAGACATTTAATTACTGTAGTGCATCTCGCCGCCATGCTAGCAAATCGGCAGCTGGCCCGGTCGCCCTCCAGAGAGATGAGATTGAACTGAAAATAGCTCTGTGACTGGCTGGCTTTGTGATGGTCAGAACGCACATTACTGCACAACCTTAATCACAAGTGCTGCTGTTTTTAATAAGCGGGCGCACAGGGCCGACCCGGCTGCCTTTGTTGCTGGTAAGTTCCAGAGGAACCAGCTGATAAGTGTCTTTATGGAGGCCATGTATAATTCATGGGCACACACAGAGCTGCGTGGCTGGCTGGCTGTCTTTCTCTTGAGTGGCTGATAATTGGAAGGAGTAGAATAAACCTCCACCCCATCTCCAGGAACACTGGCACCCACAGCACCCAACTCTTTTCCCTTTTAGGTAAACAACAGCTCTACAATTAATCCCTCTGTGGCGGGACATCTATCCAATGGGAGTAAAGGGAGGATCTAGCATCTAGAGCCGCAACACAACTCTTCAGCTAGAGCTGTAGATGAATGACCTGTGGATATATAGAGAGAGTTTGTGACTTCCTACAGAGTCACCCGACAATTTATCAACTATCTCTTACCTGCAACTCGTATTAATAGGCAACTAATGTGTCGGGTAGTGCTGTAACATCCCAAGAGCTTAAAAGACCTTGTCAAAAAGATATTTGAATTTAGTTTGGACATGAAAAGTCCCCGATAATCCCTCTGCTGCAGGAAAAAAGTGTGGGGGAAAAAATTAGCTGGATAGCCTTGACCTGGATTTAAGTGAACAGATATTCATGTAAGACTCAGTGGGATGTGTCTCTCAAGTTGTACGAGAAGCCTTGAACTGCTGTCACTCCTAAACATCACCACAGCACACTTTGTGTCAGCCCAGTGCAATCAGTGTTCTCTATCAGGATTCAGTAGTTTCAACAGGGAATCGGTCGTTTTTATTGTCATGCACAAGCCACGCCACGTAAGGTGAACGGTCGTCATTATGCTGGGCCTCAGTCACTTTCCCTGAGATTATGGACTCGTCAGCCTGATCCCGGCTGCCCTATAAGCAGTATTTGGCTGCCCGTCCAGACTACTCAGGGGTCAGACCTTTTTAGATGTCATTAAAGCCATCAGGGAGTTGGCTTGTATGGCAGGTTTCAGGCAAAAGCACTTTACTGCATCCACTAAACACTCAACAGCCAGACAACCTTGCTGAATCTTTTTAAGGTGTCAGGCTATTTAAAAGGGCCTTTTTTATAAAAACCCCCAAAAATTTTTGCCACATATGTAAGATTAAACAAGATGTTGTAAGGATGGTATGAAGTCGGTTTAAGACGGGTACAGTAGTTGTACAATATTAGTCATTTATTAGTGGAATATTTGACAGCAAAGGTTAAATTAGATGTTCTTGTTTGTCCTGAAAGACGAGGCTGTTTGTATCGAACGCATCTATGTTACAGAACTGCAAGTCCCAGTGAAATAGAAGTTAGAGCTTCTGTTCTGTGACGCGGTTCTCAGTGAAACAGAATATTTTAGCAGTGTACAGTTGCAAGAGGGATTTAAATAAATAGCTTTGCGTTCGATTGGACTGCTTAAAAGTGGGCGGGCTTAGAGTTTAGCACAATACGGAGCTGCAGTGGACTGTTGGCTCCACACAAACACCTCCCTCACCTGTTTTTAGATCAGGACGAGGAAGAGATGAACGAGAGACAAGTCAAATTTGATTGTATTATTTATATTTTTGTAAGATTTACATGAAATCAAACCCCATTTTTTATACTTTTGATGGTCAAGATTTTTTGTGAAATAGTTATTCGATGTGTTTACACTCTGTAATGATCTGTCTTTTGACCTTATGCTTTTCAGGAAGTAGATGTCAGACTTCGTTATTTTATCGCTTTACTTCCTGTACGGCAATGTGTTTGTGATCACCTTGTTCCTATATTTTAACTCGTATCTCACCAGTTTTATAACATAACATACAGCGTTACTTCTACAGCCCTCTGACAACACGCCGGCCGCTATTTACGTTGTGGCGCTAATTTGAGCACAGCTCTGGGATCAGCTGTTATTATAGTTATTATTTGTGTTTATTATTACTTAATATTTGTCTGGCTTTAGTTTTCCATGACATGGACTTATTATAATAGTGATATTCAAAATGATATTATCAATAAAATCTATATTACCTATAGGTGGATGTCCGTTTCCAACAATCCAACAACAGAAATGTATCGTAGACAAGGTGAACGTTAAGAGATGGAACAACAAAAAAGTAGTTGGCTGCAAAAGGTCAATATAGTAGTTTTTATTGTTAATGGCGGAGTCTGCCATTGTTCCCCTGGATTCAGATGGAGAGGGATTCACAGGGGGCAGCATGTAATCGCAGTGTAATTAGATCTCATTGATTTCAGCCTTTCTGTTACTTTCTTTACACCGTAGTAGAGCCGCACTGTTAAACCACGGTTGGTGTTACCAAGGTAACCAGGACTGGAAGGATTACAGTTGTAATGACTTGATAGCTCTCTTATTTAATCTCAATGTATTTAACTAAGACAGAATATTGCGGCATCTTACAGATATCGCAATACAACCTGTAGACAAAAGGCACATGTTAATTTGTTTCTGCCGTCTTCATTAGACATACATGAGGGCAGATGGTGTGTGAGCAGTTGCTTTTAATTTGGGTGGTTGGGCTGCTCGTTGCAGCATCAGTTTTACTCTGATGTTTATTACAAAATAGCACAGCTCCTGCCCTTTTCATTCTGAAGCAATTTCATGCTCTGGAGCCCAATTTAGTGTGGGATTAACGTATGTGTTGATTGTGTCCAGTTTGCAGTGATCGGCTCTCGGTTTATTTATTTATTTGTTCACAGATGCTTGAGATGGATCTAATTAGCCCACGAGGATATAATCTTGAATCCCCTTTGAATCTGAGCTCTGCGTCCTTCATGGACTTACTGCGTTTATTTCTACGGTCCTGACTCTGTGCTCTTCTGTTTGAGTCTCATCTCATGCACAGCTAAAGAACATGCAGGAAAAATGCCGTCGCACCGTGTCAGGACTGAAATTGTAGGATTTCCTCTTTTCTGCAGGAAAGCTAAACCATTGCATCAGAGTTATTTTTAACATTCCCCAATCGCATCTTGTCATTTTTCCGCGGTACGGCAGACTGGAGTGGCTGTTTCGAGCGCTTTCCCCTCTTGTCTAGGCTGCAAGTGCGAGCTGGAGGCACGAATAAAGCCAGCAGTCCCGGTTAAGCTGTAACAACAACCGACAGTCGTCGCCTGCAGCTTCCTACAGGGCTCAACACTCAGGTGCATTTACTACACCTGCCTTCAAGAACCTCTGAGTGAAGAAGAGACCCCAGCCATGAAACATCAGGCCTGTTTCACTGACAACAAGAGAGGAAAGAAAAGAATCTTGTTATCTTCTAACAGCAGCCTTATCTTGATGTCCTGCTGTAGTGTCTCCCCCACGCAGAGGACAGGAAGGGACTGTCTGTGTTGTTACACTTTCACAAAGACCTCATTCTGCCTGGGTGGGAGTGCTTTGGACAGGATGAGAGGGTTTAGAGAGGAGGGATGTTACAAATGCATTTGAAAAGGAATTGACGTTTTAGCAGTTATTACAAAGTACTCTGTCAATACAGCATTTTTTGTCCTCGGGCTTTCAGCAGCACCAGGATACCTTTTCACTGACATAGGCTGTGTTGGTCCTTTTTAGCTTTTGACGGAACACCCTGGGCATGAAACGCATAAAGGAGTGTGTATTTTCCTCTACCGATGTCTGGAAGACCACCATCATGCAATGTCCTTCAGGCAGGGGGCCTAATTTTAGACCAAAGCCTCAAGGAAACAGCGTGAGCAAGCCAGACTCATTGACTGCCTCCCAGCCAATCTAGCTGACAGCCACACATGCGTCTGCAGCACATGGAAAATAGGTTGCTGTGTAAAGCTACCATAGGTAGGGTGACATCTTAATCTGCAACATGAGAAAATCAGCTGTAACAGAGGTAACTGACTCACTTGGCAGCATCTTTAGCCAGCAAACTAAGGCTGACTGTTGGTGAATCCGTTTCGAGTTATTTCAAATTGTGGTGCGCTCTATCTAAAGGAACAAGGGAGGAACCCAGGAATTCATTGGGAGGCATTTGTGTTTTGAATTCTTGATACTTTGTATACTTGCCTCTGTCAGCAGTCTGGCCTCACACCTTAATCCTTTTAGTGGTTTGGCAGTGAGCCATAAGAGTCTTTACCTCTCTATAGGTGTTTACTTGTGTATATGGGACTAGATTTACCACCTAAAGGCTTCTTATTTTTTTTTCAAACTGTTGAGTTAAAAAAACAAGTCCTCAGTTAACTGAACCAAGAGGCCTAAGTGTTGAGTGTCAGTGATTTGTTTCAGATGCTATGAGGAAGTTGTTTCTTATCGCTGAGAAAGGCAAATCTGACTAAACCTGCCCTGCTCATTCTCACGGCCTGTCAGCGAACACGGGCCAGTGAAACATCCAGCCCACCTCAGACTGAGCACACGGAGTTGCTCTGGGAATTCCAGAAATGTGAAATTGTTTCGCCTCCTGAGGAGTTTCTGAGTTTTCCACTAATGACGTTGAAAACCAGGCTTGTTAGAAGCTCCAGACAGAACTGCTAATCCCTAATTTCGTCCTGTGTTTCAAGGGGAATGTTCTAGTACGCTCCATTGCTTTAAGCTGACTTCTTGTGTTTTCGCCGCTCTGAAATAATTAAGCACAGCCGTGAGAAAGCTTTGTTTTCTTCTGTACACTCAGGCATTTTGCTCGTTTTCTGCACTGCAAATGCGCATCGGAGTTTAGTGTGTTCCCTATCTGTATCCACTCTCCACCACGTCCTACGCCACAGTTAGAGGAACTCCGTGAGAGTCCATCATCGGTCCGAATGGAGGAGCTGCTCTCTGCTGCACTTGTGTCCCAGTGTGTGATCAGCGATGCTGCCTCCTGATCACAGTTGGCATTGTGCCTCTGGGGCCCGGACAAAGGCTGGGGCCGGGGTGCCGACAGGGGCCTGGTCTGTATCAGACACTTTATTTGTTTTGGGGGATGTGGAGGGGGTTGGATAGGCTGCGTTATGGCTGCCTCCCCCTCAGTGAGGAGAAACTCCTGTGTCAGGAGAGAGACGCCCCAGGACTACATCCCACTGAGACATTTGGCTTTCATTTTTCTTGACTTATTGTAAACGGCTGGAAGCTTGGAACACGAACGCATGCCTGTGATGAACAGGATTACTTTCAGCAGCCGTACCCCAGTCCTTATTTGTTTTCTGTAACATCGAAAACATAAGAACACATTTTTTAAAGTTGTTTGAATTTAAAACCTTCTGGAGGTCACCCCACTATTCTAATATATTTCATCCTGTCTTTTTACAGAACTTAACATGCATCCCGTTTGATCCTGATACAACTGGATGAAATAATAATTTGAAAAAAATCATTTTTATTGAATTTTGATTTCAGTTACGTTATTTGGGCTTCCAACGATTCTGAAAACTAAATAATCAACATAAAGCAATTATTGCGGCGCATTCCGTTTTGCAGTGACGCTCTGGTTTAGTCTTCTTATAAATCCAGTGCACCCCTTTTCCAAAGTCAAACAGTGATGGCATTAATTAGTCGTGATTTCGGTATTGTCCTAATCGTCATTATGATTTTTGCTATAATCGAGCAGCCCTACTCTACTAAATGCCAAACCACCTAGGAAGTGGTCAGAAATGCGTTGCATCACCTTAAGCAACACATGACTGCAGTGTGCCTCTGACCTGTTTGTGTCCAGCAGAATATTCTGGCAAGGGTATGTGAAAAGTCAGGTTAACGTGTAATAGTTGAGCATGTTTGGATGCAATGTTGAGAGCAGATGTAGCGGGAGTGATGATGTTTTGGGTGAGCCAACAAATACCTGCCAAACACATGCTGTCTTAGCCCTCTGTTTCTGCTTTGGCACACGCTTTCTCCAGCAAACACCCGCTGACGATTGATTTAAGACCTCTACCTGATCCACCCCTCCTCCTCCTGGTGTGTGTGTGTGTGTGTGTGTGTGTGTGTGTGTGTGTGTGTGTGTGTGTGTGTGTGTGTGTGTGTGTGTGTGTGTGTGTGTGTGTGTGTGTGTGTGTGTGTGTGTGTGTGTGTGTGTGTGTGTGTGTGTGTGTGTGTGTGTGTGTTGCACCATTTCTCAAGTCATGCAAACCACTTTCACGTGTTCCCTAATTGCTCGCAAAGAATTGTCTTTTTTTTTTTCTTGCAAAAGTGAGGAGAACATGATTTAGTAATTACTCTGGCAGCTCTCACTGAAGAAAACACTCCAGCTGTTAATGTTCTGTTCCTCCACTGTGTCACAATTACGTCTACTGACAGGTATTTTTTATATACAAGGCACGCCATTGTTTCTCTGAAACGCCTCATGAACAGCACCTTCACGTCCCTTTGACTCTGTTTTCATTTCCTCCTCACGTGACTGTAGCGGCCCATTTGCTGTCGTTTCCAGTGCGGCCGTTATCAGCGGGCTATCTGTGTGCTGCTCGTCTGGCGTCTTGCCTATCTGCTTTATGACACAGCCAGCCCCCAGGATTGTCACCAACTCACGGCGTCCCTCGGCTTTAACAAATCCTGAGAGACACAGGCCTTTTGTGTGTGTGTGTGTGTGTGTGTGTGTGTGTGTGTGTGTGTGTGTGTGTGTGTGTGTGTGTGTGTGTGTGTGTGTGTGTGTGTGTGTGTGTGTGTGTGTGTGTGTGTGTGTGTGTGTGTGTGTGTGTGTGTGTGTCCACAGGTCTCGGAGACACTGGGGGGGTCTTATCTGACTCTTCAGGGTTCTATAGATAAACTCGCCTCCTCTCACATGGATGGGGGAAGGGATGTGTGGTGGGCCAGGGCTGCTTTTAGTGGTTTGTGTCGAGCTTTAGAACAACTCGCGGTGGCAGAGAGGTTAAACGAGCAGCTTCACTGCACTGTCCTACACCTTGTGAATTGCTAATGCTCAAATCCCAGGGCCACAAGTTGAGTCCCTGTGATGAAGACGATTAGGCGACCATTAAGAAACATGTGAATTTGTCTTTCTTCTCTCCCTCCTTCCCTCCTGTAGTCCCTCAATCGAAGTCATTGAGACATCAGTTTTTTCTAACCCGATGATAGGATTAGGAGTCTAATTTCAATGTACATGAACTTTCATTAAGAGAAATTGCCCCTTTGTAATGATCGGTTGCTGTGGACATTCACAGCAGTGGTGTTAACCACATCCCCCATAGGCCCGTCTAAAAGCTGTCAAATGCTCAGGCAGTCGAGTAAAGTGCCTGTCATTCGTCACCCCCTCATCGTTTAATGTTCAATTATGTCAAAACAGCCTTTAGGTCATCTGCACTGGGAATTGATGTTCAGCTCTGTGTGGCGAGTGGAGCGTTCAGGCTGCATTACAGCACAATATCGGTACGGTTCAACAGTCCGAGCCCTCTGCAACACTAAATAAACCACGGCCCGGCTCGCTCTCACGGCACCCACGTTGCATCAAATTGAATAGTTCCAGCGGGGCCACTGGGGCGAGCATTCAGAGCTGTTTTTTTCTTTTTCTTTTTTTCTTTTTTTGGCAGCAACTAAGTTATGAAGTTATCCTCTGCTGTGCCTGAAATAATTCATGTCCTTCGCCGTGGTCACAGGGGATTGGCTTGGCTGTTTCATGATGGGGAGAGCGTCGGCGCTGTTTTAATTTGCTCATTCCACAACCCAGAGCCCTCCCAGGCTGCAATTCTACTTTAATGAATCGGTAATGTTCTTTCCACCATCACTGCCCATCCACGATTATGTGCCACAAGCTCTTTTTGTTTGTTTGTTTGTTTGTTCTTATGAGTGAGACGTTTTCTTTTCAACCGGTTGGAAATAATACTTTGTTTTCAAGATTGCTTGGTGTGTGTCCAAGACGCACTAAACTGAAAATATTTCCCCTCGCAGGGTTGTTTATGAGAAAATTATGTAAATTCAGACTCGCACAACTTAATTCTTAGATCAATCTCTCCCTGCCACACACACACACACACATACATTTCTTTGTTCGTAGCTATTTGACTGAAACACTAAAAATGTGACTGAAATACTAAACCAATGCTTTCACTGCCACTGAGGCTGCAAGTGTAACTGCATGAAGCAAACCTTAAAGAAGGTAAACTGAAGTAAATCCCCAGCGTGACGCCGCTCACCTCTTTCACCGAGCCAAGCTTTTTTGTTGTTGCGTCGCGAGCCTGAAATAGCCGACCGCCTTTATCTCCCCATGGTAAGACTTGGCTTTTCAGACTTTACTCCCAAGGATGCCCTTTAAGGTCAGAGGGTGGAGAAAGAGGCTTACGATCCTCTGTGGATGCTGCCAGGGCTCTGAGGGTCAACCGGGTAGCACACGGGTCAGCGGCGGAGGTTAGCTGGTTAAACTGTTCCTGGTTTCAGGGTTTAGTGCTGTCTGCTGAAGCTGCTCTTTACACTTAGTGTCTGCCTCGAAGACCTCAGACAAAACACTTGCGTAAATGGTGTCCATGTACATGTCACTGAGAAACTAATCTGTCCTGGCCGCAGACGAGAGCTCCGGTAGACCGAGGAATCGGCCCAGCAGAGATTGGCTTGTTGCAGATGTATTGGTATCATGTACACGACGGCCAACCTGGGTTTGATGTGATTTAGTAACAGTGTCATCTTATTGACCCCAGAGACATTGATTCAAGTTGATATGTTGAACTGTTTATATGCATGTTGGCCCCCATTCTAAAAAAAGAGTCATCATATTCTTTAGTTTCATCAGTTGTAGGGGTGTCCTCTACTAAGAATTCACATAGTCAAATATAGTTATTCAAGTTTCTTCTATAGTCTACTGATCGTCAAGTCATGCCTTTTTTATTGCTCATTGATCCCCTCGGTTTAAGCTTTATGTATCTTCAAAAAATAAAAGTAAAAATGGCAAAATGATTGGCCGAGATACAGGGCACTCTGACTTATGACAGCGCTGTTTGTTGTGTGCGTGTGTGTAGTTGCGGTGGGTTGTCCGTAGAACTGACACAAACTGGTGATCGATAGAAAGACGCGGTTTCTTATCCTGCTGCTTGTAAATACGGACGGGACACGAAGGGACAGTCGATGTGAGAGAGAGACGCAAACAGCTGTTATATGCGCCACAAACAGCTGTTTCTACACGCCCCCCTTCCCAGTTCATTTTAGAAGCTATTCTTTGGTTTTGAAAATAGCCTTGTTGTGATTTATGAATGATGATTAATCCTTTTGTGTCATTACCACATTTTTCCCATCACGAATCCGCTCCTTAGATTGAATCATTGAATAGTGGACTGTTCCAGGTCACCCCTAATTAGCTGTTAAACCGTAGACGATAATGACAAAAGCCCATCACAAGTTTTCAGTGCCCAAAGTGAGCTCTCTACATTGCTCTATTTGTCTTTCCACTCAACAGAAAAACTCAAAGGTATTGTTCAGTTCACAATGAAAGAAAAAAGAAAAACAAGCACTTCCCCACATTTAGAAGTTGATTAAATGTGGTTTGATTCATTTTCATCTCGTCAGCAAAATGTCTAGTGAAACCATGGCTGTGTTTACACTGTTCCTTTGTCATGAAACCAGGTGGATGTTTATAAAGACGTCTGAGCTTCGCTTTGTTCACTTCCACAAATGCTTTTTGATGGAGAAGTAACGTTAATTTCGCTTTTCATAACTCTCCCTTGTGTCTGTTCCTACTTAACCTCTTTCTCCCTCTCTGTGAGTCTACCTCTCTCTCTCATGCCGTCTCTTAAGCGCCACGGCAACCTTTTCCGAGGGATTGGTTGCCAGGAGACAGGATTCGCTCCCCATTGTATGCCGACAAAGGTGGAGGCGGGGGTGGAGGGGTGGAGGGGGGGGGGGTTTACAATCAGCAGGACCAGAGAGAATTGGAGGCCTAGGGGACCGGCACTCCACAATCATGGGTGTGTTGGAGAGGAGGTGGACAGGCAGGGCGGGTGAGTGGGGGGGGGGGTCGGGGGGTGATTGATTGGCAGTGGGGGGTATTGGGTGGAGCGCGCTGACACCCTAAATTCCTCTTGTCCATCCCTGGTCTCCCAGTAACCACGCTGGGATGTGCTGTGTCAGACACTGTGGTGGAGACTGGAGGGAAAGAGACACAGGCAGCGAGGAATAGTTACCAAGACTTTTTAATTAGCCAGCGCGCCCTCCCCCACTACACACACACACACACACACAGTAGGACACATTCTTACTACAGCAGCAGACACCGAGCTCAAGGTGTGTGTGTGTGTGTGTGTGTGTGTGTGTGTGTGTGTGTGTGTGTGTGTGTGTGTGTGTGTGTGTGTGTGTGTGTGTGTGTGTGTGTGTGTGTGTGTGTGTGTGTGTGTGTGTGTGTGTGTGTGTGTGTGCGTGTGCTCCACTGCATTCACCAGCAGTCTATTTGTCATAGTTTTCCTTGGCTCTAATGATGGTCTCTCTTATCAGCCCATTACATTAGCTTGGAGGAAGAAGGCCAGTTTACTTTAGCTCTGGTGCCATTACTCTAAATAAGGACTGGCGGTCACCCTCTAAAAGCCAGTGATTATATGGAGCGCTCGCTCACCGTGGCCGAGACTTTGAGCTCAGTAAGATCATTTGTGCTCTGAGTACTTTCTCCAGAGTTCACACCCACACACAGTGTGTGTTGATAGCTGATGGTTACTGATTAACACTGAGCTGCCTTTTTACAGGATACAGGGTTGTTTGTGTTGTTGTCTACGAGAAGCTACTAGCAGGGGATGGTTTCTACAGCCAGTCATCTTAATAAAGGGCCTTTTCCAGGTTAGTTATGAGAAGGGCTTTTCTTTTTTAATTATTCATGATCATTTGGGATTAGAAAGCCCCTGAAAACCGATTCCTCAATCATCTTTTCACGATGTGTAATGGGGTCCTACATGAATACACAGATTTCTGCCAAAGTCTGAAAAGTTTGGGTTTGGGTTTTTTCTCTGTGTGTTCTTTTAAAGTGGGCGGGACTCGGCTGGAAAAATGGTGATGTCATGTACTTCCATTCACCAATCAGGTTTTAGCAACCTTTTTAATAAAGTTTGATGACAGTCGTGGGGTTGTTTGCTCATGTTACCGTAACACTGTCAATCAGATCTGATCAAACCACACACACACACATGATGCAGATTAGCTGAGTTTTGATGTTATAAACTCTTCTAAGAATAAATACTCGCGGTTTTTATTTAACTTAGATGGATTTAGAAATCGCTTTCTGTGGATCAATTCATGTCAGTTTACACTTTCTCCGTTCATTCTTTGGTGTTTATTTCTAATGGCACATTTTAGATGGCAGCCACTGCTTTACCTGGTCACCTAATCTTTATTAGGACTCATTTCCCTTCTTCCTGCCCTGTTCACCCAACCCATTTTATTGACTTTTTGTTTTTATTGAGCTTGTATCTCCATTATAGTGATTTGTATTTCATGGAAAAGATGCCATCTGGGTGATTCTACATGAAGTGTAATAATGTGAAAAGCGCTTTATTGCTCCGGATGATGTGATAGATAATTTAAGGGCTGGGTTATGTTTGTTATGATATTACTAGAATGCTTTGTTGATGTTTTTATGTTTTGACTCTACTACCTTGTAGCAAATTTCTCTAACATTGACTATACAGTATATGACCAAATAAGCAACAATCAAAGTTAAGTTTAAGTTTATTAGAATAAAGAAACCCACCCACTTCAAACCAGTGAGAACAGGCAAGGACGACAGCACAAATCTCTCTGAAGAAACAATCCAAACTTTAACAGAAAATGTGTGTTTATGGAGGGCCCAATCACTCAGAGTAAGAATAGCTTTTTATTTTCAGGGCCTTGAACACTTGCCTGCTTTGCTACAACTGCAGCTTTCACCTAATTATCTCATTTGCATTTACCACAGTTCCTCTCCAAGACTTAAAGCGTGCAGTGGATGGATTAAACGGGATTCCTGTCTGTTGATTGAATGTGGAATTAAGCTTAGATTACACTCGCGGTGTTTATGTTCCTTTGCCTTGGCACCGCTGTCACCTGAGCCACCACCCGGGCAGGTTTATGAGCTAACAAATGTGTTTGCCAGTGGAAGGGATAATATCCTGAAATGGCACGGTTTTTTCTCCCCATTTCCGCTGAAAGGAAGAGGCCTCCGGCTGAACTGTAATTTAAACCAATGCTGTCTCCGGCCTCAGAGGGCCGCCATTGATTTAACAGCTACGCCAGGCAGTGTCCCCGATTGCCCGTCAGAGAAACCAGCCTCCCTGATAAACTGTTCTAGCTGAATAGTTTTTCTCACAGAATGCAATTTTCTCCCCTTTTCCAAGCAACTTGTGAAAAATGCCCCGTCTCCTTCAAAGTGCTTGATGAATTGACACAGCTTTCTGTCATGCAGATGCCAAGCTGTGTCTCGGTTTTTGACAGTGATGGACACGTATCTCAGTCCTCTCTATATCGCCCCCCATTTCTCTTGCTTCCGCTCAAGGCGACGGATCGCTCCCATCAAGGGCGTCCGTCACAATCTGTGGGCTGCAGCGACCAGCTGCAGCGCCGACGGATGGGGAATAAAACTATGCTTGTGCTTCGCAACCATATCAAGTGCTCACAGGCTGCGGGGCTTCAACAATGGTGGGTGTGACGGAGATTGTCACTCTCGCTGCGGTGTATTTTTCATTCAGTTGTCTCTGCGCAGCCCAGAGGGGAGTGAGGTTTGAGGCTGAAACGGAGCTGATGGACATGAGATGCACGCCCGTCTTACACCGAGGGCCAAGATATAGAAACGGCCCTCACACAATTAGCTGGCAAACTCCTCTTTGTCTCAGTTTCACAGTCAAAAGGACTACTTTCACTTTCATCATTTAAGTTGCATACTTGATATCCTGGTACCTTTACCTTCCTCAAACAGTCTGTAGGTTAGATTGAGTGGTCATGTAGGTTGGAAGCCTCGTACGCAGTTTAATGCACTTTTAGATCTTTGTTTTTTGTTGTGTAGCTGCATATACTCTCGTTTAGTTGCGTCCTTTACGGATACCTTGTAATCAAGGTAATCGCTTCCTTTCCAGGAAGTGAAAAGAGTCTAACAAAGTGTGTACTGTTGCAAGGTTTGTCTCCTGTTTCACCAATTATTGCCGAGTCAGCTCCATCTGTCAGTTGGAGTAAAAGCTGCAAAATAAGATGCAGATGTAGTTCAGGAAAATGTGATTTTTTTGGATTGGAAATTGTTTAATTATCAGCAGAACATTTCAGTTACACATGTTTGGTGTCATTTGTGGTACGTGATAAGTATATTCTACACATGCTTTTTAGCAGCAACATATTGTGGGGTATTTCTCTCTATAAAGCTGTTCTCCCCCCACTCGCTGACTGGAAGGTGGCAGGCTGTCAGAGGGATTTTAATGCGTTGAGGCAGCATGTGACAACTCCATTCTCTATGGACTGTGTTCCGTGCTGCAGCTTAACTCTCTTATTGAATGGAGAATCTTAACCCAGTTGATGTCACCAGGAAATTATGTTTATTCGTTCTAAGAATAAATGCTTAAGAGTCAGCTCCAGTGTTGTGATGGGCTACAGTTTCTTTTTTTATTATCACCCTTCCTTCAGCTAAGCTGTGTTCTCATCCATCAGTGTCTCTTTTTTTCCGCTGTGTGATTTACTTTATGCATATTCTAAGAGTTACTCCTCAGATGAGATGTAGCCATATTTATTTCATGAGTGACGCATTCCCCGAATCAAAACGTTTGGCTTCTGGCTGGGAATGTTTCTGTTGAGCAAGTCACTGGAAGCACTCCAAAAAAAATAATTTAAGTACAATCTGTGGTCTTCATTTTGCACAATGTTGAAAATAAATATTTGCTCATTCACTCACCAACAAAGAAGTAAAGACCTGAAGCTGGCTGTGATCTGGTGGTGTTTCAGTCTTATCACAGGTGTGCTGTTAAGCGCTGCTTAATTAGATCACCCTGGCCTATATGGAGCACGGATAAATTACGACGAGGGTAATTCACGGTGTAGATGATTTTCTCTTCTCCAAAAAAAGGTCATAGAGAGGCATCATTGTGTCACTGACTCCAAGTGTTTTTAATAGTAATGTTCAAATTGTCACCTCAATTTGTCCTGAACTGCATTGATGTTGGAAAAGTAATCTACATTTAAGCAAGCATCACTCCTGAATGAGAAACCCACAGACTCAACGATCCTCGTGGTCCGAGGCTGGTTCAAATGCTAGGAGTATGATATGTATGATATATATATATATGATATACAAGGTCTGAGGGCGTCTGAGCCTGCCCACCAACGATTAAAGCCCTATTCAGCGACGCTCTCAGCTTCACAATCAATGAGCCTCCCGGTCTGAATTCAAGGTATCTGCAGGTTTTCAAAAGCATTGAATTCAGTTTCCTCCAAAAAGTCCTTACGTTTATGTTTTGAGATGTTACACACGGCACTAAGAGACCTGTAGAAAGCTCTGTCACTACTGTTGATTTGAGCTAAAACTTAAATGAACTAAATCATTTTTAATTGGTTAAGACATCCTGGGTTAAGGTCACATTAATTGATTAATTATCTTTTTCTGAACTTTACAGTTGTAAACAGCTGGTATCTACTGGCAAAAATGCAATATGAATGAATGTGCTTAATATATAATTTTAGACCTTTCTTGTCCCTTCTGGGTTTCCATCATTCTTTAATGCTTTCAGTATTTGTATTATTATTATTGCAGTGCATTAACTTCCTCTCTTTGTGTGTGTCCGTCCAGGTCTGGCCTCCGGTCTGGAGATCACATCCACGGGGCAGACACCCATCGAGAAGGCCAGCGGTCAGAGTGTGAACCTGGACTGCCAGTTCAGTCTGGGCCCCGAAGACTCTGGACCGCTGGATATTGAATGGAGCTTGCTGTCCTCCGACAACCAGAAAGAAGACAAAGTGGTACGTGTAGATGTTCCCCACAAACACTGGAAATGCAGTTTTACTTCTAAGATGGCTTACGACAGTACAGTTAGCAGTTATCTGTTGTCTGATCGACTCTCATTTAGTCATGGCATCTATGTTCAGACAAGTCCAGCTTTGTTCTTTCCTTTTGCAACACGGTCTTCTGTATGCAGCTTCAGAACTTCTTTCACACAGTCCCAACAATACGTCAAAAATAGAAATGAGTGGGTTTTTTTTCATAGCTTTCAAGACTTTAAATGTCCCTCATTTGTTTGCTATGTGTGTGGTTTTGCACTAACCTGTTCTGCTGTGTCTGTGTGGTTTGGTATGTTGTACGCAGGAGGCATGCTGGGCGTGTACTTCCTCGAGGTGTAGCAACGAAACATATCCTACAGTATACGAGGCAAATGTAATTCGAGCCACGTGTACTTCTATCGAGCATTTTCTTTTTGTGTGCAGTGTTGTCACAGGCACATGCACGAGCCCTTTTTATTCCAGACAGTGTCCTCCCATTCCAGCATGGCCCTCGGCCATGGAAAGGGAGGACTACACCGCCCTACAGGATCTCCACATGCCCTCAGGGCTTTCACAGCCATAGACACGGATTCTTGCTACTGAGCGTTCCAGTGGTGTGACCCTCTACTCCCCCACCTGTCACAAAGCCTTCTCATCCCTCTCCTCCACTCTCTGTTTATTCCCCTGTATCCTGTGGATTTAGGCTTTTTTTGGCCCGAATGTTAGAAATAGGTCACAGGCTCATCATTGGGTTGCTCTGTCACCCACCCAACCTGTCCTCTCATCCAGGTAGACCTCTGTGCTCCTGCTCCTGGTCATGTGTCATTATGGAGACACCAATTATCCTCTTCTATTTGTTTTTGACCTACTTTGTTTGTACTCTGAATCATTAACTGGAGAAGGGAGGTGGAGTTTTACATTCTATCGGTATTCTCAGTCTAGCAATGGTTGTTATGATGAAATATTGTAAATGTTCTTATTATTCATTGTATCAGCACAGAATTCAGTGTGGGTGGATCCCCAGTTGGGCCTCTTCCTCTTCATGCCTCAACGCAGCTGTAGAAATACATCAAATGTTCCCAAATTGTATCTGGTTGCACTGTTTATTTTCTTTATCACGTGCCATTTTGCTGAGTACTATCTGCACACCCGTTAATGTTGCCAAAACCTTTGTAGGAACTTAAACAGGTCGGACATCTCTCTCTGAACGTGTTTGTTCTCCTTCACCTATCAGATTTTGCTCGCTATACACGCACACATGCTCCCATTCGTACAGCCTTTTACCAATAACAAGTCATGCTCGCGGCAAATTCTTTTATAATTAGCTGCAAGTTAATTCCCAAGGGGCTGCTTTAATAGTTGTGACAGTGTTAAATGGGATTAGGCTGATCTGCGAGGACCAAAGCTACCAGATCAGACAAGGAGATGAGAGTGAAGGCTAAACTGTATAGCCACAGGCGCCCAGATGAGACCATGGTGAGCTATTGCACGAACGGCTCGCGATGAGCAAAATCCAGGCTTCTCTTGAGGGAACAGCCACTATCGGATAATGCTCACAGAACTAGTCAACGGGATCACTCCACAGAGTCTTATAACCGGGAACTCGATGACCTGTTTTTTGCAAGGAGGGAGATGGGTTGTTTGGCGTGTCTTAAATGTGCAAATAATCCTCTCTTTAAGAACTTTATTCATATTTATGAACCATGTAGTCCAGTGTCTTTGCATTGATGCAATCGGAAGTAATCTATCCAATCCGGTATCTGGTGGGGGACGATGGGCCCCCCCCCCCCCCTTCATCTGACACGTCCCACATGTCATCAGGGTCCGTGTGGTGAAGCATAGCCAATGCACGTTGCTTTGTTGTGCTCGTGTGAGAGATGCCAGGCATGCCTACAGTAAGAGTCATTAGCATTTTGGCTCTCATTGCCTGGCCACAGATTAGCTGAACGCAGGGTGTGCCCTGAGTGCTCACCACCACTATAAGAACAACGAGGGAAAACAATTACCAAAACAAAATCCGAATGGTGTGAATGGGAGAGGAATTTACTCAAACATCTAAATGCATAGCTTTATCCCATATCACACAACCTGTCTCCTTTGTCCTTCAGCTCTGCAGCAGAGCCTTCTGTTTACTGAACTTATTGCGACAGGAATTTGTGCATGTTGACAAAGTACCGGAGGATTTCTACGTAAAGCCATAGTGAAAATGGCGTTGCTTGTTTGTACAGCAGTGATGATCGCGAATGACAATGGCCACATTCGGCTGCATTCTCTACAGCCTCAGTGTTGAAGGACGTTTGATCCGTTCTCAGCTTAGTGATTCTGCTTTAACCTTGCGAGGCAGTTTTCGAGAGGAGCCGTTCCTGTGAAAGCAGCGCTTCAACTCATTCAAGTTTAAAAGCCTCCTTGGGAGCGCAAGAGACACAGTGCTGCACTTTATGCTCTGCAGGTTGTTTAGAGTACACAGGTATCGCAGCTCTCTGCTTTGCCTCTCAAATGAGTCCCGCACCTCTTCCTCTTCCCTGCCTGAGCAACAGAATCACATGACGATGACCTCATCTTCGCATGTGTTCCGATGAAGGGAAGCCGGGCAAATAGAGGTCTGTTACCTCCGCAGCACGATCCGTCCTCTGACCGGCCAGGTGGCGATTGTTTCAGCGAACAGTCCCACCTGTTATGAAACGCAGCACACGGACAGTGGTGCTCTTTCCAGCCCCCGCCAGTCCCCCCCCCCGCTAGTCATTCGCCCTTTTCATTTTCCCCAGGCTCTTTTATGGGATTTTTTTTTTTTTTGGATCATGATTCTCAAGGTTATTGTGCAGTTCAGATTTTTCATTTTTCTTTTTTTTTGCTAGAGGTGTGCATGTGTGTAAGCACTCCCATCTGTTTGCCCGTGAAGTGGTCGAAGCTCACGTGAGAGTCTCGTCTGGCTGAGCTCGGGGCAATTTAATTTCCTCTCCTGCGTGGTCTCATCTTGCATATTGCTGTTATTACTGCTGATGTTTTGATCTCTCTGTGAAGTTAGAGGGATAGATTTCCCTCCCCTGAGAGCCAGGTGGAATTTGAACTACGTTACCTGTTTACATGGCTAATATGAACAAGATGAACATGGCGTCCGTTGTGAGCACGCCTGCCTTCGCTGCTCCAGAAACTAGTCTTCCAGTCTGAAATGGCGACTTGCTCGAGACACAGCAGAACATCCCTGACTCCGTTTCCCTTTGTTTTGCTCCTCTCGTGCTTCCTTTTCAAGTGATCTGCCTCCTTTGATGGGTTCATTATTCTTCCTCTCCTCCTGCCATGTTTAGTTTTTCCTCCTCCTCCTCTCTACCCAGGGGTATTTGCTGTGCGTATGCCTGCTGTTGATCGTGGCACAGAAAAGCCTGTTGATGACTGTCTCCATGGAAATGTGGAAGAATATGCCAGTGTCTGTGAAAGAGAATGAGATCTCTTTTCATTGTTGTTTGCTATTCTTTTCCCCTCCTTGTTCTTTTCCGTGTGTTTTTGTTTTCCCCTCCTCCATCGCCCCAGCTACGAGCTACGAGGTTACTTGTTGGCTCCACCTGGCCTTTATTTCTAGGCATTTCCTTGCTGCTTTCAAGAGAGTGTGTGTGTGTGTGTGTGTGTGTGTGTGTGTGTGTGTGTGTGTGTGTGTGTGTGTGTGTGTGTGTGTGTGTGTGTGTGTGTGTGTGTGTGTGTGTGTGTGTGTGTGTGCGTCTAGCGGGGACATAAATCTGAATACAACCAATTTACACAGTCACATTGTGGGGACTTGCCCTTCCTTTTGAGGGGGAGGGGGCAATGGGGACGACTTCACGTCCCCATAACTTTTGTCATTTCATTGTAGGATGGAGACTTGGTTTGGGTTAAGGTCGGGGGAGGGTAAGGATAAGGCTGGTAGCGGTTATGGTTGGGGTAAGTCTCCAAGAAATGAATGTTCTTTGTTGACACAGCAGGTGTTGATTTGGCTCCACAGTGGTCGCTTTGTTTGAACCCCCTTCTTTCCTGTTGAGCACAGAAAGGTTAGAGCCGGGCTGCCAGACTGAAGGGCATCGCAGAGATAAAGGAGAGCGTTCGTTCTCTTTCCTTATATTTTGGTTGGTTCAGTGAGCAAAGCCTTATCTTTCAGAAAGCACACAACTGCCATTTCAAGGCTGTTGCTTTATTGGTTTTCTAGAAGGACTTTTTATTTTTTTTGCAAACAGATAAGTCAGATACAGCAGTGCATCACATTATGTAAAGCTCTTAACTCAAACTCTCTCAAATCCAGGTGATCCTGTACTCAGGCGACCGGTCCTACGAGGACTACTACGAACCAATGAAGGGCCGAGTGCACTTCAACTCAGCCGACCCCAAGAACGGCGACGCCTCCATCAACCTGACGGGGCTGAAGTCGACGGACTCGGGCACTTACCAGTGTAAAGTGAAGAAGGCTCCCGGTATCCGCAGCAGGAAGATGCTGCTGATCGTCATGGGTGAGTGGAACAAGCGGCTGAACACGCTCTGGAGTTAGGCTAGCTGTCCTTTCTTTTCCTCACGGGGTAAATTCTTTCTCTCTACACAGAGGAAATGCACCGAATCACACGGACTTTGCCCTCCCTGGCTGTTTTGATGTAATCCCTTCTAAAATCGAGTGCATGACCTTCCTAGAGGCTGCAGAGCATTGCCCCCCTTTTGTGATACAATTCTGTATTCACTCTGTGATTATGTCTACAATGATAATCCTGATATTTTTTCATCTATATTTGTGTTTAGTATTAGTCTTGATGAACACAATTATTGTATGTTTTTTTTCTTCAATCACAGCTCCCTTTTCAAATGAATTGAATGTTTGCAGATGTTTTACAATAGCTATATTCCTAAAATATTAACTGTGAAAACTACAACAATATAAAAATGTCTACACATTACTCATTTTGAAACCTTCCTAGATAAATCCTAGATAATACAGGCAAAGGTTAACATATAATCTGCAATATTACAAATCGTTTTCAACGTGTGCAATGTAAGCCTGCCTTTTAGAGAAATGTGGACAAACCTCAGAGATGGAGTCTATGCACTCAGCTGGCTTTTTGTTGCGCAGGGTGAGAGGGGTGACACAGCAGAGTTGTATAAGTCAGATGATTCACTCCTCAGGCAAACACACACACACGCGCATGCAGAGCGGCCTCGCTGGTCGGCCAACTGACTAAATGATGTCGAAAGTGAATCGCCTCCCGAAACCCGCCTGGCATTTGCATATGGGAAAAACAAACCAAGTGCGCCGCACCAGTCTGTTGTGGGGATAGGCCGCATATTGTGCTGTTATCTCCCTGTTATCAGAATGGTTTCTCTGTTTTAAAGATAGTGTGCGCTTCAGAAAATGGCTGCTGTTCTTGTTGACATGATATCATGCAGCACAAAAGTGCTTTCCAGGAGCTCGCGTCTTTCTGGTGGAGCCGGTTGGCGCAGAGCAAACAAGTTTCTCAGTAGTTGTATTGTGGCGCCACAAAGCAGCTCTCTACTAAAAGAGGTGAATGGCCACAGATAACCTGACCATTAACTGTGAATACAGCTGACACAAGAGACACCGACAAAGCTCTTGGGGAGGCTAGTTTACATAGAAATTGATCTGACCCAGAAGCAGCTTGAAAAGTGAATCACTGCCGAAGTCATCGCTGATTCACACAC
Organism: Pholis gunnellus; assembly: GCF_910591455.1. Lineage (NCBI taxonomy): Eukaryota > Metazoa > Chordata > Actinopteri > Perciformes > Pholidae > Pholis > Pholis gunnellus. Next base: position 23,826,884 of record NC_136540.1, read on the forward strand.
GCTTGTGCTTTTCCTCCCTACAACAGTTCCCCATCCCTCACCAGTGAGGGAGATTCACAGCCCTGCTGATGTTTCTCATGCTTATTTTAAAATGTTGCTTCATGTCATAGATTAAGTTTATCATTTCATCAAAAGATACCATCTAAAATAGAATTGTATGGTAACTATCTTTGTTCAGTAACAGTCTAATGTGATGCACAAGCAAATACCAGTTATATACATAGTATAATATCCATTGTTGATGCATCCCCCTCATTTATGCTTTTCAAGTTTTTGTGATAAGATTTCAAAAATGTCTCTGTAAGAGCAGTATCTACTTTCAAAACGTCAGTTCTTGTAGTCCTTGTATTGTTATCATACGATATGATTTCATTTAATTTGTCCATCGTATCCCTAAAATGCAAATCCAGCTTTCGTTATGGTTATGCAGATGTCTTTAGCCATAGCGTGCATGAGGGAGAGAGATAGCTCGAGGCTACAGGAGCTGACAGGCTGCTAGCTATTGACCCCAAGGGGCAGGGGTGTTCTTAGCAAGGAAACATTGACAAGGAGAGGGGAGGACATCTTGCCTGCTCTGCACTTTACCTTCAGGTCGATCTTGTCACAAGGTGGTTGGTCCCGGGAGCAGGGGAGACGTGCATGTATATGTGCACAAACATAAACGCACCTCAAGTTATACACCGGGTGTTGCTGTGGCTTGTCACATATGCAGGTATGCACACGTGACTCTCTCTCTCTCCCCCCCCCCCCCCCCTCCTCGCAGTGTGCATGGTGTCTGGGTACTGTACAGTAGGTAGCATAGCATCCCTCGTTGTGTATTCTCCTCTGGTTGCACCGGGACATTGAAGTTAACACGAGGAGAGTACCCACCTGTGGCCCAGCACTGCATGTCAGCAGCTCTCACAGCTGTTTCCGACTAGGCCCCGCCTTTACTCTCAACAGCCAATCATTTTAGCTCTGCCTGCCTGAAGTCCAGGCGATCCTCATCGCATCCAGGGTTTAGCGGCCACGAGTCGCTTATATTTTCATTTTATCATTCAACTATCAGCAGTTGCTCCTTGAAGGTGGGTGCCTTCTGAATGCAGCGAATACCACAATCTAGCAATCCCATTCTTCTTATCTCTTCCACAAGATATAGCCTTGTGCAGCGCATCAATCCCAATTCATTGTTCATTTTAAAGAGCCAAGTTAGCCGTATGGCTCTGTGCTCCTCCAGTCTCCATCACCTTCCTCCTTGACCCCGTCTTTCAAACAAATAAATCTGCTCATCGGACAGTGGCCCTAATGACAGGAGCTGTGTGTTACAGCTCGCGGACGGACGCGTCGAGTTGACTTTCACCTTTTTAAAAGATGTCAAAATGTCATAACTCTCTGACATTTACTGTGAGCTGTGTGAGTGGTGCAACACAACTGCAGCAAAGAGCAGGCCAGTGAGTTAGGAGCTGCTCGGCCTTGGCGCCCATCACTCACCATCTGTCCAACAGCGCTCGCTTAATTTTTGCTCTCTCTCAGCTCTGCGTTTCGCCCCCTCCATCCTGATCCCCTGTGTGTTTATTAGATTAGTAGGAGCACTCGTTACTGTCAGTCTACTGTTAATCCTTACGGTTATGCCTGCTAAGCCTCCCCCTCCCGCCTGACACCTGGTTCAGATCTGGAGAGCCCCACTCCAGGGTTTTGTTGTTACAGAATGCATTATTACCACACCAGGATGTCTGCTTTCTGTCAGTGAGCACACAGCACGGACTTGGATTGTGGCCTCAGAAACGTTTTTTGCTTTTTTCCTCCCTCCCTTTTTCTCCCTCGCCCGGCTGTCTGCGTTTCATTGGAGTCGGCCTGCTTTTAATTTGAAGCTCTGTTTGTTTTTGAATCCCCCCTCTCATCTCCAGCCAGCGCTCTGACCGACCGAGGAGCGATCGCACACGTTGGGCTTTAAGAAACAAAAGCTTGGCCTCCATCCTTAACCCTGAACACTACGTGCACGGGCATGTTTGTGTGCCGCGACTCCCTTCTTCCTCGTGGTTATCCTGAGCGACAGCTCCTTTTAATGACAGCAGCTGTATCAATTACTCTGATTGCTGCTCTCATTACACTGATGACTGCTGCTTTGAGCAAGGGAGGGAAGGAACTTTAGGAAGACACAATACACAGACGCACAACTTGTCCACAACATGAAAGATCGTAGAATAACAGGGTTGGAGGCAGCAGCCAGGGGGACCGTGTTGTTCTGAGCTAATGCCAGGTGGCCACCTGGTCGTGTCTGTTGTTTTTCCCCTCTCTCAAACACTCTCCTGCATTCCTTCTCTCTCCATAGTGAAGCCATCCAAGCCCAGGTGCTATGCCGAAGGCCCCATGCAGGAAGGCAAAGACATTGTGCTGAGGTGCAAATCTAACGAGGGCACCAACCCCCTGCAGTACAGCTGGGAGAAGACCAGCGACGGCAAGCTGCTGCCCAGCTCCGCTGTGATGGGTAATGGCCTCTCTCACAAGCACTCCCAAACAAATAGAAATCTGTGTTTAGGTCCCGCACACGGGTCCTCTCTCTGTTTTCCACGGTCACCTCTTCATTGATGTGTTTTTTGCCCTCACTACAGATCCAGTGGGAGGCACCATTAACGTGAGGAACGCATCTGCCAGCTCATCTGGCACCTACCGCTGCACTGCTACCAACCGCGTTGGCACTGAGGAATGTGTACTGTACCTCAACGTGACGCCTCGTGAGTGCCCAACTAACGTCACCTTGATGCACCGACCTGCATTCAGTCGGTTTCACAGTTAAACCTGTAGCTCTGCTGTCTGAGGGTCAGCTGGATAATGTATGAGTACAGTTTGCAGTACTCTATACACACACCAGTATAATATGGAACCCTGTCTTCCAAGTCGGTGTTCTTACTCCTAGCATTTGATCCTTCCAGTAAGACTACGGTTATGTATCCAGGTGACCAAAATAGATATATCATGCATATTAACAATAGTGGATCTTGAGGTAATGTCGAGAACAAGACCTAGAGTCATGCTAGCTGCTCTGTGAAGCTGTACGTAGGCGTAGCAGCAGATAACGGCTAAATGCTAAGCAGGAAACATCAGCATGCTTTTAACTGCAGCTGAGACAGATGGGGAAACTAATGACAGTTTGCAGTCAAGATGCAGTTATATCCACGTACACCGCAGATCAGGCGGGTCATTAAAATTCTGATTCATAGCGGGTGGTTTGTGGTCGTATGAAATATAACAACATTAATGAGCTGAATATTAACAACATTTTCTAAAATGTGAACAGAGCATAACTGCTGTCCACAGCAGACCGCTGAGAGACGCTGTGTCGATTACACACATGGAACAGCAGTGTGACTTTAGTGGTTATTTCAGAAGTTCAAAGTTTAGTTGTTTCCTCTGTCAAGTTTATAACCACAGTTAGTTTAAATGTCCCACAGTATTTGGTGCATTGACTCTGCTGTGTGCCTGGAAATGTTTACAATTACTCAGTTCAGCATCACTGAAGTCTAATCATTAAAGTAAATCATTAGAGAAAACACTTGTACATCAATACAATATATAATTTAAAAAGGCAGCATAGCCACCAGGAAGTAGGAAAGGGGAAGTTAAATGTCCATGCGAGTGCGGGTCTATAAAGCTGAGAAAATAATTGACACGGCTGGGTGGCGTGTGAATGATTTATGCCGCCACACAGATTCACATTCAGGTTAGAGACGATCAGCGCATCACTAGTTTTCAAGTGTTTGGTTATGGACCAAAGTATTGTAACAAGTGTCTCGATTAATCCAACCAACACTCAATAACCTAAAGATATCCAATTTAGTCAAACCAGCAAAGTCTCATATTTGAGAGGCTGGAACCATCAAATGTTTTGCATTTTTGCTTGAAAAATGAAAGAAGCCAAAGATCAGTTATGTTCAAAATGTCCTCAACAAATACATGATGATGATGATGACTGCAGTAACAATTCCAGCAATTTATCACAGCTTAAGTTAGTGTTGAGTGTTAGAACACTGCCACTCGTCTCACTGAAGATCCCATTGCAGTTAGAAAGATAGTACACATTTGATTCACGTGTGCTGAGGAAAAGGCTTCAGGATTCAGGCAGAGTCAGCTTCTTGAGTAGTAGAAGCCGTGGTACCACACGCTGTAACAGCGCTGTCAAACAAACAAGCAAGTGCTGCAGCTGGAGCATCATATAGGAGGAGCATGGATATATAGGAGGATCTCTCAGGTGACATTGGTAATTCCACTTTTTAAAAAAAAGCTGCTAGATGCTCTAAAACAGCCACTAAATTGTTGAGTCATGAGCACCTTATGCCAGGGTCAAAGGCAAGCACCACTTGTAAAATAACTCTGCTATATGTTTTGAGTTCTTTGTTGGATTTTCTTCCCAAATGACATTTACCAAACCTTCCAACCTTTTTGTCCTCGTGTCCAGCCCCCAACACTGCCGGCATCGTCGCAGGATCCATAATTGCCGCGCTCCTGATCCTCCTCCTCATCGCCTTCATCCTCTTCTGCTGTTGCCGTGCCCGTCACAGGAAGAAGTACGAGAAGGAAATCTGCAACGAGATAAGGTACATTCACTAAAAACATCAATGGCACTGGCTCACAGATGCACAAAGCTCCCAATTAATGGAAGAATATTTTGTAACACTCTGTGGTCTCTGCTATATGATGACAAATGTGTCTCCAGTTGTATAATACTGGATTAAATGTAGGCATAAAAAATGCCATAGGTTACATGTGATAATTACTCACTGCTCGCCGTGTAGTTTGACCTGTGGTCATCTCACACACACACACACACACACACACACCCCTCCAATAGCCCCAACAACCATGAAAATGGTTATTCTCCATCAGCGTTTTTTTTTCTTTTTACCCCTCCTCAAATAAACAGCTGTGGTAATCAGTTTGAAAGCTTTGTTTGCTCTGTGGCTCCTGTGTCATGTCTGCTGCTGGCTGCCCCCCCCCACTCCCCACTCCCCTCACCATCCTACTCCCCATCCAGCCCACGAGCTCTGTACAACCCCTGGGCTTACTATCACTCTGCTGCGGACTGAATCTGTCTAAGACCACAATGTGACACTCGCGCTGTAGGACAAAGAGGATTAGACCACTGGTCCTGTCTCGTATACACAGACACGCACACATTCACTGGAACGCCACAGCATGAGGCTGCGGACTAAACAAGCTGCAGCCCCTCGGGCTCCGTTTGATTGAGCATTTAACTGGATTATTGCTGCTTATTAGTTGTTAATGTGGTGGCAGAGGAAGCAGAGGGCATAGCTGTACTTGGTTGCTCATCTCAATCTCTACAGGCTATTACACAGTCAGTGTGGCTGAGCACTGCAGACATTGCTCCAACCAATCAAACGGGCCAACTCTAATTATTTGTCCCTCTTTATTGAGTCGAGTCATGTTTCGCTCTTGAAATGACTCATGTCTTCATTGTTTTCCTCACTGTGGGCGGTAGGTGCCAGACATTCCAGACTTCGGTACCTGTGTGTCAGCCAACTTTATTCTGATTTATAGCACCTTCCATAACCCTGTTCCATATTCAAACTCTCTGACTTGACTCTCGTGCTAGCTTGTGAAAGTGAGTTTATGGTCTTATCTTATTGTCTAAATGTGCTGCTGTCTGTTTCCTCTCAGAGAGGATGTGCCCCCTCCAAAGAGTCGCGTCTCAACGGCGCGCAGCTTCACCGTGGGCAGCCAGCGCTCCTCCCTGGGCTCCATGTCGCCCTCCAACCTGCACGAGTACGCCCTGAAGCCCCAGTACGACAAGATTCCCTCGTCAGAGGACTTTGAGAGGCCTCCGAGCCACGCCCCTCTGCCCCCGCCCACTGCTGCCAGGATGGCAGGCCCCAACCTCAGCCGCATGGGGGGCATCCCCGTCATGATCCCTGCCCAGAACAGGGAGGGCTCCATCGTCTAGCTTGTCCTCTTCTCGAGGAGGGGCCGTGCAACGAGGGGGAGTCAGCGGCGGAAGGGAGTAGGACACAAGCCAATGGAGACGGAGCTGGGATGGGCTGACTCGCCTGACTTTTAGCTCCTCTTTATTTTACGAGTATATAGTATACTCCTCTTATGAAGGCGCTACTGAGAAGATACAGAGCACATTAACTTTTTATCAAATACAAAAACAAAACTTCTATGAATTTAACTTCCTGGACTTTCTCACTGAAAAATTAAACGATGTGGATATAAAGCAGAACGGTCAACATACAAATTATATTGTACATAAGTGAATGCATGTTTTTTTTATAGACGGCCCTTGCTGTAGAGACATTGTATGTTCAAAACAGACCCAGGCCCCTACGTGGCCAGCTATACAGCTGTATGCATGCATGTCTGTAGAAACTTGTGTGTGTGTGTGTGTGTGTGTGTGTGTGTGTGTGTGTGTGTGTGTGTGTGTGTGTGTGTGTGTGTGTGTGTGTGTGTGTGTGTGTGAGTGTGAGTGAGAGAGAGAGAGAATGAATATAAGTGTATGTTTGTGAATGAGAGTATGGAAAATCTGTAGTTCATTTATCATCTTTTAATGCCTACATAACAGTTTGATCATCTGTCAGGCAGTCCAGTCTCTGCTTGTTTCTGACATTTTTTAATTCCATGAATTTATTTTTAAACTTTTATCTTCTGACCCTTTGGAGAAATTGTAAGACAGACTTATTAGAAAGACGGTCACAGATTTTTAAATAGTCCTTCGACTGAGTTGAAAAATGTCTATGTAGGTCAGCTTGTTTTCTGTTGAACCGTTTGCTGTTTGAATTGTCCAGTCTGGAGGGGGGGGGGCTCAAGTGGACAGGATTGGCTGGTGGTGGGGGGGGGAGGTTCAGGCCACCACGTCTTGTGATTGGGTGGATTATTGCCTCTTGACCGAGTTTAAGAAAACAATAAAAGAGCGGCCATCCCTCTTTTTTAGAGGTAGAAATAAGGGGGGCAGCTGGACAGCAGGGTTCACTGAGCAATCTGCTTTGATTGTGTTTGACTATCAACAGGCCTCCCCCCCCCCCCCCCCCCCACACACTAGCAGGACAAGAGCACCAAGTCTTAATTTATCATCGGTAGCATCACCCCACCCACCCCCCCCCCACTCAGATGCCCGGCATATGTAATCCTCCTCATTTACAGTCTTATTACAAGGAGCCAATATCTTGATTAACCTTCTCTCTGTGGTCAATATGAAACCTTTCATGGCGTCTGTAGCGTTAATTGGACTTTTCAATGAAGGATGTGAAGCCTGCCTACATGATGAAAGTGGCCACATAGGGGAACAAATGAGAAAAGCCGTCGCATGCTGAATTGTGCCGCTCTGATTCCGCTTCACAAGCACTTCGGTTTGAGCTCATTGTGCAGTCTCAGCGCTGGATAATATAAACGTTCGTCCAGTCAGTCAGTGTAAGTAAGTTGCCATAGGTCAGTCCTTGCAGTTTGTGGGTTATTCTACTCTTAAACTGCGCCCATTCTTCCATTGTTTGCAAAAATGTTTGGAAGCCCAACATCTCATCGTCAACTTAAAAAAAAAAAAGAAGCAAACCCAGTATGAATACCTGGAGTGGTCAAACAGTTTGTTTTTGCTCCGACGCCTTATTCTACTCTTTACTGGAGCCTTACACACCTCCCCTCAGTTCACCTCAGCAAAGCCCTCACAGCTGGATTCTAATAACTTCTATTGTGCCTTGAGTTGTGTCGTAGCACCTACGCCATTGTGCAGTAGCATCATCCCGGATGGCCATCATAGCCCACAGCCACTAGAACAATATAATAATCAGTACACGTGACCCTATCGATTGCTTTCCATTACCTCGGTCACTTCAAGTCCAGGATGTCCCACACTGCATACAAATCCCCCCATAGCTTAACGAAAACTCCAACACTGTCTTAAAGTTTTGATTTTGTATTCCAAAACATGAAGTCATGGTTTTTTTTACATTTTTTTCTTATTCAAGATGAAGTAAATTGATGTGCTTTTTAAAAAAAAACACCATTTCTGGTTCTGGCTGTGTGTATAAATATCCTGTTGAAGTAACCCTATGTAATCACAACACAGTTGAATGATATAAAGATGATGTATATGTGATGCTCTGCCGTGCTGTGCTTGGCAAGTCTATATCTAAAACAGAAGAGGAGGCGCGGTGTGGGTCTCTGGTTAGTACAGTGTAAATGCTCCCTTGTATGATTGGAAATGTCTGCCATTGTGTGAGTGGGTGCACTGTAAGTCTGTGTGTGGATCTGGGATCTAAGGGGAGGTGACAGATGTTGGAACATCTCGGCCCCTGTACTTCCTGGCAGATTTGTTGTCGCACCTATTTTCTAACACCAAGGAAAGTGAGACCCGGACCTGCCTAGACAAAGAAATGACATCTGTCAGTTCCTCTTAAACACCATTTTGTGTGTCTGTTTGTGTGTGTTGTGTTTGTGTGAGCAAGTGTATTGTACATGAAGGGAGTGTGCTGTCAGGATGGGCCCCTGTAGAATTCTAGTTAGACTTTCACCTGCTGACAAACTGTACAGAGCTCTCAGGGGACGGTCCCGCGTCTGTCCTTCTGTGCTCAGAACATTAACTACTAACCATATTAACTGTAGCTTTGAAATCAGCGTACTAATATTGTATGAAGATCTCCTTTGAGGTTCACACACTGTGTGGAAACCTTTTTATTTTTCTTCTTTTGTTTTTGTGTGTATTTTTTTGTGCTGTATTTTTGAATAATAAAAGTCCATGAAATCGAGATGGAATAGCCAGCCCCTGTTTGTTTGTTTGTTTGTTTACTGAAGCAGGAGCTTTTGTTGACTTGAGCATGAATAGAACTCAATCTCTCTCCTCTCCAGTGGCGCGTGCTCTCCGGGGACTCGGCTTCCTGCAGCTTTTTGACTGTGATCAATTTTAATCAGCCAGTGAATTCCACCCTTAACGCCAGGCGAGGTGACTTTAACCACTTAATGACTGTAATTCATCAATTAAGCGAGGCAGGCACAGCCGCCGCCTGCCGTCTCCAATGCTCGCCATTGAGCTTTGGTATTGCAAAGGTGTGTGACCTGGCTCATACCTGCACTATTAGTCCGCTCATCCCGTAGGCTTCTTTTTTTCCCCCCCATTCCCCTGCTGCACTATTTTGTCCATAGCATCGTGGCCATTTGTGACAACATTTGCCCAGCTTATTTTTGTTTTTCAATTGCAGCCAATTTCCCCCCTGTAGTTAATGTGGTGGGTAACTACTTTCAATGCAAGCCAGCACTAATCAAAGTTGTACAAAATTAGCTCTGTAATTAAGTCCGCTGAATGGTGCAAAATGCCTGGTTAATGACTGAGGGGACAGATCGGGCTCGTGTTGGTGGTGCATGCTGTTATTCTGACCACTGCCGCCGTCCTCGCTCTCTTTATACACTTAACTACATGCTGGTTATCTTGACGTGTGGATGGATTGATTATTAGCCAATAGCTCCACTGTGTGCAGGCAGTTGACAGGTAGTCAATAAAAAGACTAAAGCACTTAGTAGCAGTGCTAAGCGGACGTCCATTGCTGTAATTGCATGTCGGTAATAGATAGGGCCCCAGAGCACTGATCTGTGGCTAGTCGAAGTCCCTCGTGGATCCTAATGGCTCCCCAGCAGATCTGCACATCAGGGGTTCTCTCACCTGCACACTCACAGCCGTTCCCCACAAATGGACGTGGCGGGACGTAATGCCACTTTGATGGCCGTGCATTCAAAACATTCATTAAAAGGACATTAGTGGCGTGTGCTGCTGCACGTGCGCAGATTCGATGTATGGACTAAAGGCTACAATCATTGAATTAATGCACAACGAGTCATGCATCATCCCCCAGTGTCTTCCAGCCCAATATCTATTTGTGAATTCTTTTCACTTCACATAGCTGAAGGGAGAAAGTGGTGTTGTGCTAAGCACCTGGGGATTTGTGCCTGTCTCCCACTTCCCCGGCTCCCTCCCTTCTGCCTGGGTAAGGTATTAATTGTTTGCAGAGATCAAGGAGGTTGGTATTGCAAAAAAAAGGGGAAAAAAAGCCCATTGGTTCTCCAGGAGGGTTTCCTTGGCAACCTTATCTGGTTGTAAACAGTCTAAGCCGGCTGCTAGCGGGATGATTTATCTTGTAAAGCGTGATTCGCTCCCTGCTAACAAAAGCGGCCTCTAAAAGAACGCGGGTTTCATCAAAGTCGCTCTCCTCCTGCGTGACGTCTGCTGTCGCCGGCGTTAAGCTTGCTGCCGTTTTTAGAAACCTCAGTCAGGTTGGGAGAGGCTTGCAGAGGGAATTCTGGGTAGGATAGAGCAGTATGCATATGCATGAGGAGCCAGCTGCATCAGCTCCGTTGGCACAGCAGTCCATTAACATTATGGCTTGGCGCTCTGAGCACTTTAGATGTAAAATGACACAGATTATGATGTGAATGCAAGCTTTTACAGCTACATCGGATAATTGACTGAGGAGCTACAGCCATTCTTTTGGACATGGTCCCTCTTGTTTCCGGCCCATGTAGCATTTAGATGGATACAGTGGAACTCTTATAAATCCTTAAGTCCTACATTTGGGTGTAAAATTCTCTCGTGTTTTTTAAATTAATCGTCCTTCATCCAACTTTAATGATCATAATAATTACATCACACATGTGGGAGGGCAAGTAGGCACAGACGACTGCAGTAATTATAACAACGCAACCAGCCTGTCTGAGACGACTCTTAAATGAAAGCTGACAGTCTGAACTTTAAATGCGCAGTCATTGTGCCATGTGAAATGAAAAGGAATTGGAGGAGGAGGAGAAGGAGAAGGAGGCGGCCCAACATCAATGTGTCACCATGCTAACACTCACGGCACTCAACCGTATGTCGCCTTGAACAACCTGTGTGTTGTGGCTGGAGAGACGGCGGAGGGTATTCTGTGGAGAGGGGGAGTAGAGTCCAAACCGGAGGCGATCATCCCGCTCTGTCTGCAGACAGCCTAGATTTCTCAGGAGGCCTACCCAGCTGCCGTGCACTCATTTGTCAGTCTTCCTCGTCTCCTCATTTGTCAGTCTTCCTCGTCTCCCCGTCTGGGAGGAGGAGAGCTTCTGGTACCCCACCTCAACCCGTCTTCCCTTTGGTCGACACAGAGTCATCTGTTAAGGACCGACCTCTACGCTCGCTGCATCTCAGCACCGTTTTGGGGTCACTATTCCGACCCATGCTGCTCACATTTCTATGACTAATATGTGACTTTTTGATGGATGACCTTCCCCTCCGTGCTCTCGGGGAGAAGTGGGGAAGCAGCGGTGGACGCACGCTGAGATTACACTCCAGTCCGAGAACATCATGTCACATATCAAGATCTCCTTCTCTCTGGTGGGACTCAGTCTGGTGAGCTTCATGGATCAGTGAGGTGACGCTCATCAGCAGATGTGACATTTTACTCTCCTGCTAAAGCGTGAGCGTGTGTAGCACTAGAGAAAAAAAAAGAGAGCGAGAGAGAGCATCACTTAGCTCTTCACCAGAGGAGACAACCCTTTCGTGCGGGGAAAGTAACGTCATCAGAGTTGCTCGTCCACCTGCTTCCATATGGAAAGAAGGGAACAAAGGAGAGGACACAAGATTGTTCAGAGGCTGGCCCACCTGGTTTAGTATCCTCTCAGTGCAACACACACACACACACACACACACACACACACCAACAGTTCTTTTGATCTTTTGTCATTTATCTTCCATGGCTGAAACAGACCAAGATGGAGGTTACACAGTGCAGCCCAACTCAGTCGTTTACAATGTGATTTGTACTTTTAATCTGCACCTCGGCCGGACTCTATTATGGGTAATCATCCTCCAATGCCATGTCATCAGAAGGGCACAATGGAGGCCGGCAATAAAAACGTAGCCTTGGCAAGGGAATGGGGCTCAGTTTCCCCTTTTTTTTCTTCCTCTGATGATTGGGGTCATCTCTATTATTACCACAGTGATGTCAGTGATGTATCGTATGTGTGTCTCTCTGCGTCTCCCCATGTATGTGTTCATTCGTATTAGTGCTGGTCGTGTGTATCCATGTGCAGTAGCATCACCCTGAGTGGCCACAGTGAGGGGCAAAGGTCAGGGTGGTGATTTAACAAGACGGGGCAATCCCTTTTCCCAAGCAGACCCCCCCCACCCCACCATCTCAGGCTATTTCCAGCCCAGCAATTAGACAATGTATTTTCTTCATGCTGGACACGTACCTCAGGCCATCTTCACAGGCTGAAACCTCCCCTCTGTGCAGCTCTCAGCTGTCACAGAGTTAGATGAGATTGAGGCTCTGTATGGGGCCGAATTGGTGGGATTGCCTGGCAACACCATTCAACATATATAGAAACTTTATTCAAATTTCAAAATGTCCCTGCTCATTGGGGAGCATCATCGAAATGACTGTCAGTGTTTGAATCTTTCATTCTTCCCAAAATGTTTGGGAACTTTCCCCCAATGCTAGTGAATAAAAGGAATGTTAGTGAGTGACATCACATGCAGAGTGGGTTAAGCTGTTAAATCAATTCCTTTGACTCCAACAATCGTCACTCTTCATACATATATACTGTATTTTTTTTAATTATCAAAACATAGAAAAATGTGTCCTTGATGTCCTCAACCTTTCTTCAGAAATTGCATTATCTAGTTATGAATTGTTGTGCAAATTCCCATTGAAATCATCAGATTTGTATGGGCAGGAAATTCTGCTGAAGATAATTTGATTCTAATAGAAAGAATAAAATGGATTTGATCATGACATGTTGTTGTGTCAGACATAGTGTAGATTCCCATTTCCTTTCCCACACGTTTCACAAATGGTGTTGCTTGGGGATACCGAGAAGGTTTGTTATGTAGGTACAGTGGTGGACAGAATATTAGGAACACCGTTCAATATAATGTAATCCAATGCTGCAGTACAAATAAATAACAATGACCATGGTTACGTGTGGATAAAATATAAAATATTATAAGCTTCACAGTATATTAATTGCTGGTATATCAGACATGAAATGTTCCTTTTAATTTGTCCCAGCCCTGCATAGCCTATGTTAATTATGAATTAGTCGCTGGGTTTTTTAATCATCAGTGATCTCCAGTGGATCCTCAGAGGAGATTAATGTTGGTCATCCTACAAAGAATTATCTTACAACACAATTCTTCTGATAGATTTCATTGGACAAAAGTCCTTGACCGAAAACCTGTGTGAACCCCAGCATTAAAACCACATGATATGATTGATCTTTACCTATTTATTTGCAGACATGTTTAGTTTGTATGGGATTCACTTTAAATCCATAAAAAAATACATCCTGATATAGGTGTATGAGGCAATATATATAGGGAGAGTTTTTTTTATCTATTTCTTTATTTCTTTCAAGGTTATTTTGTGTTATAATGCTACATTTATTAATTTACCCCCATCTGTTATATTCAAACGAACGGGGAGAGGTTTTCTCTCAAATTAAGACGCTGATTGAGACCGACGCAACAGGTGTGTTGCGATTATCACTTTCCGGTCTGTTGCCGAACATGACATAGTTTTCACGATGCCTGCGAGATTAACAACTGATAAATGTTCATTTCGTGCATAAAGTTGTCGACGCACTTTCACCTCCACGCACCAGCAAACGGGCGAAAGCTTTCAAGTTACGTCCATAATTACGCGGGTGAGAAAGGAACCCTTCAGGCTAACCTAGCCTAGCCTAGCCTAGCCTTTAGCCTAGCTTGATGTCTGTAATGTTACACGTGTTTCTTCGCGGAGTTTGCGCATTTCTAATGAGCCAACTTTGTGTTTTTTTTTTCCTCTTACCATCCGAGAAAGGCCAAGGTGTGTGTGTGTGTGTGTGTGTGTGTGTGTGTGTGTGTGTGTGTGTGTGTGTGTGTGTGTGTGTGTGTGTGTGTGTGTGTGTGTGTGTGTGTGTGTGTGTGTGTGAGAGAGAGAGAGAGAGAGAGAGAGAGAGAGAGAGAGAGAGAGAGAGAGAGAGAGAGAGAGAGAGAGAGAGAGAGAGAGAGAGAGAGGGGGCATTATGTTACATGTCAAAGGGGAAGTCAGACGAGACAGTCTTGAGTGTAAGTTCAAGATAGCAGCTATAAGATGTGTTACTGTTACTTTTTGGCCTTAATATAAAGAGCAGAAGGGAGCTAGTCCCCAGGAACTGCCTTGTTTTTTACATGCACAGACTTCACAGTCGTGTTGTGTTCCTGTTCTTCATTTGTATAGTATGAAAACAATTGAATCCATATAACATAACAATCACTGTGTTGCTCCAGTCAGCCCATTACTCCCAGCTCTAAATCCCAGTGGTTCCCCCAGTGAGAGCCAAAGGCACAAACCAAGAACTTTGAAAGTCTGACAATAATGGAATTGTGAAAGACTGAACCAGAAAGTATTTTTACTCTAATATGCATGCCGATTGCTTCTGTCATTAGTATGTAAAATACATAAAGAAATAGCCACTTGGATGTAATCTTGGTAATGCTTTTGGTTAAGTTATTGTTATGACTTAAATGTTCAAAGCCACTTAAATTGAAATGATTTCAAATGAGTTGTGTTTTTTTGCTCATCTATGACAGTCAACTGAATATATTAAAGTTGTGGATGAAACAGGACATTTGAGGATGTCATCCTGAGCTTTGGTAAACGCTCATCTTTTTTTTCCACACCAGAAACGTGTCCCCATTGATGAGTTTTTCCTGTTTCTGAACTACCTGTCAACTGGATGCACCCAGAGGAAGCATGGCCACTGCTTTGATATCCACCACACAACGGTCAGCAGAATCACTGTAACATGGGCTGACTTCCTCTACTGCCTTCTTGGATCTGTGTGCACATGGGTGACACAAATCCCATCTACAAATCACTGATTATGGAACTCGCACGCTCACATTTTTGGTTGCAGTTACTGCAGTGAATATGGTGATAAACACATTGACACACCTTTACAAAATGTCACAACATTTGCAAATCAGCAACACCTGCAACATTTTCTCAAAAGATTTATTATTTTTCTCGCACAAACAAAAGTCAACAACTGCTTGAATCTGCCGCTAAGAGTAAGAAATGCAGTTTCCACATGCTCTCATTTTTGCACCACATAGCTCAAAAACATTTGGAGCAAAACTGATTTCTGTGCCTGTAGATTCAGGGGCAGAAGTTAGAAAAGTGAGCGCACTCTCATAAAGGAGTGTGGAATTAATATTTTTAGCAAAAAAACTGCTTTTTAAACTTGTAGCAGCAGATTCAAGCAGTTGTACTTGTTGATTTGTGTTTGTGCTAGAAAACTATTTAAAAGAAATATGTATTTGTTAGAAAACTCTCACATACTAATTTGCTGATGCACAAATTTGTATAATAACAATTTGTACTATAACAAATGTGAGCGTGTTTTTTTTATTTGTGATTTGTAGATGGGATTTGTGTACTTCCAATGAAGAATATGAGAAGGGATACCTGTTGGGTTTGTGGGAGAGAAAAAAAGTTTTGCAACTTCTAAAACATTTTACTCTGTGATGCACGGGTGACTACAAATTCCACCGTCACAGGTGCTCATACAACTTTCTGTTCCTACAACTCCCACTGCACCTTTAATGGCCATGATAAGCATGGCAGCCCATGGTGCTGCTGGAGGTTGTGCTATATTATCCCTTATTGAAAAATGTGAAGGCCGAAACTTCAAGTCTATTGAAAAAAGATGGATGTAATAATTTCCTAAATTCCCAACATGTATTTATCTAATGAAATATCCTGCTTCAATCCAAATTTGTCACCGTTTAGCCGTTCAAAAACATTCATTTCATTGTGGTCAAAAACCTGCTGCAGCTCACATACAAAGGAAGGTTCGTACTGTTCGTACTGTACTAACAGACATTCAAAGCTTCATTCAAAAACCTTAATAGAGGCGTTGAATGTAAAATGTATGTCGATACCGAGCGGAACTCGCTGAGGCTGAAAAATGAAGCCAGTGCAGTAGCGCCAAAAAACTGAAGGTCATTAAATGGCCACTTGAGGTTGGCTCCAAAAGGGAGTCAATCCCCGTAGACAGCAGAAGTGAACATGTTTACAGCCTGGTGCTAGAAATGGTTTTGGTCATGACTT
The DNA here is from genome assembly GCF_910591455.1 of Pholis gunnellus. Taxonomy (NCBI): domain Eukaryota; kingdom Metazoa; phylum Chordata; class Actinopteri; order Perciformes; family Pholidae; genus Pholis; species Pholis gunnellus. The sequence continues at coordinate 23,842,960 of NC_136540.1, forward strand.
ACTCGTTTGAATTATATTAAGGCTTGAAGTCATTTAAGGCTGTTTTGAGTGTCAGGCGGGTGCCGCCACAGCCACTAGCTGTCTGTGTCACCTCGACTATGTTTCAGGCAAATATCAGACACATAACGCTAATACGCAAATGAGGGAGCTCACAGGATACATTTGCGAGTTGTAATGTTACCTTGTATGATTTCATGTGATAAATAAATTGATTGATTGAATGAAGAAGTCAGTGACGGCTAATTATAGATTATGAGGGAATTCTTTCCATGTCGTCACATGACCACTGGGGCTCTAACATTTGTGACATCTGCAGGCAGTCCGGCATCATACCTCTCCTGTTGTAGTAGATAACGGGACCCAAGCTAAGCTTTCTCTACTGGGCCTGGTTTAGCACCCTGTGAATTTAAAGTTACTTTGAATGAACACAATTATTAATAGCAGGGGTGGGAGTACCAATTTCCGTTTACTCACTGTAAAATAAGTATTTTGTTTACTTTTACTTGTAAATGAACTTTTACTAAAGTAATATTTATCATAAGTATTGCGCTACATTTCATGTCACTTCTGGGGCCTTTATGACACTTATGTTAATTCTTAATCTTTAATTAAGAATTACGTTCCAAGGGAAATACAACCCATAAAATGCAATTTTCCACTCGCCAAAAAGTTACGACAGCTCCTTCAGTGTCACTTGACGGTTATTTAGGTTTCAGAATTACTTGATTTTATCCAAGGATTGTAATTGACAGATTGTAGTCCAGCCTGTTCTTTGTAGCTGTTGAAATACCTTTTAAGGGTGCAATACAACGGGTTGATATTAAGCCAAACACCAGACCGGACTGGTATATTCAATTTTACCCCAAGGTGACCTGACTCAGCAGCTTGTCACTATTTCAATTTTAAATGAACTTTATTTTAACTCTGAGCAGCTTGCATTGGAATGAATTACAACATAAAGTGTATAATTCATAGTATATGAAAAATCATGAAAAGTCGTATAGTGTCAAAAAAGTCGTTAAGAAGTCATGTTATAGTATGTCAAGAGTTCAATTCATTTTTCTAAAATGAAGTACTTTATTTTAAGATGCACATTTTTCAAAAGCTTTCTGTTATGTAATTTATTCTTTGATCCATCTCTTATTTTACTAAATGAGAGAACGTTAATACAACTGTTGGCTGCTTCAATATATATTGGACTAAATCAGACATTATTGTGATGTTTCAGACCTCGTTGAATTTGATTTGAATACCCCGGTATAGAACATAGACTGTATATAGAACATGAACGGTATAGAACATAGACTCTATAGAACATGAACGTATAGAACATAGACTGTATATAGAACATGAATGTATAGAACATAGACTGTATATTGAACATGAACGTATAGAACATAGACTCTATAGAACATGAACGTATAGAACATAGACTGTATATAGAACATGAACGTATAGCACATAGACTGTATATAGAACATGAACGTATAGATCATAGACTGTATATAGAACATGAACGTATAGAACATAGACTGTATATAGAACATGAATGTATAGAACATAGACTGTATATTGAACATGAACGTATAGAACATAGACTCTATAGAACATGAACGTATAGAACATAGACTGTATATAGAACATGAACGTATAGCACATAGACTGTATATAGAACATGAACGTATAGATCATAGACTGTATATAGAACATGAACGTATAGAACATAGACTATATAGAACATGAATATATAGAACATAGACTGTATATAGAACATGAACGTATAGAACATAGACTCTATAGAACATGAACGTATAGAACATGAACGTATAGAACATAGACTGTATATAGAACATGAACGTATAGAACATAGACTGTATATAGAACATGAACGTATAGAACATAGACTGTATATAGAACATGAACGTATAGAACATAGACTGTATATAGAACATGAACGTATAGAACATAGACTGTATATAGAACATTAATATATAGAACATAGACTGTATATAGAACATGAACGGTATAGAACATAGACTGTATATAGAACATGAATGTATAGAACATAGACTGTATCTAGAACATGAACGGTATAGAACATAGACTGTATATAGAACATGAACGTATAGAACATAGACTGTATATAGAACATGAACGTATAGAACATAGACTGTATATAGAATATTGACGTATAGAACGTATAGAACATAGACTCTATAGAACATGAACGTATAGAACATAGACTGTATATAGAACATGAACGTATAGCACATAGACTGTATATAGAACATGAACGTATAGATCATAGACTGTATATAGAACATGAACGTATAGAACATAGACTGTATATAGAACATGAATGTATAGAACATAGACTGTATATTGAACATGAACGTATAGAACATAGACTCTATAGAACATGAACGTATAGAACATAGACTGTATATAGAACATGAACGTATAGCACATAGACTGTATATAGAACATGAACGTATAGATCATAGACTGTATATAGAACATGAACGTATAGAACATAGACTATATAGAACATGAATGTATAGAACATAGACTGTATATAGAACATGAACGTATAGAACATAGACTCTATAGAACATGAACGTATAGAACATGAACGTATAGAACATAGACTGTATATAGAACATGAACGTATAGAACATAGACTGTATATAGAACATGAACGTATAGAACATAGACTGTATATAGAACATGAACGTATAGAACATAGACTGTATATAGAACATGAACGTATAGAACATAGACTGTATATAGAACATTAATATATAGAACATAGACTGTATATAGAACATGAACGGTATAGAACATAGACTGTATATAGAACATGAATGTATAGAACATAGACTGTATATAGAACATGAACGTATAGAACATAGACTGTATATAGAATATTGACGTATAGAACATAGACTGTATATCGAATATTGACGTATAGAACATAGACTGTATATAGAATATTGACGTATAGAACATAGACTGTATATAGAACATGAACGGTATAGAACATAGACTGTATATAGAATATTGACGTATAGAACATAGACTATATAGAATATTAACGTATAGAACATAGACTATATAGAATATTGACGTATAGAACATAGACTGTATATAGAATATTGACGTATAGAACATAGACTGTATATAGAACATGAACGTATAGAACATAGCCTGTATATAGAATATTGACGTATAGAACATAGACTGTATATAGAATATTGACGTATAGAACATAGACTGTATATAGAACATGAACGGTATAGAACATAGACTGTATATAGAATATTGATGTATAGAACATAGACTGTATATAGAATATTGACGTATAGAACATAGACTGTATATAGAACATGAACGTATAGAACATAGACTGTATATAGAACATGAATGTATAGAACATAGACTGTATATTGAACATGAACGTATAGAACATAGACTCTATAGAACATGAACGTATAGAACATAGACTGTATATAGAACATGAACGTATAGCACATAGACTGTATATAGAACATGAACGTATAGATCATAGACTGTATATAGAACATGAACGTATAGAACATAGACTATATAGAACATGAATGTATAGAACATAGACTGTATATAGAACATGAACGTATAGAACATAGACTCTATAGAACATGAACGTATAGAACATGAACGTATAGAACATAGACTGTATATAGAACATGAACGTATAGAACATAGACTGTATATAGAACATGAACGTATAGAACATAGACTGTATATAGAACATGAACGTATAGAACATAGACTGTATATAGAACATGAACGTATAGAACATAGACTGTATATAGAACATTAATATATAGAACATAGACTGTATATAGAACATGAACGGTATAGAACATAGACTGTATATAGAACATGAATGTATAGAACATAGACTGTATATAGAACATGAACGTATAGAACATAGACTGTATATAGAATATTGACGTATAGAACATAGACTGTATATCGAATATTGACGTATAGAACATAGACTGTATATAGAATATTGACGTATAGAACATAGACTGTATATAGAACATGAACGGTATAGAACATAGACTGTATATAGAATATTGACGTATAGAACATAGACTATATAGAATATTAACGTATAGAACATAGACTATATAGAATATTGACGTATAGAACATAGACTGTATATAGAATATTGACGTATAGAACATAGACTGTATATAGAACATGAACGTATAGAACATAGCCTGTATATAGAATATTGACGTATAGAACATAGACTGTATATAGAATATTGACGTATAGAACATAGACTGTATATAGAACATGAACGGTATAGAACATAGACTGTATATAGAATATTGATGTATAGAACATAGACTGTATATAGAATATTGACGTATAGAACATAGACTGTATATAGAACATGAACGGTATAGAACATAGACTGTATAGAATATTAACGGTATAGAACCGCTCCCAGTACGATTTCATTACGTTTATTTTCTTTTTATTATTTGATTTCTATGTATTTATTTCTTATACTTTCTATCTTGCAAACTATATAGAGAATAAATGAATAGTATAGAAATGAGAATAATTTAATAACTAAAACAAATTCCAGAAATCAGTACAAAATCTTTTTAGAAGTTGGAATCATCATCTATGGAAGTGGAGCTTGGAGTGTCTAGCTTAAACATTGAAAGAGGAGATACATTTGGAAATCTTAAGCTCCATAGGGATTCAAATGTTTATTTTTGATATATCTCCAAAAGTATACAAGCGATAAAATACGTTTATTTTTGCATACTTTATTACACATTAACATGAAAGAATATATTTACTCCCCACAAGTTGCTCTACTGCACCACAAGTCTCTGAATCAACGTGATGGCCTGAACTGTGCCAACATGCTGTCATGTATAACCTCATATCATACTACCTATCAGGGCACTATGGGCAAATTAGAATTAAATCCAAGAAAAATAATATGACATCCAATTAGAAAACCTAATAATCGCCCCTAGTGCTACGTGAGATGGCTGACTGAAATCGGCTGCAAGAAGAACAGCTGCACCTGTCTGACTCTCACGGCTAATGAGGCCCTGCTGCATGGGGGGGGGGGGGGTGAAGGTCGTCCTAAAGCAAAGGAAACAAAATGAATCCTGTCGGATTAAGGTGCGTTGTTTTCATGATATCTGGGTCAGCATGATGAACCTTCACTATCTTGTTGAGAAGTAAGAATACATAACAAGCAGGAGTAGTGAAATGCAACATGTCTGGAGGACCCCTTCATCAGTTGGGATAAACAATCAGTTGTCCTCTGTTTTCTTCTGTCACATTGTAGCTGTGTTTGTCTTTTGAAGGTCATGGCTGCGTGAGAACGTTCCTGCCTACAGAAAGACAGCGCCCAAGTGTTTGTTTGACACACAGCTTCTGTAATGTCTTTCAAGCCTCGTCCTATAGCGGGATCAAGTCATCTTAAGACAAGCTATCATTCAGAGGGCCTAACATCAAACAAGGCATGTACAGTATGAACAGGGAAGTGGGGAGATCAAAAGAATCTATTGAGGTTAATAAAACAAATCTGTATTTTGAAACAGCTGCAGTCGGCTTGAACCTGGTGTCAGAAAACGTTTACATAGTAGTTTAAGCAAATATGCCTCATCTTCTCCTCACAATGGGGCTCGTCTCATCCTGACCACTGTGAGCAGTCAGTGTGAAAAGATTATGGGATACATACGTCTGAAGCATTATGCTAATGTCCCTGGGTTCAGTGGAGGGCTGGATCCTCTCTGTGCACTAATACAGCGGTTCATACTTGAGGCCAGCTCTTGCTCTTTTGATCTCCTCCCTTCCAGAATTTAACATTCGATGATTCAACTAATGATGAATGAACCAACTCAGTTTGGGAGGCCTGAGCATCAGCTTAATCCCAGTAGAGGAGCCGACAGCGGTACTGGTAGGCTTGTGTTTATGGGCTTTTTCTCAGGCGAGCAGAAACACCAGGGGAATGTTACCACTGAGAGTGGGATGCCTGCCCATTTATAAACAAGAAAGTATTTTTAGGAGCGTTTCAGTGTGCTTGTGTGGATGTGATTAACTGTTGTCAGCAGGAAGAAAAGACTATGAACATTCCCACATAGATATTATACTTCTTTTTTCTAGGGTGGTGTACTAGTCAGGGCCAGAGCATTGCACTACATATAATGAAGGTGATAGTGAGGATATGTACAGTACATTCGGTAAGAAAGAGACATCGGATCTCAGCAGGTGTGTCCCAGATAGTTGTATTTCTCTCAGAATATAATCCTCCATGTTTTGCAAAACCCAGAGACTAGTCAGTTCCCAGAGACAGGTTTTGTTTACATTAACGCTGAGGCGTCAAATGTTCTTGTTTGCTATCATGTGAGCACAGAGAGGTGCGCCACCAGTTATGAGACAGATGACTCTCAGTGTTGGGATGAATTCCAGGCTTCAGGGTTCAGCCAGCTGACAAGTGAGGACCGTGGCTTTATTTGCTTCCTGGTTGAGCGCAAACACACGAACGAGACTCCCAAAGGAGTGTCGTGTTTGACGCGCCACTCTGCTCGTCCTGTTTGACAGCATATGTGATGACGGTGTTCATTTCAATGCAGGTAAATACCAAGCGTATGATGGTGGTCAGAGGAAGTCAACCTGCCAAACTGGTTCTCCTCTCTCAGGTCAAATGAGATGACATTGCCACTGTGTACTACCTGCTGTACAGCATCCATCCACTGAAACTCTCCTTTGTCTCCCCTACAGTGTTGGAGTGTACTCCGCTGCCACCTTGTGTTCAAAAAGCTGTTTATATGACCAGAGGGACGTGGTGCAGAGAGTTCAGGTGTCAAAGTAAATAAGGAGGTAAATGAAGTTTCTCACTGTGTAACAGCATCATGGTAGAGTTATTAACAATCACAAAACATTCACTCAGCGTCTCAGGGATTCCCCTAAAGCCATTAAAGTGTCGTCTATCAAAACATTGAACTCGTAGTTGTTTTCAGCACAACACGCCTTATTTAGCAAACACTGGTAGGCTGGTCATTAAACCTTGATGACTGCAGCAAACAGTTCTAATAAAATAGTAACTGAAATGATTCCGTCGACTGAAACTCACTTTTCATAAAATGCTTAATAATCTAGGTATTTCCAAAAGTGTATGCCAAAAACAATGCTCAGTCTTCTATGATTGCAAGTGGAATACTTTGTGTTATTGAACTGTTGGTTGGACAGAACAAGTAATGTGAAGACATTAACTTGGGCTGTGGAAAAATGTGATGGTCATTTTTCACTATTGTCTGACAAACTAAATGTTTATCTTATTTACTTTGTTTCCTGGCCTAGAAAGGCGGCAACGACGACGAGCTACAGACAACAAAAGACATAACACACGATATAGTTACACCCTTATGTTGTTCAAAATACTACAAAACAACCTCATTGGCATCCAAGACCCGGTCTGATACCATTAAAATGCATAATACTAATCTAATAACATTCTAAAATATCAGAAACAAGGCAGCTTAAAGAGAGAACCAGTTTTCTGCAGCAATGACTTTGATTGACACCACTTTGCCCTTTCTATCTCATTGCAGGTCGGTTCCTCTGAGGGATTATCAAGAAAAGTTTTCGCAGTGTAAGTACCTGCTAATAAGTTGTTTATTTGATCAGTTTAACAAGTTAATTGAGTTTTTCGTTGGATCAGTGTCAAGCTTTCACAACATGGAACCTCTGTAGTCCACGGAGTAACCACATCCATCACTTACTGATCTGTAAAACTCCAGAGGAGCGGAGTCGTCTCATCAGTCCTCTGTTGTTTTTATGTCTGTTGTCAGTGTTTGGTCTGATAAAGAAGTTGCATTTGCACTGAAACCCCATCAGACACCCGGCTGTCAGACCTCATTAATCTGAAACCTCTGTCTGTCAGCACAGTGGATAGTGTCTCTCTTCGCAGACTAATGTCTCTCTATTGCTTCCAGGCACTTACTTCATGTGATTCTTGATAGCGATTGCATCTGGCTGCAGTTTAGGGTAATTACATCCACTCTGGCTGAATGAGAAGCTTTGAGCTAAATGAAATTGGTGTGAATACTCTGACTGGATGCTTAATTTGTGCACCTTTTCCTCATAAATAATAAGTATTGCAGGATTCTCCAGTAGTAGTTTCAATCCGTCAGATGACTTCTAGATGTTTAACAATATCTAATAATATTGTTGTGGTTTCTCATATCCGTCCATCTGAGCATGGCCCCGGTCCTTTGCAGGATGTGGCATATCGAGGGGAGAAGCTTAGATACACTAAACCTGCAGCGGAGGCTCAAAAGCCAGTTGCTGTCCAGTGGAAGAAGGATTTGTAGCAACATCCAAAAGCAGTTTCCTTTGCCGGCGCTTAGATTAGGCTGTTCCAGAAATAGCTGATAGAAGCAGCCAGCAGCTCTGGCTGAAGGGAGAGCACAATAGCTGTGATGCAGAGATTGGAGGTGGATCTCATGACTGAGGTAAACCACAGACCTGCATGTCGATGGTCTCTGAACTGCTGACCAGGCTGGAAGGAGTTAGTTTCACAGAGAGATGAGCTGAAATGATTGAACAATGAAGTTGAACAATCAATGATATGATTTCTTCTTCAAGCACAAACAGCAGACGGTTTCTAGTTCCAGCTTCTGAAACGTGAAGATTTGCTTCTTGTCTTCATTTTCTAAAAAGCATCTTTTGATTTTAAACTGTTGGACATGACGAGCTAAATGTCAGCTTAACACGAGAGAAATTATCAACATTTTCTGATAATTTCAACTAAATTATTATTTAAATCAATCATCAGCAGATTAATATTTATTGAAAAAAATGAAAAAGATCTTTGATTTACAGTGATATCAGGAAGAGAAGTGCAGCAAATCCTTTAAGAACCTTAAACAAGACCCTGATTAGAGCTTGTAAATGACTTAACAATTCCAGAAAATATTCACATTTGAGAAGCTGGAACCACTGCTTAAAATAAAACAAGTAGTCTTGCAGCAGATCGGCATCATTTTGGCGCCCTCTCCTGGTCCAGAGCCTGAACTACCGGCTGCACTAACAGCCCTTCCGCAGCGCTGAAAGGAAAATGAGTGTTGGTCCTCGGAGCAGGAGGCATTTACTTGGCAGGAGGAAAAATACAGGCAATTCACATTTCCCACCACTGACTGATGGAGCCAACGTTTGATTGATGCATGACCGGGGCGCTTCAGCGCTTAACATCAATCAGAGAAGGGTGCATGAATGCTGTGGTTATTCAGTGTAATGGGAATGTCAATAACTCTCGCATCCTCTGATGAATACACAAGCACTGTCCCATGACTCACGAGTGAAGGCTGCTGATGTTTAAAGCACTGTTATTGAACCGAACACAAGCACTCACTTGTCCGAGTAGTTGGTGTGGTGTGATGCATGATGTTTCCGCGGTTTTAAACGTTACCAAGCAATTTTCTAGTAAGTCGGCACCTACTGGTGCAGCAGAGATGTGAGGAACGAGACATGCTTCATCATCTGGCTCTTCTGACTATCAAGAGACAAAATCATTACTTTGTAACTCCATAATCAGTAGCACTCTTAAATAAATACTTACGATGTGAGAGTGGTACCCAAGGTGGTTTATCCTCCATGGGGCTCTAATGCAGAAAGTCTAACTGTGGAAGCGGAGTGTCAAAAAAGAAAGAGCCTGTTTACTCACGTCAGTAGGAATAAAAGCCCCATAGACCGGGTTAGTACACATTTTTTAATAACATGGCACAATTTACATAACACAGGTTTAAATGAGGAGCATGCTGAAGATTCAGTCGCTTCATTTTTTTTCATTTTTGTACATGATCTAGAAAGACTTCACTTTTTTTCCCTGTACATGGTTAACAGCCAAAAAAAAGAAATCTCATTTAACAATCTTTTTGCAATACGCATCGACTAACCACTATGGCTCCGGTGGACATTTTTATGTTGGATTAAAAAACACTGCACAACATGATATCACAGAGTTTGAAGCGCACAACTAAACCTTCAGTGGACTACTAAAATAGATCTCTGCTCATTAGAAACAAACTGTCCATAGTTTAGACTTGCTTTTTTGTCTTTTGATTTTGTAGGTACAACAACTCAGGAAAGCACTTTAATACACTGTTTGACCAACAGAACCTATTTCCAAAACATGTACTTTACACTCCTTCAGTAGGGCGAATGTGCTGCCATGGTGGTAAATGTGCTGCATTCTCCCCAGAACAAGACTGGTCGTAACTGAGAGAAGGAAGAGGGGGGGAAAGAGTTGACATTTGTGCTGCTGTCTTTTTTACATTGAAAATCTTTCAAATGCAATTCCTCCTTCAACCGTTTTTTGGGGATTGTCAGTACAATTGATTATATTTGAGAGAGAATGCTTCTCAAGACATAACCTTTTTGTTTAATCCAAATTGCGACCTACAACATCTGCGTGGATCGGTTAATGCGTGGACCCAGTGTGTGTGTGAGAGTTGTGGAGAGAATACAGCCGTTTGTCCGTGAGAAGGCCAGCTTTCAGAAAGGGAGCCGAGACATTTGTTGCATAGTTGAACATGGGGTCTCTGGTACAATGCTAATCAGCTGCGTCAACCGAAAAAATAGCAAAAAGCACATTCTGAATCACTGCTGTAATACTCCTCTATTTACATGTGTTCAAAGTAAAGCTTTCAAAACATCCTTTTGCATATTTGTACCATGATTTTGAATCCATACAGAGTGAGCACAGCGACTGTACACATTATCTACACACTTTGCTGTCTGTCAGTGATAAAGTACCTGCACATTCCAAAACTGCTCACTCTCACCCCGCGTCACTTCGCCATACAGGAGACAGAATGCACACAAAAAGCTGGAGCAAACCGGAAGAAAAATCTTTGAAAAATCTTTTTTTTTTGTTCCATGATTATTGTCTCTTTGTAGTTTTATACAAAAACAATTCATTGTGAGGGCATTTCTCCGGCTCCCATAAGTTATTCACAGCTATCTTACAGTCTTGCTTTGCCCAAAGCTAAGTGCTTGGTGTGAGTTCAGTGTTGGTGAGGCACAGAGCTGCAGGGTCAGTCTGCCGAGGCTCAGCTCACCGTGCCTCGATGTCTTTGTGAGCCGGTCTGTCTCTGATATCTGTGGCCAGGGGAGTAGTCCGTCTGGGTGAGCCGGACCGGGCACCCAGCGTGGGGATGAGAGGGGGCGGGGCACTCAGAGAGGCGGTGGGCGGGGTTTTGTTCAGGATACCGTTCTGATGGGCGGTGGCTGCAGCTGCAGCAGCCGCCGCTGCAGCCGAGGGACTCACCCTGGAGTAGTGCATGCCTGGGAGTCCAGGGGCCATGAGGCCCTGGGCCGGGTGTGGCAGGTGTCCGTCAAGGGCAGGATGGTGCATTACGGGGTGGAGGCGCCCGTGCTCATAGTCCTCTCTGAGCATGTTGAGGCGCTCTCGCTCCTCCAGATGGGCACGCTCATGCTCCCTCCTCTGCTCCAGGACCAGAGGGTGGATGTGGTCACGATTAAAGTCGTGAGGCTCACGGTCCCTGTAGGAGCGCTCAGCCTCGTAGAGGCGCGGCGCTGCCAGCCGGTGCAGAGAGTCATTCCTTATCAACAGGTCCCTGGCCAAAGGGTCCCGTCTGTGAATGTCCAGGCCCCTGTAAGGGTCTCTCATTGGGTCCCAGTGGAAGGCAGGGTAAGGGAACCTGTCAGCTCCTGGGATGGGGCTGATACCCATGAAGGGCGCCACCATTCGAGTTCTCTCCAGCCCGCTGATGCTGTTGATGGGGTGAACGCCAGCCATGCTCATGGGCATAGGCATCGAGGAGGGAGGGTGGAGGTTCGGCGTGGAGGGTGCCTGTGTTGGGTGCTCACTTGCCCTCTCTGTGGCTCCATCCTGCTCTTCCTTCCGCTCCTCCTTCACCTTCACCTCGCTGTTCTTCTTCTGGTGCTCGTATGGCAGCTCTACCTTTTTCTCCTGGACCTCCCTGCTCAGCCCGCCGTTGGGACGTTCGAGGCTGGTCTGCCGGACGTAGGGCGACGGCGTCCCCCTGTTGGACATTTTGTCCTCTGACACTCGGCCGTCGTGGATGACAGGTGTGTCCTTGTCGCTGTGCTGGTTGTCTTTGAGCTTATGGTCATCTGTGCCGTTGTCTTTCCAGGAGTCTGAGTGCTCCCTCTCCCTGTCTTTGGCCTTCTCCTTGTCCCTCTGAGGCTCTCCAGAAGCAGGGGGCAGGTGGTTCCTGTGGTGCTCAGGAGGCCGGGTGTGGCCCAGGAGGCTGATGGGGTTGACAGGGACTGGAGACGGATGGCTCGATTGGCGCTTTTCTACAGAGTCCCTATAAGCATAAAGAAAGTCCCTCCATCAGTATCAGTAGCTTAACAGTAGCCATAGACTGATTATTCCATTATTTTCATAATTTAAATAATAAGCTAACATAACTGATCAAACTAAATCCAAATATGTACCTAAACTCCTTTTTATCTATGGATAGGTAACAGGACTTAGGTAACAGGACTTGAGTCACGTTTGGCAACACCCACCTGTCTTTGTCGTCTTTACTGACCAACGAGTCCCGTTTGTCAGAGTCTCGGTCCCTCTCGTGCGAGCTGGCTGAGGCGCTCCTCTCAGAGTCTCCGGGCTTCAGCCAGGGTGGCGGTGTGGGGAAGGAGGGCGGCGTACGGTGCAGGCGGTTCCACGGCTCCTGGTGGCCGCTGTTGAAGTGCTGCTGTGCGTTGGGGCCATCTTTATGGCCGAACACTGCGTTGGCCGCAGTTAGGGATTCAACACGTGGAAAAACACAGCAGGACGCAAGTTAAATGCGTATCTCGACAATTTGCACAGATGAATATCAATATTTAAATGATATTCTGCTGATGCTCTTATGTAGCATGAGCAACAATAACTCTAAAACTTGAATTACTAGATTGGAAACATTAATCAGCAACCATGAAAGGAGTATTCCAGCCATACTGATGTTGGGCAGAAAGTGACCGCATGGTAACCAACAGCATCATTCATGAGGTTAAAACTCACTTAGTGCTGGATTGCCCAGTCCCCCGAAGGCCGATGAACTGAGGGTTCCCAGTCCGCCAAACGACACAGGCCGACCAAAAGGTTCTGGAGGGAGACACCACATGTTACCATGAATCCAATTGCTATATCAATCATTTACCTATTTCACCTATTTCAGATCGAGACTGAGAAGAACTGGATTTAAAGGTACCTAAGTGAGGTGCTGGAGCAAGGAAGTTTCCAGGATGGTGGGGCGGATGACCGAAAGGACCTGCTGATGGGTGTGTGGGGCCTGAAGTAGGAGAGAGGCATCACAGAAACGTCAACCGCTGACTGAGTGAGGATTGTTTGTTAAACTACTTTTATACGTACATTTAGTAATATTGCAAAGTGCACTTATTTACCCTTTTTAAATCAACTTGAGCCTGGCAAAAATGTTTAGAAATGAGGCCGTTTAAATAACATAGTTTGTCCACTAGAGAGCACTAACAAGGTAGTCTTTCAACTGTAAAATGTCCAGCTCAGTACATTCTTTCAACATAAAAGAAAACACATCGAATCTAAATGACTGTTTCGGCTATGTAAAGAAAAAGAAGGGAATATCTGTCAATATATTAGTTAGTAGTTATCAGAGTTTTTAGCCATGCTAGCAGTGTGGTCTGAACCGACCCTGACTAATGTGGGGCCCCAGGAAAGATTTTAGCTGGTGCACCTCGCATTGCAGCCTGTTCCCCCACAAGTTAAGTTTAGCAGGTCACACAGGAAAGAGCAACTGTATTCCTCAAGATAAGGTACTTTCCCTGTTGAATTTAAGTTTATTTAATAAAGTTAAGTTAGGATCTTATTGTCATATACATTTACACATATACGAAATTTGACTTCTGCATTTAACCCATCCCTAGCTTATTGGGAGCAGCTGAGAAGCGCCCGGGGAGCAGTTAGGGGTTTAGTGTCTTGCTCACTTTGACACAGGACACAGGACATGTAGCAGCCAAGGATCGAACCTCCGACCGCCACGGCTTACTATCAATCTATCTTCTTACCCAGACACTGACACACACTCACCTGCGGCGGAGAAGAGCGTGGCGGGCCGTGCCAAGTCGTTGGGGTGATGGATGGCCCCGAAGAGGCTGGGGCCCGGAGGTCGACTCAGGAAGTCAGGCTTGAGGCCAAAGTCTAGCTTGTGAGGGTCGACCTGCATCTGCTGCTAGAAGAGGGTAGATCGACAGAGAGGAACACATGTAAAACCCCTTTATACAATAATTAAACAATTGATTCTACTGTAAGTCAACGACTAGATAGTTGTCTTAACCCAGGACACTTTTTGAGGTGGTTGCAGGTAAGGATGGGACGATATGAAAATGTCATGTCACGATTAGCCCGGCCAAAATAAATGCGATCAATAAACCTTTAAAACATACTGAAATCAATATATATATATATATATTTTTTTACTTTTTAATCTTTATCTTTTTTTAATGAAAAACAAAGCATCATAAATAAGGACTGGACACAGCTGACTTCACACTGTGTTAGCACAAAGCAGAGGAATCAGATGAGTCCTCACCTTCACTTTCTGTTGGTGGTGGTATATCTGCCAGGCGATGTGGACGTGCATGGCGCACCACTTCCCTGGTTTCTGGAGATACAAGAGAAAAACTCTTTAACCAGCAGGAAAACGAGGATATTACTGCTACTAATTTACAAAGTAAACGGTTGTAAATTGTGAGGTGAAGTGTGTCCAATTTATATATATATTCTGTTCTTAACTATCTTCACATCAGCCAATGTCTGTTCAAGGTAATTAGACCCACATTGAATGGATATAGTGCTACATTGTCAACTACCATTTATCCTCACACGTCATACAACCATCTTGAATGGTCAAAGACATGAACACAGCATAGCCTTCTGATAGAGCTATAGTCTGATAGTCAAGTGACCTGAAGATGACATACTGAGAGCTTAAATATGGTGCCTTTAATCACATATAGCTTAAAGATAGGATATGATGGTGATGGGCCACGTGACAGAGGAATATTAATTATAGCTGTGATTTGAATGCATGTTTATGTCCAAGCAAAGTCTATCAATAGCTTTTTCACATAGAGTCTGTTTTACAAAATGATATTTGTTGTGGTATAAACTAAAACACTCTGCCTCCATGTGAAGTGCTCATTTAATTAAAAACACTATCTTGCCATTAGCCAAAACCCGTTAAGGCATTATGGCTGTCATTGTGTGAGTGTGAGTGTGTGTGTGTGTGCAGGAGACTGAGACACTGCAGGGAGTGAGCACTCACCCTGAGAACGGGCCGGAATGGATCCGTTAGCTACAGGAGGCAATAAAAATAGGTTGAGTTATTTTGCTGTCAATCAGATCGCCTCTAATTAGTCTCAGTGTGTGGCTTTCATTATGAAGCAAATTAAAATGTTAAAATGTCCCTTTAAAATGAAGCCTTTCAGGAGTAATTAACACAGGGGTTCGTCTTGTGTGACCTTCTGCATACCAATGAATACAGACGAACGTCTGCGCTGTCTATAAACTAACCGCATATAAAGTCTTTACAATGACATCATTTGGTGTTAAAGCCTCCATCTGATGACTCAATGTCTTATGCAACATATACAGAAGATTCAAAGGTGACCTCTACACTGCGAGTGTTGTCTGTTAGTGTGTGTGTGTGTGTGTGTGTGTGCGCTCTTACCCTGGGGTCCTTCTGTAAGAATGTGTGTGGGACGCCTCCTGGTCTTGACACATCAAGTGGATTAGAGGTCTAGAGAGCACCAGACACAGATGGAAAACAAGAATCTCTGTAAATAACTGCTAGTTTCAGTTTGTGTGTGAGAGCGTGGGGGTGTGGGGTGTGGGGTGTGGGGGTGTCCCTGTGTGTCTTACCTTGGGCTGAAAGGCGCCCTGCAGCGAGCCGAAAGGCCCGGTCGGGGGGATGACGGGCGGAAGGCCAGACATGGCCGGTGGGTAGGCATGGAAGAGCTAAGGGAGAAAAGAGGAAGAGGAGGCGTGAGGATGGTTGGGTCTGTGAAGGAAATGCAGGACAACAGCCATGTAGGGCAGTGGAGATGGAACAGACATGTTTCAGTGACGGATGAACCTCAACATTCAATCCTTTTTCCAAGACTGCTTGGATGGGGAAAGTTGCAAATGATTGCCTACATGTTTCATAAACTGCTAGTTTATAAAATATTCCCGGCTCATTCTCGGTGGATTTAAATAAGGGGAAAACCACTACTTTGATGTGAAAACTCGAATGTTGTAATACAAGCAAAAACCCACGTAAACCAAACAAGTGCTCAAGGCTTCCATGAAGCTATCCTGTGGAGAAACAGATAGGTAATCATCGAGTCACTAACATTTTTCTTGTCAATCAAATGAACGTTTAGTGGCAGCGGAGAACGTTTTTCATGTCTCTGAACTTGCATCCCTTTCATCATGGATGGTGCAACAGAATTATTTAAACTTGGGTTGCCAGGATGAGTTCTTATTAGAAGCACTAGAGGAGATGCTTTTTAAATGCAACTTGTTTCTCCTTGTGCATTACGTTTTAAGATGTCAGTATGCTTTACAGAGAGGAAATGGCTTCAGGGTATTTGCTGCTATCATAACAACAGCGAGGAAATACTAAAATGAAGCACATACAAACAAAGTAACAACATTCTGCAACATCTATTTGACCCGGGGTTTATCTGAATACAAACGCGTGATTTTTCTGATATTAAAATCTTCCTCAAAGCTCAGGTTGAAGGGAAAGCAAATTTGTGCAGGCACAAACAGCAGGTGTCTGGAGGCTTTAGCAAACATGGTACAAGAGTGGGCGCCAATGTTTCCAATAAGTCCCCTTAAGTGAGTGATAATAGTGAGCAAGCCACTACTGTTAGCAGGCAAATACAAATGAAAAGTAGTAGCACAATAAATCTTCTGCTCCGAGATCTAAACATCCAGCACTCTTTCACTAAACACATTTGCCGGGGCTAAAGGGTGACATGGTACAGCTGGGATGCTTACAGTGTCCATCATGAAGTGGATGAGCAATTGCATAGAAACCACACACACACACACACACACACACACACACACACACACACACACACACACACACACACACACACACACACACACACACACACACACACACACACACACACACACACACACACACACACACACTGAAATGGGTAAGCAACACTGTGCGCAGTAGGGAAACTTACACTGTGTCTGTAGAAGGGGTCAACTTTTGTTGGGTATTTTTCAAACTGTAGGAGAAATGAAACAGAGCTAAGTACAAAGTTGCAGGGAAAACATGAGAACCTGTAACAGCATTGACCTCTTTCATTCATTTCAGGCCGATACAAAATGCATCACAGTGTCTTTTTTTAGGACTAAAAACATGCTTACAGATTGACATTATGATTTAAGATCTAAACTAAGATTCAAAGTTCTACAGATTTGACAAACAAGGCTGTTTTCTTCCTGCCCTTTTCCTAATCATCTGAAGACCTTTTTGTGGGTTCTGTGTCTCATTTTAGTGGTGCAGTGAAGGCTCAGGGCGAACATTTCCCCAGTCAAGACTAAACACTGCAGCCATAAAGAGCCTTTTTATGGCCTCATTAGCTGTCAGAGGCCTCGCCATGCTGCCTTTGAGGTATCATCAGAGCCAAGGGAACCCTCTATGGGCCAGACCGTTATGAATGTGTGTGTGTTTGTTTGAGTTTTAGGTCCAGCCACCCATTGCCTGTGGTCTCCCCCAACAAGCAGTGGGGCTCTTAATGCAAGACATTTGCCAGTAATGAAAACCCCCAAACGGGACCAAATGATGTCATTAAATTCAGAATGAATTAAGTGTATTGTGCTCTCAAAGCTGGCTCTGAAGTTAACATGCTTCGGGCGAGTTATTGCCAATTTAGAAAATAACGGCGACTCAAGTCTGGAGTCGGAGAGTATGCCAAAGAAAACACTAGAAAAGCTTTCTGGGAAAATAAAGGCATGATTATAGTGTGGACTGACACACATGGTCATCATTGGGAGCCACAGAAAGCCTCAGGCTTGCGTGCCGCTCACACACACACATGTCGAACTGTGTAAAATCTTCACTCTCAAAATCACAAGGTAAAAACTCCTCCACGCATGCAAAACTTTAAAAGAAAGACATGAAAACATTTTGACCCTCTCCACCCCCTCCAACCCAATACCGGTGTGTTCTACTTATCCTCACATTTCTGGCAGGGGTACGCACCATGGGCGGTGCTGGGGTGGGCATGATGGCGTGGGGGAAGGGCGTGAAGGTGTGCTGGTGGGTGTGCTGGTGGGTGTGTTGGTGCTGATGCTGGTGCTGGTGCTGGTGGAACTCTGTGCGCAGGTAGGGCGGAGGGCCCAGCGAGGCGCCACGGTCGGCGTTCTGGGAGGCCAGGAAACGGGTGTTGAGCTCCTGGCGCAGGAGTTCTTGCTCTGGAGGAGGGGGGAAAGAGAAGGGAGGATAAGGACTGGGTTTGGTAATGACGTCTACGCTACGCTGTAGTGAAAGTTAAGTTCTGAAAGACAATATCACTTGTTATTTATGTGTCTCTAATTTGTAAATTTAATTTCAGTGAAACTACATTATTCCTAATTCCCCCCTCAGAGACACATAGGAGGGCCCCGGACTCCAATGTGAGAGCTACGTATGTCTTAAAAAAGTAAGCCACGTCAAAGTTGTAAAAAAAGCAAACCAGGAAATGGCTGTGATTATCAGCATGTCATTTTAAATGTAAGCGAGGCCCGAGATGATTAGAAGTGTCTGACTGCTGGAACTGTCAAATGCTGTGATTTGATACACTGCAGGCCCTCTGAGACAACAACATCTGTTGTTCTAATAACCTCTGCACAGCCTGTGGAGAAGGAATGGATTTCAAGTAATCGCTGGCTTTTCTTCTAAATTCAACAAAACGTGTCTAGAGAGATTATATCTGCTCCAGGGTAACCTTATCCTTCCTATTCCACAGTGACTCACCACAATATTTTCTCTGCATTCATTTGAAGCTTTATTGGGCTGAGAGTGGGGGTGGAATTTTCTCTTCATAAAAATGTCATTAGTATCTTTTGAACTAAATCCAGCGCGCCCTGTTCCGTATTGACCAAATTGATTTTTTTCCGCACATGAACACCGCTCAAGGTGAAAATGGAAGTTCTTGGAACATTGCTAAAGGTGAGCCCCCCCTCCTCTTCCCACACTGACCCTGACATTTAGCTCGACGGCACTGCGTGGACGGGGGTCTGTAATCGCTTTTGCAATGTGGCCTGACCTGCTGGTGGATATTACTGGTGTGTAGAGAGTCGATCAATCACAGCATGACAGAAAGAGTGTGAGCTGTCCACACGGCTATAAACCGCTGGCATGAGTACATGTGGATCATCTTGGACTCGGTTGCTTGTTTCTTTAAATAATTACCAGGGTAACATTCTATGTGTCTATGCATCTCAAATGCTGCTGAAATGATTCCTCATGTATCTCGACCATCCAGGCAACCTGATGCAACGAAAATAAGAGTCCGCTTTATGTTGTTTTTTGTCAGCTGAATGTGAAGTCCTCTGCCACATCACATGGGGGCGATGTGGGGACGTTTGGAAGCAGCTTGTGTTATTTACCTGAGTAGGCACTCCCAGCAGCAGGATGTCCGGGTACTGGCAGGGTGCTAGACGTAAGTGGTGGTGGTGGAGGCAAGGCAGCTGGAGGAGCGAACATATTGGGGTGATGTGGGTGCGGCGAGGACTGCAAGGCAGGGGGGAAGCCGTGGGGGGTGCTCTGGTTAGCCGCCAAGGGCAGCGGGAAGGTGGAGGCTGCTGCTGCTGCCGCCGCAGGAGGAGGAGGCGGGTGGTGGGGGAGGTGCAAAGAGGGAGCAGGGGGCCCGTGGGGCTTGGTGCCTGGGGTGCTGCTCCTGCTGCTGCTGTAAAGAGAGAGATAAAAATAAAAGAGAAAGATGGAGAAGGGAGCCAGGTTAAGCCAGGCATGATCAGTCAAAATTAACACTTGTTCCTCCGCATCCCCTCATCTCCATCTGCTCCGACGCTCAATTCCCAGCACAGTGTTTTCACACGTCAACTGTCCCCCATTTACAAACGCCTCCCTGCCTTTCCCTTGCGCTTCACAGAATCCAGGGCAAACATGATCCGCGAAAACACCACATTCACAACACCCTCGGATGCAAATAAACCACCGCTGGCAAGCATAACAGAACGTGCATCTGTCTTTGAACAGCTTCTGTTAAGGCACTTCCTCCAGAGCCAGGTAGGGAACATGTGCATCGGAAATGGGATGAGAGTGAGAGGGCGTATATGCATGTGTAAGCAAACAGTCTTTTGTAGTGTGTGTGGGTTTTCCCCGGGGGCAGTCACAGTGCCTGCATCTCCACAGCTCCGCGCGCCAAGCCTAAAAGCTCCTTTGCAGCGCCCGCGCTCCGCTGTGGGCCCCGGCCGTGATTATTCACAGCGGGTGCCAGGCCCTGTTGGCGCACTGGCAGACTGGCAGGGCTGGCGCAGGGAGAGGGAGGCAAAGCCAAGTCCTGAGAGCCTGCGAGGCAGAGCTGTTGTTGGGACTGAGTGGATTCTGAAGGAGCTATCCTGGAGTCTTCAATTAATGGAGAGAGCTTCATAGGGCTCAGTGCCTCTCAACAGACAGACAACAGACTAGCTCTACTGTTGTTTTTTTAAATAATATGAATAATAACTGTGATCATGCTGTATTTTGAACATACAAAGCGGAATAACGCTGAGGATGCTTTAAAACTTCCAGCAATCTGAAGTATTAAATATTTTTCCATGACGAATATCACCACTCTGAGCCCATTTCCTTCCGGCTCTCAAGCACGACAATAAAATTCAAGGTTGAACTAAGCTACTGCACATACAGCCAGTATAATTGGGGGGTTTCGGGCCTGGAATCTATACAGAGCCCCAGTGACAATGTGGGTGGCTAATAAATCACAGGCACTCAGGGTGCAGTATGGCCCTTTTATTCCGTTGTTAATAATCAGTGCTACTGTTTGGCTCAGGGAACTTCAAGCTCTCCCTGATAGCAATTTACATACTGATCGGGCATCATGCGTACTTCCAGCTCAAGAGATATTCTAGTATTTTCAAGTGTGTGTGAATATGGAGGTTTCGCCTGCACCGCGCTGCACACAATTTTCTGCATCAGAGCGCATGAGGACATGAGAGACGTGAGTGTTTTTTATAACAAAGTGATGTGTGAGGTTGTCTGTTATTAGCCTTACCTGTGACCGTTGAGGCTGTGGCCGTTGTAGGCAGAAAGGGGCCGGGGGTGGCAGCGTGATGGGGGCCGGTGGGGCCCGGCCTGGCTGGGGTGCTGCTGGTGAGGGTGATGGGTGGGGTGGGCAGGCGACGGCGGGTGTGGGTGAAGGATGGGCGTCGGTGGGGGCCGGGGGTGGGACAGCAGTTCGGGCTGGTGCTGTGGCCGGGGAGGGGGAGGCGGCGAGGGCTCTTGGCACTGAGCGAGAGGCAGGGCTGCGGGCGTCTGAGGCCTGGGGAGAGCCTCTGAGCGTGGGGGCAGTTTTGTGGAGGCCGGAACCTGGGTAGGGCCGCTTGTCTGGGTCCGTTTAGGGGTAAGGGGCCGGGGGACGGACGGCTGGGGCAGGGGGAGGGCTTGGGGGGGCAGAGGCTGACTGGGGGTGCTGGATGCAGGGGGTTGGGGGTCCCTGCAGGTCTCCTGGCTCCTCTCCTGACTGCGCTCTAGGCCTGACACCTGGAGGAGGCCTGGCCCGTGAGGCTCCTGGCTGCCATTGGTGGAGAGCACATGGATGCCAAAATCTGGAACTGTGTAAAACAGAAAGAGAAAAAACATCTTTAGTTTCAAAGCTGGTGGTCCATTCCAACATGCAATTTTACTGGATTAGAAGCTGCTAACACCCAATCAATATCGTGGCTTACAGTGAACATACACCAAGCAGAGATGCTCAGCTCTGTGAGCATGACCTCCTTTCATGCAGAAACACTGCATTCATTTCTAGCTCTCACAAAGGTTGTGTGTGTGTGTGTGTGTGTGTGTGAGATGCAGGCCTTTGGTAGACCTTGGTTGTTCTAACCACCATCTCCACTGCCGTGCTTAGTGTGTGTGTGTGCTTTGAGCTGACAAACTGACACACATCTTTTGCTACTCCTCCTACCGACACACCCTTCTGGGGTTTGCAGCTGCGCCAGCACAAGCACCAATTCCTGAGCCCTTTCATGCAGCCTTTAACACCGTCCCTGGGGACAAACTACACAGCTGAAATGTGTTTTTCTTGTTCAGGCTGAATCAGTTTATATCGTACATAAAACAACGTCCCCTTCATTTCAAGGTTCTAGCTTTTTTTTTTTCCTCTCCTCTTTTCCCCCCCTGTAGGAAAGAACTTCCATTTGCCGGACAAAATAAATGTATTCTGGTCCGATTTGTTCATGAGGCATTTCAGCATGTACCTCCCACTGACTGGCGCAGCTGAGATCTATTGTGTACAGAAACTAACTGTGGCTGACTATTTGCATAGTAGCAGATACTTCAAAACGGTCTTTCTTCTCTTTCATTTCTCCCAAGGTCAAGAAGTCCCTTTATCCAAATAAAAACCACGCAGTAATTCTTAAATAACAATTATCTTTTGAAACACTGGTGTTTTTCCTTTACCAAATGCAAACAGGCTTCAGAGTGATGACTGCTATATTAGAACAGGAGCATGAAGGATGGGTGTGCATTTAGCTTTCTGTCTGACAAGGTGAGGATTCATTTGATGGACTTTCAGTAATTGCCAAAAACAGCAATTATCTGCCATTAGAAGCCCTGTTGGGCTCCATTAAGAACAAAGTGTGAATTAATACGGAGAATGAATAATAACGGCTGTATAATGTTGAAGTCACACAGAACAATAGCTAATAAGCTCCGTCCAGGGTGTTTCTCAGCAGGGACCTCCTCCTACAGAACAAAGTGCTCAGAGATCAGCAGTCAGCATGGCTGCTCCAGAGGAAAAGAGGCTCATGGGGGATGACAGTGCATACATAAACTGTAATTAACTCTCCCAAAGCCTCAGGGGGGTTTAGGGGCAGGAGCGAAGCCGCCACCCCCCCCCCCCTCTCTCAGGGAAGCCAGCTAAATCCTTTACCTGCCAAAGAGGTGTAGATGGGACCCAGTTCTCCTGGGCTGCACTCAAGAGCTGCAGCCTGTCACAGCGGGCTGCCATCTCCCTGACACACTATTCCCTCCAGACCAACCCCACCGGGAGCAGGCTGAGCTAACAGAGCCCTGCCAGAACCTTCCTCCATTAGCATTACAATGCAAAGCGAGGTATTAGCAATCCCCTGGTGCATGTGATATCGCAGTTAAGGGTCAGAGGAGGTAATTCCTGGTGCAAAATCACAATCAATATCTACAATAACAGCTATTGAGCCCGGCTCTGTGTGGGAGTGCTTACAGGGACATCTGCCAGCCTGTCGGGAGACAAAAGACACACTCTGCCAGGTTGAAGTGTTTTTGTAATAGGCTCTGTTCGTCGACTTTGGACAAGCACAAATAAGAGAAGTCCCCTCATAATGCAGAGAGGTGTCAGTTTTCAAAGCTAACTAATCCTTACGGAGAAGCCATATCTCTTCTTTGGCAGTCTGCACACAAAACGCATCCCTGAACAGGAAAGCCCAGCAGACCTTAAATCCATCCCCCTCACCCATGTCAATCTTCTCCACTTACAAACGCTATTACCGGTCAAGAGAGACTGCTGCTCGCAAACAACTTCACCGCAGCAGACGGGGAGAGGGGAAATTCCCACTTCTCAAGTCTCCCGCTGCACCTCTCAGTCCCCGAGGTCCACGGCATGTTTTGAGAATGTGCTAACACGCTAAAAAAAAAAGGGGGGTGTCTATTCTGGTCCTAATGAAGACTCCAGGGCCGGGCGGAGCCGGGAAGGAGAGAAGAAGAGTGTATACACTAGCTTCCCTCCCGTGAGGGTTCATTTGTCAGTCTTCTTCATCCCTGGAAACAAATAAGCGCAATTCCCGCTTGGGTTACTCAGAATGCAGAGCCCTGCTGTTTCTCAACGTTTCAGTAGTCGTGCGGCTTTTAACTAGCGCGCGCTCCGCGGTGGAGCATTGCAGCGGAGAATGAGGCTCTCCCCGGCTGGTCGGATTTAAGAGGTGAAAGGGGTACAGGAGGGCTTTGTGAGGGTCAGCTGTGTGTGTGTGTGTGTGTGCACAGGAAAGCCATTCATTAAGGCTGGATGTCAGGGGACCCAGCGAGGGGCTTAGGGGGATAACTCATTATCCCGAGCTGAGCCACCTCCTTCTGTTCACACACACAAACAGCACCACTCCTGATTTGTATCTCACTATGTGGTTAAAGCTACACTGCAGCATGTAATCATCAGATTGGCTACAACTCTGATCTGGTATAATGTGATAACATGAAAATACCAGTAGCAATAACACAGTATGAGGACTGCGGATGACAAAATGTCAGCAAGAACCGCCACAAGACATGAGACAAGTTCACTGTCTGCAGGCCGTGTGCGGTCTTTCATCTCACCTTTGTCGTTACTGTCCCTGCAGTGGACCACAGCTCATTAGCGGCATGCAGCTGTATTTACTGTTTGCATTTTTTAATGTGCTGCTAATCTCACGTTGAGCCTGCAGGGTTAATAAGGCCTGTGTATTGGTTGGTTAACGGTCCTTCATCAGCAAGGTATTTGGATTGGTACAACCGTGCTCGAGACAAATGGCTCAAATCTTTGCTCTGCCTTAAGATCCACAGAGGGAGTGAGAGGAGGCCCGGCAACGTGAGACGCAGAACATTAGGAAGGTTAATATGCTGTTAGGCCATTACTGCAGAACATAAGGGTCAGCTGTGCATACTACAGCATACTATATTTCATTCTTCCTTGGATACAACCTGGCCCCATATTAATGATTAACAAACAAGAGCCAACAACATCATCTTTTAAAAAGCGTGACTAGCAGGCCGGCACCTTCCCTTTTAAAAAATACATTAGCGTCCAACTCGTGCCAAAACCACTTTGCTAATCTCTCTCTCGCGTGTGTGTGGGTGGATACGACAGCCTACACCCGGGCCTGGAGACAGCCTGACAAATTGATGGCTGTTGAGACCTCTGCGTCATCCCAAGCCTCCGCTCCTTGCCGTCACCCCTTCCATCTCATCTTCCTCGAAATAGCAGCTCGACGGTATTCTAAACCCCTCACACTCGTTTAAGGGATTTCATCCGGGCAGGGGTCGCATAGCTTCAATCACACAAAACCAACAACCTAACACACAGCAAGAGCCGCGAGACTGACAGCTGAGCTGAGGCCGCTGTGTGCGCTGAGCAGAGGCCACATGCAGAGAGGGCTGAGCCCTGAGATGCTCGAGCCTCCGAGGCGAGGCCGCTGTCTGGCCAAACTACCAGAAAACAGCACTAATCAAAGCCAGATATGCTGAGAAATGATGGTTTGCCTCGAGATAAGGCCAATTTAAGGTTTGGTATGTACCAACACATTAGTGCCTGTGACCTTAGTGTTATTGAACTAAAGAGACAACTGTAACAGATAATGCCCAGAACAAGTTATTTTCATGTGCTGACGTCTCTATTCACAACTAGACGGCCATAAATAGAAGGCAGGCCAGAGTTGCTGTGCTGGAGGCAGCAACAGCTGTGCAGTTGCTGAGAGCATCCAGGAACCAGGTGCTAACAGGGAGGGAGGAGCAGGTCTGGAGGGAGGGCAGCCTGCTCTGCATCATGGCCTCAGGGGCACGCACCTATGATGCAACGGCAGGTAACCTGTGGGTGCTGACTGCAGGTCTGTCCTGTGTCAGTGTCATGCTGCAACACTAGCTGTTACTACTATCATCTGGTGGGAAGGGAGACGGCCACACGGGGTGAGCAACAAGACGTAGAGTGTGTTGTGAGGCTGTGCTTATTCTCAGCGGTGCTTTTTTCGAAATGCTAAACGTCAGCATGCTAACATGCTGACGTTTAGGGGGGGGGGGGGGGGGGGGGGGGGGTAATCGAATTCATGAGGATGCTTCAAATAGGTATCATGAATGTGTGTACCAAATTCCATGGTAATCCATCCTGCAGTTTTTAAGATATTTCTATCTAGAACAAAGTGACGGACCGACTGACCAACATTGCCATTCGAGCAGTTATGTTTTTATATTGTAGCTAAAAAGGACTATGTATATCGTGTTGAATGTGTGGGTGGGGGATTTGACTAAATAATCTACTTTGACTCGCAATCCAAAAAGCTGTACCTTTGCACTTAGCTCAGTGTGAATGGGGAAGAGAATGTAGCCTGAAGGCACTGTAAAAGTCTTTCTAAGGAGAAGCGCTGACAACTCCAAAACCCAGAGCTGTCTGTCACAACTGACAGGGAGCTTCCAAGTTGCACTTATTCACTGTCGCCCCTGCAACTCTTTTTCTCCATCTCCATCTGGTATGCTCTATCCCCGCTCCCTGTTGTGCAGCAGTAAGCAGAATCATGCCCAGACCTCTCACAGATCACATCGCTCTTCCAGCGGCAACAGTTTTACCACACTCCAGCCGACACAATGCATTTGCAGAAAAATGCACCAAGACGCCGGTGAATCACAACAAACTGATTCATTTGGTCCGGGGACATTCTTTTTAAAACCGTGTGGGCCGGTGAAGCTGGATTCTGAGCAGGTAAACAATGGGGAGGCTGTTGGGAGGAGGAGAAGTTTTCTTTCCGCTCACATCCCCACCCTGCTTCTCCTCAGAAAACAGAAAAACAAACACAGGGAGACAGACTGTTTGCTCAAGTTGAATCAATTAAAGTGCACGCTGTGCGCTGAACAAGGATTTGTAGCCCTCATTGAAATTCCATCTTGCATTGGTATATCTCAGTAAACATTAATTACGATCAGGATCTCCCTCTGCGCTGGGCTTTCAGAAGCTTGTGGAATAAAATCTCCCTCAAAAATATTCACTGTCCCCAGTTATGCAGAATGTTTTTAAAGACAATTTGCCTCAGGGCTCAGTCTGGAAACCATTTAGTCCCCGAGAAAAAAAAAAAAAAAAGAGAAGGAAAATACCGCAAACTCGGTCCTCTTCGATCCAGATTTTTTCTGACAACAAAATTAGAGTTGTAATTGAGCAGCAAGTGTTGACAGTGGTCTGACCTCAGGAGTGGTTTAGACAGCATATGTTCCCCAAAGAGCTCCTCGGTGAGGGACCAGGCTGTTTATTTGTTCTCAATGGAGCCTGCAGTCGCCTTAATAATGGCAGACATCTTTAACAGATCTTCCGCCCACACAGAAGAGAACAATAAACAGCAGGCCGCTCGCTCACACGCGCTCATAAAAGAACCACTGAGCCAATATACAACACACTGTCCTTCCTTTTTTTCAGGACATGTGTTTGTGTCTTTACAGTAACTTTCCAGATTATTAGGTATAACTACAGGCAGTACTAAGGCAGTCCAATACAATAGCCCTCTGAAGGAAAGCTACCCGTGATTGAACCTGCAGTGCCCACACGCTCGGTCGTCTGCGTTTCTCTTCCTTCTCTGGGAAATCAGTGGTACACCCTGGAGTTCACATTAGTGGATGACATCTGATCCCAACTCCCACATCTGTGGGATTGGAAGGTGCTTTGAGATCCCAGATGTTCTAATATTCTTCTCCGTTGCCCAAAGTGGAGAC
Source organism: Pholis gunnellus (assembly GCF_910591455.1). Lineage (NCBI taxonomy): Eukaryota > Metazoa > Chordata > Actinopteri > Perciformes > Pholidae > Pholis > Pholis gunnellus. The sequence continues at coordinate 23,870,703 of NC_136540.1, forward strand.
AGTCCGTCTGCAGAAGCTTTACACGACTGTCAGTTTGGAGTCTTGCTGAGGAAATGGTTGATTCCTATTTTGCCTGCCTTGCTAAAAAGCTACACGCAAACGTTACAAATGTAATGTTTATGAGTGGACGATCTGAGACTTTGGTCCGATATCAGTTCACGGAGAAGTTAAAACCTTGTGTCGGTAACCTCAGCCGAGGAAGCTTTCTCCCTGATCTCATAGCCAAAGCCTCCAGAGAATCTCCAGTCTATTAGCTCCTTATCCCTCCCTTCTTCAGGCCTGAAGACTTTAACAGCATTAGCTGCTCTAAGAGCAGTAACACCACACTCTGTGATACCCTCCCGTGTCTCCCGAGTGTCAGAGCACCTCACAGCAGTGAGTTCACAGCTCACAGGCATGCGTGTTGGACATGCCTCAGATGGGAGCTCAGGGCGCTGGGGCCTGACAATGATGGACGCTCCCTTGCTAGCCCTCCCAGCCTCTCCGTCATGTCAGCAGCTCTCTAAAGCTAGAGCCCAGAGGGGTGTTGGGTTACACAGTCTGGACATCGTGCCGTGTGGAGGGTCTTGGACTGGAGCTGTTTTATTCGTGCTAGACTCCCGGGGGTGGCCGGGGAGGGGGAATGGGAAGCCAAACAGAAATAAAGATGGGGTTGGGGGTTAGGTGAGCGGGCCAACTATTCTGGCTGCGAGAGCGTGACATGTGTAGTCTTTCGGTGAGAACACCACAGCGCACTGATATACCCTCACAGTAACACAAGCCGCTGCTTTAACAAGCGGTGATTGAGCAAAAGGCCAAAAGCAGGCAGGAGGCGGGGGGAGAGAGCCGTTAAGCCGCCCGTTTTAACATCTATATTTCATGCCGTCTCATTTGGTTTATGAATTTTGCATTACAAGCTGGAAAGTCAAAGCAAGTGCGTACGTAAATATAAATAGTGCGTGTATATGCTGTGATGTCATGGTTTGCGCGGTAAACCCCTGACTCCTGTCCTGAGATGTGACGGTGATCCTCTGTGAAATTGTAGCAATCGGGGGGTAATTGGGCTGAGTAAGCCACTGAAAGTTCTGAGCTCTTCTGACAGATGCAACGCCATAGAGGAGCGGCTGCCAGACCGCTGGGAACAAGCACTCACACATGTTATGTTGACAGTACAGCACAGAGCGCTACCTACCTTCGCTAGTATCCATCCGAGCTCCATTCATACTCTGGTAGAGCCAGTGTGCACTGTCTCCTCTCTCGTCACAATGAAGCCATTTACTAACGGGGAGCTGCAGCGACAACGCTCTTCCACCCACGGAGGCTCTGATTACAGCTGCTCCTGTATTGGCTCTTAACTGGTTCGCTCTCACCCCACCAGCATGTGGAAAATCTGCTGCCTTAGACAGCTCCTGACGCCTAAATGCATGAACACCTTCCCCCTAAAACCACCCCCCCACCTCTCCCAAAAAAACCACCATCACCATCTTGTGGGTGATGGTGGGATGTGTCGGTGGGATCAGTGGCAGCAGGGTGTCCCGTTTCCAGCTCGCCTTTGGAGAACAAATCTTTATATATCCCTGAGGGTGTGAGGTCAGGCTGGAGGGAACGTAACGGGAGAAGAGCTGGGTCAGGGCCTCGATGACGGGCATGCTGGCACAGGTGAACCGCCAGAAGGGGTGGGCGGAAAGCCGGCCAAGGGGCCAGACTTCTCCTGCCAGGGCAGCCCTCAGGGGGACCCTCGCTGCCCGCAGCTGACAGATCCTTTGCGGGTTTGGCTGTCATGCCCAGGCTCACTGAGGCTTTGAAATAACAGCAGCGTGTAATGAGGGTCCATCCAGTGCACAGCAATTGGTCAACGCACACCATCACAGTGGTATAAAACTACACCGAGAGACAAAGGCAGCTGTGGAGCGAGCCAGGCCATCTGACCTCAAACATGTCACATGTATGTAAGCCAGCTGATAGGGCTTCTCACAGGGCCCGATGTCTCCGCTAGTGACGAGTGAGAAACGGTAGGTGTTCCTTCTTTGTGTGCATGTTGTTCCCCAGAGAGACTCGCAGAAGTGTCATGGATGACCGGGGAAGTGAGACGCTTGCTGACATGTGTACGGCACTGTGAGCCTCTCAGCAGCCGCTGCACTCTGTCAGCCCTTTGACCGGTCAACACGCATTTAACCAGAACCATGGATCATATACACAGAGTGATTGTTCTCCCTCTCTTCTAAATCACACTGAAGCATCCAAATCATTTAAAAACATTTCTGACGAACAAACCCTCAACATAAAACAATTACATCAATTGTTTACAGCCACGTTTCTTAGCCTGCAGTCTCCTTTTTACTGCCTTCGTAGGCACCGTGCAATATTTCTTGGCTTGTCACAGTCATTCTACGTCGAGCAGTGGAGTGGCATGAAACCGGCAGCAATGGAGGCCCACTCATAAAAACATTGCAGTGATACAAAACTCACCAGGGTACCGTTAGGAGGTAATAAACATGAAACAAACAGTGTGGAGAGTGCACACATCTAAAAAACGGACAGGTGCTCGGTCAGAAACGCTGAGGCATTGTGACATGACAATGATCTCTGATCTGAAGGTTGCTTTGTTACATTTTATTTCTTGCAAAGTGCAGACTTGCGCAAACAGCAAAACAACTATTCTTTGACGTTATTTATGAACTTAAATCCCTCATCCCTATTTTACGTGCAGACATTTACAGCTGAGAGGCAGTGCGGACCACAACTCAAAAGCATAAACCGCCATTGACGCCCATTTGTCAATAAAAACGCTGAGCACGCAACTTTGCCATTGCAAAGCTCAGCTGCTGATATGCATTCCTGCTCAGGGCTGGAGAATAGAACTGTGTCTAATTTGTGTGTTGAACTGCACCAAGGTGACGAGCCAATCTCTGGCTATCCTTCAAGAAAACAGGCGACGGGTTAAATGACTTGACTTGAGGTTGGTATGTGATAGGCATTCTAAGATGTGCTGTTATGATCCCACATTGACTTGCGCTCCTGGTACAAGTACAATGTGCAGGCACCTTTTCACTGTGTCTGAAGAATGTTGAATAAACTAACGTGTCAAATCACTAACCCAGAGCAAAGATAAGTCAGAAAACAACAACCAGAATGTCAGAATACTGAAAGTATTTCAAATCACACTGGCTGGCACTGCCACATGTGTTTCCTGTCAGTCACTGAGGCAGCTCAGAGGAACAATAGAGAATCACCTGTTGGGCCAACAAAACTTCAAACACAGACATGCTTCAATCTCAGTTACAGCCACATGGTCATAAAAACCCAAACCCGCTCATAAACACCTCGTCGCGCTCTTTTTCTCTCTCACTCTCTTAAACACACACACACACACACACACACACACACACACACACACACACACACACACACACACACACACACACACAGAAACTCTACCAGTCAACAGGTTCAATGCCACTCTGGTTGAGGTGCATGCACTGTAGCTCGACTGTATGTCCGCTGCCTAGATCGCTTCAGTGTTGGCCTGTCCTCCATGAAGCCCTGTCAGCCTGTCAGCTAAGCGGACTGTACCAAACCAGCCAACAGGTGGGGTCTGTTAATTGTACAGCTGGCTCCTCTGAGGTGACACACAACCGTGTCTCTATCCCTCTTTTCTTTTGAGACTCTCCAATTTCATCAAGGGGTGTTGATGCTCTGCTCACCAATTGTGGCAAGTGTAGAAAAAGCCCTTTTTTCGTTCCCTCTTGCTGCTGCTCTCCCCCCCCCGTCCCTCTTTCAGCCAGGAGGCATGAGGTATGAGAGTAACTGGCTCGCAGCAATAAGGAGAGTGACAGCCCGAGCTGACACACTGACACCACCGTGATTTCACCAGGGAGAGAGGCATTGAGAGCTGGAAAGAGAAATCTGTCCCCAGAGAGTCATCAGTCTGGGCCTCTTTCACTCTCCTTCAAATGGGGCCGACTGGTCTTACACACATACACACCGGCTGCTCGCACGGATCAGATTCAATGCAGCCTGCACCGAGTGTTAAAACGGTAGAAGGAAAAGTCATTCCAGAGAAGGCAATGAATGCATGGATCAAATGTCTGAAAATCTGGTGAAGTATCAATTTGCATGTCGCCCTTTTTTTGCTTCTTAAATCTTCACCGGCATTACAGAAGCCTCCGATGCGTCTACGTGCGTGTGTGTGCGTACGTGTCAAGTGCCGTCTCATTACCCCCGCGCTCAGGTTTCACTGCAGTCGGATTAGCGGGACACCCGCGGCAGAAACAACGCTGTTAATGGCCGCCTCTCCTCTCCTCTCTACTCCACTCTTACTTTCATCCCTCCTTCCCTCCAGCCTGGAAATGCTGTGTGGTCTGTTGATGTGGTGGTAAACATACCCATCGCTCACAAAAGGGGAAGCAGGGAGATGTAACCAGGCCTAATTTCTCACCCTCCTCTCTCTGCTCGCAGCCCTCATTTTCAGGAAACCTCAGTGCAGCCACATCAACATGCTTTTCAAAATAACACCACAAATTAGCTGAGAGCTGTTGGCAAGCTTCAGGGCGATGAGCTATGGCTGTGGGACTGCGATGCTTGGCGAGGGAGGGTTAGTGTAGGGGAGGCTGGTTGGGATCTGAGCTGTTTATTTGAACTGCTCTGTCGTCCAAACAGTCAGCTGCCTCTCTGCTCCCTCGTCAAGCCTCCGGGCTTAAGCTAGGATTGTGTTGTCGGCGGGGAGAGAACAACTTGATATCCCCCCTTGGACAGCAGCCGCCCTGAGCTTGGGTTACTTTAGGCGAACAATGCGGTCTCTGTCCACGGCCTCTTACTCGGCGAAGACATGAGCTCAGACAGGCTCGCTAGTGTCAGGCATGGCCAGGGGATTCATACATCACAACACCACACAGTGGGGTTTAGGGGAAAAGCTTCCAAACAGGGCTTCCCAGCTTTGCCTCTAAATGGCCCTGCAGAGCCCCCGTCTCAGGATGCTAAGAGCTAAACCAGACGTGCAGCCCAAAACCGGCGCAACGGCCCGTTTGCTCTTGGCTTGAAAGGCCTGAAAAAGCAATCCCTTTTGGGATTTTGGTTTTTGTACAACAGTGTTTACAGTAAAAGCTGACGCGTGGAATAAAGCGGGGATGCTGGAACCCCGACATCAAACCGCCCCCTCCAGGAGCAGCTTAATCCATAACAGATGGTGACAGTCCGATGGACATTGATGGGTTTGGGCAGGCTTCAAAGAACAGCGGCCAAAGGCCAGAGATGATGAACCAAAATGGAACATTGTGTTACACTTTTTAAATATCAAATGCACATGCTTTCAAATTTCCTTTCCAGGACTCAAATAAAGCTTTACAAACACACGCGCGCAATAGCCACAACGTCTCTCCACCCACTCTACTCCGTAGTCACAGTAGGTCTTCTTGACAGCAGACATTTTGACTTGCACAGCTGTGCTACTAATAACACTAATGATGGCTCAGCGCTATTCAAGTGTTCCAGTGACACACCTGAAACCAAAGCAATCTAATTGGAATCCAGCCATTTCAATATCTACACCTGATGTTTTTCCTACTGTGACGAGTCAAAATATCCTCCGTTAAAAAAGGCCCATCTCCTTTGAGGTCACGCACAACACCAGGGGGCGATGTTGCACTGAAGGTCTGACTGCCCCGTTACAACTTCCCAGCTCTCCTGGTAGCAGTCAGTAGCCTGTGGAAATGGGCTGAGACAAATGAAAGCCAGGCAATGTGTGTGCAGAGTAGGAACACATGCAAGGGATCTGAAAACTGCTGCTAACAAACCGGGATCCTGCTCTATAGTCCTCTCTAATCTGCCCTGCAGCTCATCTGGGCTTTTTCTTTTCTGCCCTGCATATTTATGAGGCTCAGAGAGGGTGAGAAGGAGGAAAAAAAAGATAACCTCTTTTCTTGTGGGAGCAATTAAAGCCTTGCTATCATCAATCCTTCTCAGAGTCCTCATGCTCTGTCTCTCTCCCAGCTTTTTATGTCTCTTAAAGGCTTTCACCTCACCAGTACTGACCCTCGTCTGGTACTGAGGGAGTGGGGAGGGAAACAGAAAGAATCCTTCTCCCGACCTTTTAAAAATCAATCAAACAGCAGTAGATGTTGCTGAACCACAAAGTTGGACTCTAAGCTTTTACATACATGATTCCTACAGCTCCAGTTAAAGATTACAGAGATTGCAGCAGCGACCATTTATTTGATGCAGGAAAAAAAAAAAAACATGGCAACCCCCTGCAGGGTCCGAAGAATCCAACTAATTCTTTGATGCTTTATAATGAAACATCTTTGGTATGGGTGGCCTTCTGGCATTGTTTTGTGTGATAAACTCTCCATGACCATATAATCCAAAATGGGTGGTTCTATAAACTTTGGGTCGTCATTCATTCGTCATTTTTTTTCTCAAAGAGACTAAATCCTGCTTCATGCTGCTCAAAGCTACACCTCCGGGGTGAATCGTTTCACAGTGAACAGTTACATCTTATCCACTGTGTTAATCCCATCTCCTCTTTTTAGAACGTGTGCCTGCAAAGCTGCTATGCTCCATTTCTGGGACACGGGCCCTCAAGTTATTCACAACCCAAATCAGTTTGCCACAATGACATCGTGAGACAGCAGCGGTTACTTTAAAACACAGATTTGGAGAGGCGGCGAGGTGGAAATGGCTGGGTGGGGGAGACCTTGAGAAGAGAAAAGACAGACAGAAGAGTGGATTATAGCAGACCAGCACTCCTGCTGTTGTGCACGCACACATGTGCTCACGCAGTAGTTTGCGCATACACCTCTAAGCCACCATGAGGCCTCATTAAGGCGGCCCGCTTTCTCTCCCTCTTTGGCAATGTCACCTCTACCGCAGGGACCAAAGACTGACACGGGCATAATTGGCCTGAACACACCAACAGTGCACTGGGAATGGCTGGGTCTTGATAAGTGGTGTGTGTGTTTGTGTGTGTGTGTGTGTATGCCTGTGTGTGGTGTTTTGACCCTGTTAATGCTGCAAAGTTGGCAGGAGAGTGGCTGATGTCACATTGCATCAGTGGGTGCTGGTGCTGGTGATGGGGGGGGGGGGGGAGCTCTCCTGGGAAAAGGAGACCGGTGCTGTCAACAGCTCCATCCACCCGTCCACTTCCACTAGTCTGTAGCATCTCCATCGTCAACACACGTCAAGGACACGCTGACAATAAAACACCTAAAATAGTAAGAGGCTTTCTCTCATGATGACTTGGGTTAATGCCTTTATCAAGACTCAAACTACAGCTTTGCCAAAACCTTTCATGTGACAGTGAACATTTATTTAGTAGAAGCTAAAACCTGAAGAATCCCAGTAAAAAAAACAGGTTTTTAATAATAGAAGATATAGAGAACGGAGAGAAACAGACTTGTGCAGTATACAGTTGCTCACCATTCAACGCTGACCGGCTGCTAAACCGCCGCATATCTCAGTGTGGCAGACCCGAGGGGGCCAGTAGGAAAACCAAGGCCTTTCACTTTGATCTCTGGACTGCAGCCCATTTAAATGTTTGTGTTTGAGATGTAGACCTTTCATTTTGGGGCTGATGGGTTCCAGGCTCTTTGGGTTTAGTGTGGCATGTCGGATATCGCCGTGTTTACACAGTCTCCCTCCAGCTCTCCCGGTGCTGAAATAAGTGCATTAAGATGGATGGATTTACTTAGTCTCTAACCTCAGGACTCGGAGAACAAACTCTGAATGACCTCTTTGTGTTACTGGAGTGGATGGCAGACCGGCCCACACTGCTGTATGTGCGCACCAACAGACCCATTCACAACATCTCCTGAAAAACGGATCCTCAATCAACAAACCTCTGTTTGGGCACCAACTGCATTCAGTATCAACCTGACTGAGTTATCTACCAGGAATTCCAGAATTAGACTTGATTGCATATGTTTTGACTGAGAAAGAAAATAAGACACGCATTGTGGTAAAGAATATGAATCAGGATTCATAGTGCATAGATCTTTCTTGGCTACAAACTTGATGGAATCGCTTCACTAGCATCACAAAGTCGAGTGTTGAGTACATTTAAATGTAATGATTTTGAAGTATGGAAGTGCTGCTATATATCTCTGCCAGCAGACAGACAGAAAATGTGAGCTGTAGGCATGGAGGCCGGGCCTTTGTTTGCAACAGCGAGGCAGTAAATCAGCCAGCGCGATCCTTGATTTGTTAACCTTTGTTTGGCTGTGTCAGCAGATGAGGCATGGCTAGAGCGGCCTCTTTGATGCTCATGAAATACAGCCTCTCTCTCTGTAGTTACAGCCATGGAGAGGAAGAAGGGGGCCGGCCTTCCCTCTGTGCAGCACAGGATATTGAGCTTCCCTTTACCCCCTTGGAGATACATTAGATTGCTCCTAGTGGGGGACGGGTACCCAACAGAAGCAAGGACTACTGGGGAAACACCTGCAGTCTGCTTCAGTGATGGATGATTCAGACCTGAATCCTTCAGATCCCTGACTTATTTCTCAAAACATGCACAGTTATTAAATATCAAAAGAGGCTTTTTATTTGAATTAAGCTTGTGTTTGAGCCAAAACAACAACGCTTTATTCCAGCAGTTATGTCTGGAGGGAGGGGCCAGGGAAAAAGAGACTGTCCTTGACTGCCCCGGTTCATCAGAACGCAGGAAAGGCCAATGGTAGCCAGGTCATCTTTCCACTGTGCATCAGGCCAAGTTCCACAGGCAGCCCTGATTCCTTGACACACAAACCCCACACAGACGGCAGAGGTCAGCGCGAGGTCAGCGCAGGGAAGCCTGGGGCCGTAAACCAACACTGGTGCTGTGAAAGGCCAACCTGCACTGAATGAGTTAGGGAGCTGCCCGGGTGATTTGTGGCATGATTGCTGCTCCCTATATCACTTGAGATTATAGCAGGTGGCGGCCCACTGCCTGGAAGTACACACAGCTCCATCAGCAGTCCACCTCTCAGGAAACGGAGAGCGAATGAGGCGGAGAAAGAGAAAAACAAGCCCTCAGCTGCCTCCCACACAGCAGTAATATGCTCACAGGCAATTTCGCTGCCAGCAGAGCTCTCTATGACAATCCAGGGAGCTCTTCAGCTCTGATATCCGCCACAAAAGTTCACCTCCGCTTTTCTCTCTCTATTTTTTTTTAAACAATGCCATCAGCACTGCAAATTACCCCTTCCACATCGCACATTACTCTCTCCCCCAGTGACAGACGCACTCAAGCCCGACACACTTCACCAGCGGCGCTCTTCACGCCGGCGTCGGCCCCAGGTCTCGCTGTAGCACCGCTTCATTTTCACATTAACTCCAGTAAAGCATGGTGACATCAGTGTTGTGCTTGGGGGGGGGGGGGCGTGCACTTCAACTCATCCCCACACTGAAGTCGGTCTCACATCGTAGACACAGCTGCAGGAGATGTCTCATGATATACCTAGCAAATGAAAATCTCTACAATTGGTAGTCTTCTTCTGAAATCTTTTTGTTATATTTGTTGAAATTCTCATTGCATCCCAATCAATATGAAGCCCGTCGTGGTTTTACATTCATAATGATAATTTTGGGGGAGTGGCTTTGGAGGGAGGCCTGAAGGGACGTCGGTGTTGCAGACTTGGTGAACTACTTTCATTGGAAAAGAGTTGTCAACGCTAGCGTAGGCTGCTCTCGCTTGTTTCTCAAGATTACCGACTATTCTAAATAGGTTCCACACACTGAACCGTTCACTGATGAGAACATTTTCAAACCTACTCTTGATAAATGGCACTGCGGAGTGTTTTTTAAATGTCATCCGGCATTATCCTAATCTTGCTGCTGGGGCTCAGCTCACCAAACAATGCACTAGCTTTAGCCTCGGCTCTCCAATGACTTAGCTGAGTCTCTAGAACGGCTTGTGGATTGACAATTTCATAAAGGATGGGAATGTAACCGGGTGACGAGATATCACTGGCCTGGGACACTTTAATCATTTGACAGATCTGTCTGCAGGCCATCATCAGTATGTCATCATCAGTATCGGGGCAACCCAGCACTTCATCCACTCACTGGACAGCAGTCACTGTCTGAACATGGCTTAGTTACCAATCTCCACCCACCGCCTTGGAAGCAGCTTAGACTTAGAAAAGTTGTTTATTTCACCGGTGGTTTAATAGACTACACCACCATCTTTTTGAAGGGTGCTTACTCTCCTGCACAGCACATGAATCAGGTTAGCTGGCTGACACCTGCGGGGCACATTGACAAGTGCGGTAATTAGAGCTAACATTTAATGACTCTTAGTTAATGAAATCCATTCCTGGGTACACTGAACCCAGAGCGAGCAGGAAGGAGGGAGGGAAACAGCGAGGCAAGCAGAGAGTGACGGTGACTTTAAGCTCCACATCAGACGACCGCGGTCGTCTGATGTGGAGGTGACGCCGACAGAGGTGGGGAAGAAAACAAATCAACGTCTGATGACACAAAAGCCACATTCTCATCAGTTGGATTTTCTTTTTCAAATGCAGTGTCGGCCCCGGGCAGAAAGAGAGAGAGAGAGAGAGAGAGAGGAAAAAACATTATGGCTTTTGAGGGAGCATGAAAAATACACTGTAATTATTGAGTAGGTGAGAAGGCTGCGAGATTAAAAGATGAGAGACCAGCACCGAGGCTTCAAAGAGACCTGAGGTTGCCCTGGGCTGATTTCCAGTCTTGCTGCAGAGAATAAAAGCCAACAGTCAGTCATTACCAAAGCTGCACATCAGCAGCTGAATTACAATTACTCTGTGCTCTGTTGGTTTAAGATATATTCATGTGTCTTACTTTTGTCCCAATCCAACACAATGTTATTAATAATAATTGCACTGAATCTGAAATAAGCTTTTGACTCATCTGCCCAAAACAATATACATTCTGTCATAGTAATATCAAGCTATTTGGTATATTTGTATGTCTTACTGAAGCCTCATTTATTCATCAAAGGCTATTTTTTCTGATTTTGATATTTGGCAAATTTATAAAAATGTTGTGAATTGTGAGTAAAGCTGTATTTACACCACTGTCTATAGATTTCACCACTTGCAAACCAACAACTCAAGTATGCAAGTTGCTGTGTTTCACTTGTAGCTATAACTATTACTTCATCGCAGAACTCAATATAATGAACTAGCCGTAGCTTTGTTTGGGAGCCCGTTTCGCTGTCTTGGCTCTCTCAGCCGCTGAACTACAGCCCAACGGGCACTTTATGTGTATCAACAAGAAGAGAGCACGCACAGTCAAACAAACGGAGCCCTTTTGCACATGCCTTTGTGTGCAAATATTGACACTCGTCGTCCCACAAACGAGCCTCTCTCGACGCATTTGTCGGAGCTCTGCTGGGGTTTGGTTGCATTAGAGCAATGGTAATCTCCTCTTAAAAACACCAGAGTCTTTTAATCTCAACACCACCCTCCATAAAAATACCAGTGGTCCTGGCTCTCCCTGCACCTGGATTCTTTTACTGACCTTTTGCAATAGTGGCAGGCATTAGCATATGGCAGGAGAGGAGGAGGAGGCAGAGATGGTAAAAGGGAAGAAAAGAGGGACATTCAAATGGGGATAGGGGCCACGAGAGCAGACTATCATGCAGCAGAGAGAAAGCGTATTTTGTGTACTGTTTCCCCAGTCAGGTCCTTTCATGGAGGGGGAGAGAGGGGGCCCTCTGTTGATTTAGGCTGCACAAAAGGGGCCTTAATCCTTTCAAGGGAACCAAATCAGTCCACAGAGAAGCACGTTCAAAAGGAAACCTCCCTGTCAAGCATGGCCATTGAGCCCCCCCAATGGACGCCACAAATCAAGCCCTGGAGGGAATCAAAGGCCAGAATGTGGGAAATGTGTTTGGAGGTCTGCGAGGCGGAGAGTGCGGCTCTGCGAGGAAGAGGGTGGGGGTGTTGAAGGACCTTTCATCGGCAGTCGGCTCCGTTCCTGCCACAGCCCTGGAGGGGTCATAACCCTCGTCTCCGAGACTCCCTCCTGCCCTGCATGGTAACTCCCCCCCATTACAGAGGAATGTCCATTCACGCGGGGGGACCACCATTATCCCCAAGCCAGAGAAAATGGGGCTGCTTTTAACAGCAAATTAGTGACTTGATAATGAGGTCACATGTGGTGTTGGCACACTGAGGCCATAAACAGATGCCTCTCCGGCCCTTCCCTCATTCCCTGCAGTATTAGTACATCTTCCTCCTCCTGGTGCATCTCAACACATTTGCAACAAAGTCTCACCAAAAGCGAACATTGCCTCATGTCACATGTTACACATCTGTAACCACAACAGCCTACATTACCTTTCTTAAGTTTGCACATTTTAATGTTTCCATCTGATGAAATACTGGCAGTGAGGGAGAGCAGAGGAGAGGAGAGAGAGAGAGAGAGAGAGAGATTTTCATCTCACGTCTCGGTGTGGAGACAGCACTGAGCGGTATTTCATCGCTGTGCACCTTGGGTAAATTGGATCAGCTTTATGGATGCGCTGCGTTATTGCTGTTGCATTATCTTAAACGACCAAACATTAAAGTGTCGTCGCACTGGGACAATGCATAGCAATTTCAACATGGTAATAACACCAAGGGGAATGAAAATACACCTGCACCGTCACATTGACAACACATCAGCACCATAGAAAGAAAGAAATGTCTGTACCTTTAACTGCAGCTGTGCTGAACAATTTCTCTGAGCTGGCATCAGAGACCTGAAAAAGAGGAGACTGGAATTAGAAAAACATCACAGCGCCATATCATTTTACACCAAGACGTCCAATCCCGCTCCTAGATAGCTTTTCTGGGGACAGTGCAGACTAGGACGGAGAGGATGTTATTGTGTTATGGTCAATAATTATGGAGCTGAAGTCACCAAACTGTCGTCTGAAATGAAACCATAATCCTTGAATTCACCTTGGTTTACGAAGATTTATGATGTGGTTTTAATATGAAGGCTATCTCTGATAATTTAATCTACGTTCTCAATTTTAACAATCTTAAAGGTCAAATTTAACTCCATTCAGGCAATGACATGTCCAGAGTCCGCATCATGTCAAGCCCAAAATCATGTCCATAATTAGTTGGGTAACCTGAGCATCATGATCCACACCGGTAATGGATCTCAGACTGAAACAAAACAAGTGGTTCTTCATAGTCACGCCACTTGGTGGCACTGTTGCTCCGTGACAACACAACTCCATCCCTCCTGCTCAGCATAGCTGTGTTACAATACAACGTGCAGTGATGGGATTTAAACCTGAATAATAACAAAAAGGCTTACAGACGTTGAAAATACTGAGTCACAGATTAATTTGATTTCGCCACATTAAAGTGAAATATTATTATTGTTATCACAAAGTAAATACAGGCTGAGCGGACAGGAAAGACACAGGACAACACCCGCTGAGCTGCACATGGTTAGAAGACTGACAGACAGGTTCGTCTGAATAAAATGAATTTCTGGTAACTGATGTGGATTTCCTCACCTCGGGTTTGTTTAATGCTAAATTATGCACAACTAAATATCATGTTAAGGCATTACATTTTATGTAGGGGGGTATTTTCTTGTGATATAATGACTGAATATTCAAAATCGGCGTCCACTGACAGCTTATGCGACTCATGCTTTTCATCCTGATGTCTGGTTCTGATCTGCAGGATGAGCGAAGTATTGTAATGACAAAATGAAAATGAAAATGAAGAAAGTGCGAACGGACAACCAGATGAATGCTGCTTTACTGCTGGATGTAAAACCTTGTCACGAATCAGCCATGCACTCACTAATGCAACACTGACAGCATGTAAACAATGAAAGCTGCTGAATAAATGACAGCACGAGAGGTGACATGAAAATGGTTTAGCATTAAAAGAAGAAGAAAAAAAGATTCCACTGAGAGCATTTTGCACACGCTCACACACAATGCAATCTAAGATGATAAGCGGCTCGGAGCCAGCGCGCATACCTTTGATGTGGCAAGGTTAGCGAGAAGGCAAATAAGTCAGGGAATTACTTTCTCGGTCTGGTAAATATGGCCTCGTTTCACATTCTGTTTTTCAAATCATATAATCCACACAAGAGGCGGCGAAGTCTACTCCGGTTAGATCGAGGACAGCCATGCGGAGAGGGAAGCAGCCTTTCCAAGAAAAAGGAAGAAAAAAAATCCAAAGCCGTTCACAAAGCTACTGCGCCTTTTGGACAAAGGGAACCATGTGTCTCGCCACGGACAGCTTCTGCAACAGCACTGAGGCGACGAGAGAGAGCGAAAAAAAAATCCCTTGATCCACCTTTCTTTCCTTTCTCGGGACACAACGTGATTTTTTTTTTCACGTATATATTCTCCTGTCGGGAATATCCGTGAGAGGTAACCAACAGGATCCGGGAGGGTCTGTGAGTCGGTGCGCAGAGAGAAGGGGCTGCGTCCGACGGAGCAAACCAATCCAACAAAGCGCACGGCCGGTTCCTTCTGCTGAGACAGAGACGGAGCCAAATCACACAAGCAGAGAACACAACTTCACACGGTATAAGCCCGCCGTCGCTGCAAACGCCTGTCTGCCGCGCTCTCTCTGACGGATCCCGGTCGTGGGCGCACAAGAGCCTCTCCCCATCCGCTACTAAGAACCAGACAAACTCCCATTCATCCAGCGACTGACTGCCAGAGTGCTGCTGCCTTCACGGTCGGGTCCTCCCACTTCCTGATTTCCAGGCGGACTTGGATTCAACCTCAGTCGTGCTCCTTCAGAAGAGAAACACACTCGTGTTTTGGGGGGGCTTCTGAGAAGCGGGCAGCTCGATTGCAGAGGCGCACATCTGCGCTTTTACCTTTTGCGTAAATGGCGCGCAAAAGGAGAGGCGGCAGCGCACCAGAGCTAGATAAGGAGGCAGCGAGAGAGAGAGAGAGAGAGAAGGAGAGAGTGAGAGAGAGAACAAGAGGGAAGAAGAGAAAGGAGGGAGGGATGGGAGAGCGGAGGCAGAAAGATATTCTTTCTCTCACTCTGTACTGAGTGAGATGATGTCAGCCCCTAATGAATTCCCCAGTAGGGTGCTGCTACCGCGAGGGGAGGAAACAAAACGCTCCTTTATGAGTAGCATGCACCTCCTCGCAGCCCACAGGCTGGTCTTCCTGTTGGACCATCTCCCACTCCACTGGCCTGAAGGGAGGTCAGCTGGTAATAGAACAGCATTGGGTCATTCAGCCTTCAATTTGAGCTCTCCCGGGCCCACCCTGACGGAACAGAAACCTAACAAGCTTCCTTCACTGACACTGCAGACATAACTCATGACTACCACGTTTATAATGTTGTTAACCAAAGCCCTGGAGGGATTTTTCTTAAGCTTGCCCACCCAGGGTCACAAAAAAACCAGCCCTGCTGGAGGTGGCGGGGCTCAGCGTCTTGCTCCATGGGACCACCTCCTAGTCGCTTCCCAGTATTGATGCCATTGAGTGTGTATTTAAAAAAGGATCACGCAGATTTAAGATGGGACACTATCCTGTTAGGATTCACACTGCAGGCCTGAAAGTAACATTTACCCGAGAAGCAACGGCGCTCATCCTTCTTCGCCTCGGTTCATCTCACTGGGCGAATCCTTATCCAATGCTGGAAATTACTGAAAAAATCCTCTTGATAGCGCAGACCCTTAGCATCCTATAGCCTGTCTAATGAGCATTAACCCCGCTGGCTGGGAGGTCAATGGGTGCACAATAGAGTCACATTGCAAAGTCTCTCGCTGCCAGTTCAGCCCAAGCAACCACAGAGCAGAAAACAGACTTAGCTCATAGCTGAGATGCTAATCCGTCCCTCGGTAACGGAGAGGCCGAGGGTGCGTTGGCTGGCTGGGACCGGCCATACAAACATGAAGTCATGGGAAATGGGACGTACAGTTGCCTGAGATTCAGGGAGGCAAAACAAATCCTCACACATCCACACAACAGGCATCTTCTCCAAACTGCAGTCAGATGCTCGGGCTGGTTAAAAAGAGGAGTTTACATTTAGAAGGAAAGTGTTTATCCATATCAAGTTCCCATGGGCTTGGCAGAGCTGTTCAAGGACACACAGGTTAAAAAAAATGTGAAGTACCATTAGGGGGTGGGAGGGATTTTATCTTATGTGGCCGCTTAAAGTCCAGCCACTTGGTTCAGTTACAGAGGACAAAGGCTGTGGTCACAAAAGGGCCTGGGAGACACAGTAGCCTGCATGGCCATGTGTTCATCAAGTTCGAGGTTCCTGCTATGCCCCCTTGTACGTTTCACACATGTATGCACTGTGCATTGAACAACTTCAACCAATGAAGTAGTTTACCCTCTGGCTCACTGCTGCTCATAGGCTGTGGGAAAACATCTTTGATACTGCACTACAGTGACATTATGTAGCTGTGCAGTGCCACGCTTCATGCAAATGCAGTAAATCATGTCTAAAATTAGTTGCAAATGTACCAACTGTGGTTACATGTAATTAGATCACAGGGATTCTTATGTTTGAAGCGGTTATTGCGATGAAGCATCAGGAGCGTATCGTGGTTTGGCTTCAAAAGCGTGACATGGCCGGCATCAAGATATGTATTTATATGTCTGCAACCAGCAGAAAATGGCTCCCAGTTGTTTTCACGGGCCTGTGCGCGAGCAGCCATGAACGAGCCGCTGTTCTCCATTTTAAATGGCCATTATCAGATTTGAGAGCGACCACAAGTCTGTGATTGCAGCCACGCTGCCAAACAATCGCCGTCCAGATCTCTTACAGCACATTATTTTTAATTCAAATGAAACGACGCCGGAGATGAACACACATAAAAAATGAGAACCCTGCAGTTTCATGTGGAAAAAAAGAAACATCGCCTGTGGGAGAGCATGAAGCGCTGAGATCAAACACAATGTCTCGATGTATGCTATGTATCTCAGTAATTGCTGTCTGGGCACGCAAGTTCTGTCTATAGACCATCAGCTTCACACTGACATTTTGTCATCTTTTATTCCTTTTTTTGGATGCTGATTCTCCACTTCAAAGAAACCAGAGGCATGTTTGCCTCTCCCCCCACAACCACGGTTTAATTTGACAGGAACTCTCTCCTAGATTACAATCACAGGGGACCGGCTCGCCTTTATGAGCCTTCCTGCCATTATGCCAAATCTGCCCTTGTTTAAAATATTACTGATAAGTGTAACATGAGTGCTGGCAATGTAATATGTTAAAAGCTTTTATTACGTTTGTCTCTTGACTCAGGGCCCTGCCTTTGCTTTACAAGGACTGAAAAAAAACCTCATGACTCAAACCATAGGATTGGATGCAGAGGCCAGGAAATGGAAAGAGACTTTTCTCGGTGACATTGAACAGAGTCTTTGTGAGTGGTGAACAGCAGTCATCTCAGGTGGGTGGAATACTTCACATACAGTTTCACCTCACAGTGACATCTTTGTGAGAATGAAATCCACCTGAGCTACTAAACGGACTACAGGGTACTGAGGAGAGCATGCATGTGTGTACCAAATATGGCAAATCACCCCGTAACTGTTAAGACATTTCCCTCAAAACCACAAACCTCATGGTGGAGGCAGAGGAAACTTCAGGGGATCACCAAAGTATTTATGACTAATCCTCTGAGGACCACGAATATCTGTTTTAAATTCCACGGCAATCCATCTAGTATTTGCTGAGGCATTTCACTAAAAAAAAGTAAATTGTCAACCTAATGGAAGCACTAGGTAAAATGTCAGGATCACCAAAGTCACTCGGATTCATCCTCTGGGGACCATAAATGTCTGGACAATAACTATCGAGTGGCTGTTGAGCTATTTCATTCTGGACCAAAGTGGGGGACCGACTGATCCACATTGCCACAACGCTAGTGTTTCGTAAAATAAGTCATGTATGTTATAGCTTTTCGGACAAACTATACTATAGAATTAGTTATAATCTGGTTGTATAATGAGCACTGAGCGATCCATATTTGATCAACAGTTAGGTTTCATAAGGAGATTTTTAAACGTAGATACAATGTAAAGCCTCGGACATACTTTCCGCGTTCGCAGACAGATGCAGACTTGTACCAAATGTGCACGTAGTTCCATTCATACTGCAACTGAGAGACTGCGGCGGTCTGTTGTTGCATTTCCTGATCCACACTTTGTTCCAGTCGGTGACGGTGAAGTGTGTTGTTTGCCAGGAGTTCAACACCATTTGGCTGTCTCTGAATTCCTTTACTGACACATTCTATGATTGTGGGTAACTGCAGATCTCCTCGCACAGCCTAAAAACAAGCATCCATTTTGTTATCTTCTTCTTGGCAAACCAGCTAGAGATACAAACGCCACCAGCTGGACTGGAGTGTGCCCTTAAACATAATGATTGGCAGAGAATCACAGAGGCAGGCAAATAGCAGAGGACCATGTTTCATTATGTTCCAGTGGCTATTTACACACAATAATCTCACTTTTGGAATTAACAAGATAATGCTTGATCAAAAAAACACGCAGTTCAAAGAAAATAAAACCTGTTTTACATGGATTAAAATAAATAAATTCCATTCTTCTTAGAGGAGGGGGTTGGGATTAGATCACACCCTCCTTGTTGCTTAAGATCTGAAATGTCCAAATGTTGCAGTGCAATCTAAGAACTGTGAAATATTTCTAATTGCACACACATAAACCCACACACTTGGAAACACCAACATCTCCTCTTCTCCCAGCCTTTCGAGGGCGGAGTGAGGATGTTTTTTTGAAATATATTTTCTTTTTCTTCCTTTTTTTTTACAGTCATTACATCCGACCTTATCTCTCCGAGCCTGCACTGGGTTGTCAATGACAACTGGCTCTAATCTCTACCCCCTCCCGACAAGCAGCACTGACAGGCCCTTTCTTCCCAATTCCTCAGACACGTAGCCAGACATAAATTAATCTGTCACTCATTGCTAGTATTAATGTGGGGATGACACACGGCTGTGCATGCAAACAGACACACACAGAGACAAAGACAAATGTACCCAGCATTAAAAACCTTTACACAAACTGGGACACCATAGCATGCCAAAAGTGGAAAAAGCCTTTGGAAAAGTCTTTTCTCTTAAACTGCATCAATCAAACATCCTGACAGAGAATGAGCGATTTAAGGACATCCATCAGCATTGCCACAGACATGCTTTTCAATAATAAACCTGTAAATAACAATGCCAAAAATTAATCTCTACTTTGTATATCTTTGCCCACTTATTTCAAACAGGGTGCACACAGGATGTGGTTGGCACAGAGTGCTGCAGTGATGGGTTTGTAGGCCAACCCCGAAAGTTAGCATCGCACTCGTCCCCTCAACAAAAAGCCAATGGGATTTTCCTTTGGATTTTGGATTATTGCAGAAAATAAGCTCTGTGGCAAACAAATGTGTATGAACGTTTGTTCAGCAAGATAATCTTCTTCAAATGAACACAACATGTATGATTTCTGAAGCGTGAATGCAATCGCCAAAAGTAAAAAAGCTAATGTTAGGCTATAAACAAACTACACCATGGTATACACAACGAGGCTGTAAAGGTGGACAAGCCGGTGTGATGATGTTTTGTAGTCTCTTTAAGACACTTGTTAGCAACCGCCTTCTTTTAAGACACTTAAAAGCTTCAAAATTCACGTGTGGAGTATTTACTGACGTATTTTCTATGTTGCTGAAAACGTTTTAATCACATTATTTCAGGCATCTAAACAAAAACTCAAATTCAATAAATCCATCAACTTTGAGACGACGGAACCAAAATTGCAGAAATGCTGACTCATTTCCAGATTTTTGGACTCAATCCTGCAGCACTGCATTCTGGGAACATTTAGGAAGATTGACGGACACAGGGACGAAAGCATCTATCTGAGCCGACGACGATACCTAAAAGCAGATCCTTTTTGATATAATAAAGCTTCCTGAGTCGAGAGATATGAAACTCACATCACATGTCAGCCGGGAAGGCAGCGGAAAAAGTATGTCTTCCGGCTGTTAAAAGCCTGTAGAGACAATGTCATCTGCTTATCTGTATCTGCTTATCTCCCCACGGTCTCTGAAAGCAGGCCGGGGGCGTAGGAGGTCAAGATAAATGACCTGATCAATAGCAGACATTATCTGGATCTGGTAGGCAATAATCAGATCCAGTTGACATAGCGGGGCACAGAAAGAACCGGCCTGTCAGCGGGAACAAACCTACTTCACTGGCCATCAGTCTAATACTACTACTGTGGGACTCACTGTGGAAAACAATGCAGGCAAGAAAATTGGTTTAACCTTCCCTGCTTCAAATGCTTCAGTTACATCCCTAATGCAACCCCCTCCATCACACACACGCACACACACACGCACACGCACACACACACACACACACACCCTCTCCTCTGCCGAGTCACAAGTGAAATGGGAGACCCTTTTGCCTAAATTACAGACATTGCCGTGGAATGTGGGCTGCGATGCCGTGGATAATTTCAGACCAGTCAATCACTCTCACACACACACACGCACACACACACACACACACACACACATACACACACACACACACACATACACACACACACACACACTCACAATTGTGCGTATTAGACATGATTTACCTTTAACATTTCCATTTAATGTCGGTATAATTGCAAATTCCCAAATCCAAGTCAAATTATTTTAAAGGTCAATTCTGTGTTCTTATTTAATGTGCTGTCACTCAATGTTTACATAGAGATTAAATAAGCCGAGGAAATGAATTGTCGCTTTTGAACCAGGCATGTGACGGGGAAATCTGAATTTCAATGTGCAGTCTTTTTTATTTGTGATCCTCACTTTCATCTCTACGTTACGACAGTGACCGTGTAAATAAGACTCAGTGCTGCTTGTCATACAAATCCATTGATAGGATAGGCTTAGTCAGTACAACCTCATCAAGCCCGTAGTGGCATTTGATCTCGATGACAAAAAAAAGGATTATCAGCTTCTTTTAATTTGACCCCAATTTTCGCTCTGAAGCATTACAGTGGAGCCATATCCCAGACAGACAAAACATTCCTAACAGATCACCCGCTGCATGACGAACCCCCAGCTTTAATTTTTCTCCCTAATCTGCATGTCTTTATATTTGCGGAGACCCAGCCGACATCTATAACCAAAGCACCGTGGCGCTGGAACCCCCCGGCGAGGCCTCGACTTAATACTAAGCAAGAGCAACTGCGCTGGCAGGGATAATATTTTCCCTTTTTGTTTCCTTCTTCTCAGTCGCGCGATGGGAGCAAGGAGACAAGGGAAGGCAGGGAGATAAAGGAGGAGGAACTAGGGAGGATGAGAGCGGAAGAAGAAAACAAAACAGGAGGAGATGTGGAGAGACAGACAAGACGGAGAGGGGGAAGGAGCCAAACAGGGAGGTAGTGGGGAAGAAAAGGAGAGGAGAGAAGCCTGCTGTGTTATTTAAAAAGGAAGGACTACAGGAAAGCACTGAGGAAATCACCACTAAGGCGTTGTATTAAAACCTGTCTGACCCTCTGCAGACCCCCCGAGTGATTCGCCCGGCTGGAGGAGTATGGTCGGAGGGATTAGGCCTCTGAAACGTTCCGTCAAGACCATTCTGTCAGGCACCGCCGGAGACAGCCCAAGTCATGCACCCGCACCCCCCCGCACTCCACTCAAACAGGCCTCTCCAAGGCTCTCTCTATGCTCAACAGCTCCGGAGTGGGGCCTGATGATAGGCTCTCTGGGGGGACACAAGATTGGCCACGGACATCAAAAGCCAGCAGGGTGACAGACAGCAGGGAGGTCTCTGCTGCCCCCCCCCCCCCCCCTCCTTTCTGTCGCTGTCCTTCTCTCTCCCTCCATCTCATCCCAGCTGGTCATTGAGGGGTTTCTAATTGCATTTTGCAGGGCCTGAGCTAAATAAGGTCGTTGTTCTGTCTACAGTGGCCTCCCTGCTGGGGGGGTGGGGGGGGGTGATGACGGGGAGAGAGAGAAATGGGCAGTTTAGGCCCCTTTGAGACCAAAAAAACACAAGGGGAACACGAGAGCTGATCTGCTGATTGTTTGTTGGCTGACAGGTGATCCGTGCTGTGTCCCCTCAAGAGCTCCTCAAAAGAGGATCTCGCTCTGAAAAAAACCCTGAATGCCAGGAGCCTTTCATACTTTTGAGTATGTGATAGCGGGGGCCTCGTGGTTGTGGTCGGAGAAGGTTGTGTGTGTGAGCACATGTGCTGCAGGGATCTGAGCGGCATGTCATGTGACGGAGCGTTTTAACATGTCAGAGACAGCGCTGAGAAATCCTCTCTGAACTCGTCGGCCCTCTGTGTAACACTAGAACGCGGGAGAACGGTTGAACAAGAGGGAGAATGAGTCGTCCATGGAGACGGGAGCAATTTCATCTGTGAATCCCCTCCACCGTCTCCTGGTGGAGTCCGGACAGCCGATAAGTGAGCTGGTGGTTTGTGACCCACATGTGAAGCTGGTTGAGGGCCAGAGACTGGGGCCACGGCGGGGCCACGGCGGGGCCGCAGGGGTTCTGTCTGTTGACAAGAACGGGAGGCCTCTTCCGCTTTGAAGCCCTGTACATTTAAATATTTCATGACCCTCATCTCCAGCCCCTTTTATCAGATGTGCGCTCTGGCTTGTGGCTGCCTTTCATTAATAGCACAGCGAGAGGAGTTAGTGTCGATCTAATGCCCCCATCAGCGAGGCAGATCTGAGGGAGCCTCTCCCGTACCCGGGCCCCTTTGGCACTCAACATATCTGGAAGACGATCTCGTTAAACGCTAGTAACAATTACACCAATTACAGATAAGCCTAAGTGTGTCAAAGCCACAACACGATGTTTACAATGATTAGCATGCGGCGTTATCAGCGGGGATGGCAATCAACGCCTGGTGCTTCACAAGATCACAGGGCTCTTTATCTGTCACTATCGATACAAGTTCAGCGGCTGAAGGCAGACCTGAGCGTAGCTGTCATGTTCTGCTCTCGATCATGCCGCCGGTACCCAGCACCAGTTAACACAAACCAGGTTTGACGGAAGACTTTACAAGATGTAACAGGAACAGAACAATGATATCAAAGGGAAGAACATCACAGCTTGCCACACCCTTATTTCTGTTCATTATCGTCAAAGGCATCACAAACAGACACACTCTTCGGATCTCGCCGAAGCACTCATGACTCCACTCTTTCAGTAAACAATCCCGGTTGTCAGATCGGCGCATGTGAACGATGTGTGATTCCAGCAGTGGAGTGGAGCGCAGTGTGGGCCAGTAGATTTCCACGAGGGCGCGTGCTGGCATGGCACGGGGCACCGGTCTGGAAATGCGTCTCCGAGGCTGGTGACCATGACATAAGGCCCCGCTTGTCCGACTGTAATAGAGACGCCTTTGAGAGCGGCCTGCAACGGCCCGCGGGACACATTCCACGTTTTCCTCCACAAACTCTGCGCCGCCGCGAGGCTTTGGGTCTTAAATGTGCACATTGTGAGGCGGCCCTGCTTGCAGCACATTCACCATGGGGTTATTTGAGTGGACCCAGGCTCCCAGGGCGCAGATAGAGCGTGTTCTCTCTCTGGAAGTGTGTGTGATTCTTTGTGAACCGGTGTGTTGTTTGTGTTTATGTAACTGCGTCTAACGATCCACTTTAAGAGTTTGTTTTTGCTATTAAACTGATACCAGGAGAGGCATAAAGTAGTGCTAGTGTGTGTGACGAAGGACTGACTGTCTTAGGTCTGCAGATTTCTTTCAGCGTTTGTGTGTGACTTTGTGTTTGAGTGCCTGATGTCAGTCGGGGCCACAGGGGACTATAAGTGTAAGTGTAAAGGGCCACCCAGTCAACAGGCAGCGCTAAGCCCGATCATCAGTGCCTGTCTCTGCTGGGGCTTATCATGTACTGTGTTTACCAACACCAAGCTTCACTGAGATGATCTGGGGCGGCTTGCTGTCTGTCGCACTCTCTCTCTCTCTCTCTCTCTCTCTCTCTCTCGCTGACACACACGCACAAACACATCCACCGCCTGTAAGAGGATTTGCACTGGCAACAGGGACAGGCTGCGTTGCTTATCCAGAGCTGCGGCACCACACACACAGCTTGACCTCTCCTCACGTACTCATGCCTGAGTACACAGGTAAACACACGCACGCACGCACAATTCCCTGAAGGAAACTGCGGTTTGGCCCTGGCCTTTGCTGGGCCCACTGACATAGGGATAAACAGTTTGTTGTATAATAAAGATTTGAATTCAGTTTGATGAAGGGCTGAATGAACAATGTGGCGGTCCACACGGAACCAAATATGCTTTAGGCTCCATGCTAATAGTTTAAAACAGTGTTGCACAAGAAGCCTGGTAGTTTGCACTGTTTTCTGAATTAAATAGCTTTTCAGTAGCATAGCTCTTTTATTGAAAGAGTAGTGCGATGTCGTTCACACAAGCTACATTTTCCCGAGCATTTCTGAAACTCGAGCGCAGGGAAACTTTCTGCTGAGGTCTGAAATCAAACTGCAAAGGATCAGTCAGCGCATACCCGACCCACAGCCGCTGCTCTGCGGATGGAAACACACTGTAGACTGTATGTCTAAGGGGAAAACAGTTTGCTCACTTATATTGTTTCGGACGGCGTGTTGGGCTAGAAGCTAACGGCTAACGGAGCTACACACTGACTGCATCGTCGCCGCTCAGACGCCGCCATGCGACCAGACACACACTTATTCTGAGCCTTTTTAACTATCAACCTCCCGTTTTTACAAGGTGTTTTTATAGTGTCTTCATTTGAAAGCATGTTTGCAAGCTTCGACAATAGGTTTTTGAATGGAATTGTGAGTGCAGGCAGCACTGGCTGTGTTTCCCTCCTCCGTCTACTGATTAGTCTGCTCCGGTGGCCAACTTGTTACGTGATAACAATGGGCGGTTGGTCGGCTGGCCACGAAGGAAGTCAGTCAGCGTGGGTTCACTGACTCTCTGACCAGGGATATTAGAGGAGCGTCTTTTTGTCACGCTCGATGGAGTCCAGGCTCTGGCTCCGCTAAAGCCTCTGGTCTGCAAGCGGATCTAACAGGGCCACAGTGGCCTGCAAACACCTGTCATCCACTAACACTCCCGGGCACAATAGCACCGGACACTGCCCATGACTTCACACGCGGAGGGGCTCACAAACATTACAGACATGACATGCAAACCAGCATGGTTATTCCTATTTGGAGCCATACGCTGGTGATCTGCATGTATGTAGCGCTGAAAAATTTACACAACCGACACGTGTGATTCGCAATTAATCACACCGCCGTGCGCACACACACGCACACACACACGCACACACACACAGCACACCCCGTCACTGCCTGCGGGAGGTGTCCTCCTGAGACCCCTGAGGAGACAGATGTGTCAAAACAACATATTGGTTTCGCTCCTCTTTGCTGTGGTGTTGCTTTGTTCCGTTACCCCAAAAAACATTGGATGTGATTGGCTCTGCATATTGCTGATGCATTTTTCACGGGTTACTCTGAAAACACCATGTACCTCGACATTAAAAAGCAATTTAGCACTCCCAGGATTAAAAGCGCATGTTAAATTGAAGGCTACACTTGGCGTGGGCATGAAAAATTGAGTGGCTCCTTATATTAACCAGGTTGAGGGCTGCACACAGCATTTAGATAGACGAAATGGAATCTTTTAGCATTACTAATTCATCCACAGGAAGACTGTGGTTTCAACGTCGTGCACGATTCACCGCTACACCGCTGAATACAAACATTAGCCGCCTTGCAGTTGAAGCTGTGCAGCGTCTTGTGAAAAGTGAGAATACCAGGTGGATGTCTATCAGCAGGGATTGTTAAATGTAACCTACTTTCAATTCTCTTTCATTTCAGTTAAGCTCCGCGTCTTCTGTTCCCTTAGACAAGCGGTGAACTGTCCTTCAACCCGTATTGCACAAATTCACACACTGTCCATACTTTTATATTTAGCTGACGGAAGAAGAAAAGCGCTCATAATCTACCATCAACACCTGCGATCTCTTTTTCCAAACTGATTTGAACCACAGCAGGGTGAAGCCTTTTGTGAGACCTGGTTAAAAATGAATGAGGGAGCTGTTGGCCTGTGGGAAAAAGCAGACGAGACACCGCTGTTTCAATTGGCCCTGATTCCTGAAACGTCCTCTAATGTTTTCTCTCAACACACTGAGGAAGCGATAGAAGAGAGCAGATAAAGAAAGAGCAGGATGAACACCCGGGTAGTGGACCGTGGCCCCACTTAAACATAATGATGGATGCTAATGATGCCCATAATTACCGTTTCTAAAATGGTGATAATTACAATTCTTTTATAGCTCTTTATCCGTGGCCAATCTTGATAGTGATTGTCGGAGTGATAAACAGTGATTGCCTGTGTTTGACCTTTGAATGCACCAACATAACAAAT
Source organism: Pholis gunnellus (assembly GCF_910591455.1). Classification (NCBI taxonomy): domain Eukaryota; kingdom Metazoa; phylum Chordata; class Actinopteri; order Perciformes; family Pholidae; genus Pholis; species Pholis gunnellus. Next base: position 23,897,034 of record NC_136540.1, read on the forward strand.
AAAGCACTGCAGGATGAGACCAGTGGCTTACTTTAGATGACTTGAACCAATTACTCTGAATGGTGAGAAAAGTTATTCACTGACGCTTGTATAGAACCTCATTATAAAATGCAATAGCAATGATAGAACACCTATGTTAGCCAACCTACACTAACTGATTTTATGGCCACTTGGGAGCAGGGGAAACAATAACATTGACGTCTCAGCAACGTTTTAGCAAACAGTGGCTTATCTACAAGACCGGAAAAACCAAAAAGCATATCGAGGTCCACTCTCCTTCCATCCAGCCCAGCGCTGTAATGTTGGCCTGGCTCCCCTGTCACATGGCATAGATTACGTCTGTGTTACACCAAATGCCTGATAATGCAATCAAGCAGCTTTGAAGCCTGGTGAGTCTCCAGTGCATGCTGTAATGAGGGGAAAATGAAACCGCTCCCTCAGTGTCTGAGTAACCCCCATGATGAGACCTTCATGGACGGACAGAGAGAGATAGAGAGAGCGAGAGAGAGAGCATTCGAAATGAACTCATCCATCTTCAGCCATGAGCCCAAAGCGGCTGACCGTTTGGAATTGTGCCACCACCTACGGGTGTTTGTGAACAAGTATCAATCCAGGTGGGATATTGTGGACATTTGGGGGTTTTCTGTCATTACTAGGACAGAAAGTCTGAAGTCAAAAACAGCTTAATCTGTCCATGTTCATTAGATGATGCCAAAGTAGGCATTTCATATTTAACGTAATCTTTTAAAGCGGTGCTCCTACCGTCTGCACTTAATATTATATGCTATGAGCAGTTTGTTACCGACCAGGTAACCTACTTTTAGCGCTTTCTACACGTAAAAGGCAGCGGTGTTGAATCAATAGGGAGCCACAAAGCTCGTAGAAACCGTATAATTAGGTCTATGTTGCACTGGGAGATAGTAGTGCATTTTTGTAACATGCACAGTGTGTGACCATTTGAGTGCCGCTGCGTCAGTTAGAGATGGAGCAGACTGCTGCCAGCTGCAGTCTTCACCACCGATCAAAGGACAGATCTGTGCATCCACCATCGAGACTTCCGTTCCCTTCATCACTCCAGCTCTCCAACTCCTTAATGCAACATCCTCCTGCAGTGGCTACAAGCCCCGTCCTTCCAACAGAATACTGACTTTATTACGTCGACAGCGCTCCCTCTGCACTTGACCTCGTCTTTCATTTGAACCACTCTGGAAAAAGAGATGTACGCATTATGAGCAGAGATGGCCACAGTAGATTCTACAAAGAAGACCACTTGGGATTTGAGAAATTATGATTCCTTCTTGTGTATATATAATGCAATGACCGATTACCACATTTGAATGAAATGTGTTAAGCATCTATTTGTAGACTGAATACAATATTTATAAGTGTGTTTTCCTCAGTGTATAACCACTTGAAAATACCTACAAACTGTCCCTTTAAGTCTATTCAATGAAAACAATAATCCCTTTGTGTATAGTGTGTGAGTGCGCTCAGCATAAATACAAATGTTTTTACAGTATAGTTTTGTCATACCGAGTATTGCTACTGTATGTATGTGTAATGACAGCACCCATTGATATACTGTCTGGTTCTGCTATCATCAGTTATGTTCTGTTAGCGTGCTTACTGAGTGGCTTGCTTGCATGCAGACTTTGAGAAGAAACATTTCACTCCTGCTGTCACACTCACAATGATGGAAGTGAAGCAGAAAGCCAAAGACATTTTCTTCCACAAAGAAATGGTCGGTCTGCAATGTGATGAGATAACACTGAACAATCATGCTTTCATATCATTCACCGCAGAACCAGCCGTCACAGACACATGCAGCCTGCCGCTGGATTGCATTATATTCTAAAGTGTTCCCGCTACTGTGTACATCCCTTGTGTAGAGTGGATATAGTGGATACACAATTTATTATATAAAGCCTTATTTTTGTATGGATGCAGCCACTATTGTCCCATTTTTCATTGCAAGGATTCTAAAAGCTTATTTTTTTGTGTGTCAAAGTCTGACCCCTTAGTCCAGATCACTCCAGGGTAATAACGCCCCCCAGGAGCTGCTGAGATCACCCTTCTCAGCAGTGATAGCTATCATTGTTGCTAATATAACCACACAGTATGAAGCCAGACACACACACACACACACACACACACACACACACACACACACACACACACACACACACACACCCCCTTGAAGACGGATGTCTCCTGCACTTCCCCGATCTCATCTTTATCTCGGCTTTAATGAAAACCCGGTGGATACAACAGCCCAGTCCGGTCACATCAGCAGCCCGTCTGCTCTGAGCTAGGAGCCTCCGCTCTTTCTTCCTGAAACACACTGTCCGTCTGTCTCCATCCGTTCGACTGATGATTCATGACTGCTGATCGATGGCAGCTCTTGTGTCATTTCTAACAACAGTTAACTGGGGATCATTTTGCTGACACCTGACAGGAGGCGGCCCCCGGGGAGGAGGAATTTGGACGTGGACGAGTAAGAAGGATGCTGGCTGCCTCCCACATGAAAAGACAAGAACAAAGCTGGCAGTGTGCCCCCAACTAAATCAAATGTTTGACCTCACACTCCCATTGAATACAGAGCAAATGGCTGCATACTCATTATAGTTGCACCACTGAATGTAATAGAGGAGCCTTACAACTCCTGCTGGGGGCAGATAAGGCGGGAATTACAAAAATGTGTAATATCCTAATGCAAGAAGAACATTTTGTAATAATAACAATTCAAAATTCTGAGCATGTATCTGACTGTGGGACTGCTTCTCGACATTGCAATGGCTGAGCCAGCAGATAGCAGCTAACGGTGCTAACGGCGCTCAATAGTGCAAATAACTGCAACAGTGCTGACAGAGCGAACAGTGTTCACCTGAAGGGGAATCGGGATGGCTTCATCAGCAGGAACGAGCCATGAGGCAGCAAGTGGGGCACACACACTAAGGTTCAATACTAAAAAAAAAATCATAACCACTTTTCTTTGACCTTGATGGAAAACATCATTAGGTGATCATTCAGAATCCGACTACACGGAAGTTAGGTTTTGTTAAGCAACTTTATTTCTAACACGAGAACAGGGACAAAGTCAATGCTGTACAATTCAATTAATGACTCCTGTCAAAAACAGAGTCACACCTTCTAAGGAGGATGTTGTCAATTTATCCATAATGCATGTTAAACAGTGGATGTTATTAACCGACAAATGTTGCATTGCTTTAAATGTTGCGGCCGCAAGGAATTCACATGCAACACGTTTAAGTTGGAGAAGCTACTTCAATCGACTGTATGTGTGAGAAATGACTAATTAATGTGTAACTAATAACATTAATATCAGCTGTGTCCCATACTGGTTCCAGTTTTGTTCTTGTGGATACTGGGTTTAGTTATGCCTGTAATATTCTGCCTGTGAAAAAGACCCACCATGGTTTTGATTCATCATGAAGCCTTCTAGTTGACTTACTTACAGCACTAAAATCATCACACTAACCTACCCTATGATTATATCTTACAGCATCAGGGCGTTTAGTGATTACATTTTATTTCTATTCCTTGTTGTAATCTTACAGACTCATACAGCTTTCCACAATATTCCGCTGGTTTCACATTCAGTTATGTAAATCACTTTGCTGAGCTTGTCATCTTGATTTTATTGTTCCTTTGTTAGTTTTCTGCTTTCATTTGTTTTGGGATGAAATGTTTTTCATATTTCCCACGGGATGAACTCATCTGCACAAATTAACAAGTTGCGTAGCTTCTGTGTTTTTTTTTTCCTCGCCATGTTTTTTTTATTACGTTTGATTTTTAACACTTTGATACTGTTTTATCACTGCAATTAAACAAAAAGGCATTGAATGAAATGCATGTGCTGCAAACAGAAACTGTGTATAGATTAGGTACTTGGTACTGCATTTAATGAGCAGTAATGTGTATATGTATATGGCAATTGTTTTTAAATAATTATTCTGTTTCAAGACTAAAACCATTATTTTACAATCATTATTTAAAATAGAAGCAAAGTAGGAGTAACACATATACACTTTACACTACAGGGGCCCATACTACTCCTGCATGCAATTATCATAGCTTCAATGTACTGTGCACACCTTACATTAAACGGAAACACATTTCCATGGCCTCAATCAATATTTGTGAACATGAACTACTCTCTCCTAAAGCCACAGATCGGTAAAGTCTGAAGCTGCATAGACAATAAACGGGAGACTGATGTATTTTATACTATGGTAGTGGTCTCAGTTGTGAAACAGAAAATGTTCCCGTATACTCAGAACATTCCCCTGGGGGCTCTCAGTGTCGTCTATAACATCTCTCACAACTCAATGTCTACGACGCAGTTTACACTTTATACTTGATGACATCACAACTTTGAGTTTTACTGTGAAATTGTAGTGTTTGGATTTGGGAGGGAGTTGCTCATGTTTGCTCGTATTTTTGAGCATAAGAGTAACATGTATGGATTTAAAAAATGGTCGTAGTGCGCCTTTAATCAAAGCCCTTTAAAACAACATACTGTAGCTGCAGTACGGCCTTTTAAAAAGTCTGCTTTGCTCACATTGTGTCTTTGATGCTGAGGTAAGGTGAATTCAATACAACACACTGAGCAGACCTTGAACAGTCTGCTCCCAAATCCTCTTAATTAAGTCTAAAAACAATAGTGGGGTTAAATCAAGGCTGTCAATCTGTGCTACATCGCATAAACAGAGTTGCTTTTTAATAGCTTTGATCTCCACAGAAGTCCTCGAGAGCGGTGGTATGAATTCTTATACATCTGAATTATCAAGCAAACTACTGTTCATTCAACAGGGTTCCCCTTCGCCACCGTTGAGCACCACTCCACTGCACTCCACTGCACTGCACTTTTGGCCAAGAGCATTAAGAGGCCAGAGCTCGTATCAGCCAGAAAAGAAAGAAACGGAAAATAAACAACATCACATCCAAGGACTGGTTGTTGAAAACAAGAAGAAGCACCGCTCAAGGTCCCTTAACTTCAGATTAAGTTTCCTTTTAGACAGATGACAAATTGATCAGAGAAGTCACCAACAAATACTTCTAGTCTCCATTTCTGCATCTCTCAACTTTCACACATCCTTCCCTAACACTCACACATGCTCTTGACTGGGCACTATATTCTAGCTGTACATCTACATCGCCGGGTATAGAAAAGCCTGCTGGGTATAAATAGAACTCATGAAGGAAAAAGCACAGACTTAAAAGTTATAATCCCTTTTAATAATACAGAGGAAAGTGTAGCTTTGCAGACAGGAGTTGGGGCCGGGGGGGGGGGGGGGGGGGGGGGGGGGGGGGGGGGGTGCTGAGTTGGGAGTCTCACGTCGTTAGGGCTTGAAATAATGACGACAAAATCTCTGAGCAGAAATGATTTGATTAGTGCTTTCAGGTCTAAAAAGGAACCTGGATGCGTACCAAATGACTGTGGAGAGGGAAGGTGCGACAGAGCTCTTAATTGCTAGAACTGCACCGAGAGACTTGATGATTTGTGACATCTTATCCGGTGCTCTGCGCTAACACTAATAACTGTTAATTAACTGTAGCAAGGATGCCAAGGAGGAGGAAGCAAGGGAGGGAATGCACACACACACACACACACAAACACTCACTCACTCTCTCACACACACGGCCTTGTGTGTGTTCTCTAGATTAAAGGAAAAAGCATCTCCAGGGATGTATACGAGATGGAGCGAAGATGTTGTGGAGGTCAGGGTGCTTGCTGTTCTGTAATACTAATGGGCACAGTGGAGCTACACTGCTATCAAACGAGAGGAATAACAGCGAGGCCGTTATTGTTTTCGAATTGATCTGACTGTGTAAATCTGTTAGCCCTAATTGGTCCACGAAGACGGAAAACAAAGTCAATGTTCCGTTCCAAGGCCAGCTTCAATTTCCAAAGCAGATGTTCACAGATGTCGTTTTTGTCATCGGAAGCGTCGGCATCTGCAATCAAGCTCTTTAGTGCGATGACAGGGGAACGCATGTGTTCAGCGCTATCGTCATTAAAGGCAAAGTGCCTGGTGTGGCCTCTCTCTCTCCCTGCGTGACTGTGCATGTAGACGGCTTTGGAGCCGTCCTTTTCCCGGAAACGGCGCCGAAACGCACGACCCTGTGTAATGTCGTCTTCGAAAGCCATAGCCATTTTCACGGTGATTAATGATGAATCACACAAGGGCCTCATGAAATTGAGGACTTGATGGAGCATTCTTGTGTTTATGCATCAACACAAATCCATTAGTTTGATGTGCTTGTAAATGGCTAATGATGTCTCCAACAGACGACAAAGTACATGCAGAGTGTGGCAGCAAGGTGGTCGGGTTTCTTACAGCATGCAAAGGGAATCAGACACAACTCTCGTCTGACTAAGGCTGTAATGGTATGAGATTATAATTATTCATATTCATATTCATATTATTATTACACTGACCCTTAAAGGAATAAGAACAGAAGAACAATAATAAACTTATCATAAACCGGATATAAAATAGCAAAATGATTATGATATATAACTGAAGCATGCAAGTTTACAAGTTAGAAGCACTGTAGCTTGTTAAATTAACTACTTAATAACTTCAGCTGTAACCTTTTAAAATAATGTCCTATGATCATTAACAACACATACTGTAGCTGCCAGGCTGGTCCTTAAAAATCCGTTAAGATGAGAAAATAAAAACAAAATGCTAATGGAAGCTAATGCTAATGGTGCTAAACACTGTTCACAACCACTTACGGACCCATTTGGCTTATTCTAACTTTAGAGGCCTTAAGGGTTATGAAATGCAGCACAACGATATTGTCGGACAGTGAAGGCAAAATATGAATGTGCCATAAAATATCTAATAAGTCTTTGGATGAAAATGCATCTTTCAAGTCCTGATCGAGAGCTCTGCCCTGAATCCAAAACGAACCCAAAGCTATATTTTTGCTTTATTTCTTCCACTACTGACGGTTAGCTTTTGAGTCTCTTTCCCTTCTTCCACTGGACTTTGCATATCTACTTATGACATGCATGGATGGAGACAACTGGCACAGTCAGAAATAGATGAAAATAATTTCGTATAAACTACTCTTCAAAATAACCGCACATGAACTTGGCCCAAGCCAGAATCTTTACACAACAGAGGGTCCCAAACCCCAACCAGAAGCCCATTTATTCCTCAGGACCTGTTGTGTAACTGACTGTATCTTAACATTTGATGTCCAAATTTCAGTGTTGTTTTCTTAATCCTTGTGTACATTTAAATTGGTCAGAGTTGATGCTATAGGTTACTGACATTATATCAAACTGAATTCATAGGGAGGATTTTACAAATTTGCTGCTGATGTAAAGAAAAACATTGATCTCTACTTGTGTAGCTTTTTCTTTGTACCGTAGCAAATTTACTGGGCACACCTACAGTATAATGACTGAAACGGCAGAACAAAGTGTATTGACTGTTAAGTGTCAAGTTCTTTAGGAGTGATGTTGAAGGCTGATTCTCTATTTCCTTCCCTATCCAAACAGCTGTCATGTTTCATGAATCCAGCGATGCCCTCCTCGCCTGGAGAGCCGGAGCTGTCTTGACAAACAAACACGTCTCCACTGTTATTACCGCGTTTCCATCCCTCCTCCAGTGCTTGCTGCTCCGGTGACAGCGACACAAAGAGACATGAGGAGCGTGGCCCTGGAGTAGATAAACAAAGAATGCCATCGCGTGTCACTCCTGCTTGGACTGATGCACTGGCTGGAAATTGAGGGAGTTTGAGGGATGGCTGCGAGGCACAAACACGCGCGCATATGCACGAATACACACGTATGTACAGTGTATATATATATATATATATATAAAATCACACACACACACACACACACACACACACACACACACACACACACACACACACACACACACACACACACACACACACACACACACACACACACACACACACGCATGTCTCCAGTAAAAGCTTTTCATTTGTCTCTGACATGCATCGGTCAAGCCATCGCTTTCAGACGTCTTGGGTTAAATACCTAGGGCGAACAAGGTTACGCATTGTGATGGGCGCATCCACATTTTCAATTGAGACCTCTACAGTCTATTAAGCTCCAGGATACAGTGCGGCCCAGAGAGACGGAGAACGCCGCGAGACAGGAAATGGAGCAAACAGACTGACAAGCCGGCGAGTCGCTCATTGTTATTTTGCCGAGGCCTCAGTGAGCGCTTGTCACCGCACAAAGCCTCAGTGAAGGACGTGGAAGATCACGCCGCTGTCTGCTAATCAGAAGAGGGCACACTGCATGTTTTGTTTGGTTTCTGTGGTACCTCACTTCTATCGCACATCAAGGCAAGGCCCTGGAGCGCTGTTGGAGCTACGCAGGTGGGCAGCAATTCTGCTTCCCACATTTCAATTTGACAACACAAGCGCTCCAGGGCCTTCAAAATGTGCGAAGACTGTCAGTGTTTCACTAACAATAGCAGATAAGCCATGTGATGAATGGAAACGTGCCTATATTCAGAGCTCGGGGTCCTTTAAAGATTAAGAGCTAAGAAAAAACTAAACTTTTCCAAGGAACACTGCACATGGCAGTTGTGTTTACCCAAAATCTAATTTGCTTGAAACAGGACTATGACAGGCCTTTCTACTGCAGTGTGATCTGGAGTGTTTGTACATAGTGTTGAACAACTTGCTGGCATGTGTCCCTTTCATTTTTGAGATCCGGCCGACGTTTTTGACAGATCAGCGGCGCCGTTTATGCAGCCGGTCTGAAAACCAAGGAGCTCAGAGAGACGGGGAGATTATTCCTCACAAAGCCAATTAAAGAACGTTTAATAGAGAGAGGCTAAAACTATCCTCCTCTCTGTGCTTCTGACAGGGCACTCTAATGTGAAAAAGGAGTTGTCAATTTGTCTGAAAGGAGTCCGTCAAAGAACCGGTGTCTAAAAATAATAGATTTCATAATGTAAAAAAAGATGCTAACACATTTTTGACACCCTGCTGTTGTCTCGCCGTTTGTATCGAGTCATGAGAAACGTGTCAAGGCGGTCGAGATTCCTTTAAATTACACCTTTAACGCCGCAACGATTGTGCCGATGTAATGTTATATTGATCTACACAACGTTGCCTCCAGCTGTACTCCAGGAAATATCCACATTCATTCAAAGACTTTTGAGAGCAGCCAATGTAAGAATAACACTGGCTGTTTTTCCTCTCAGGCAGTGTCTTTCAAGAGCGAAGGACAACTGTGACAAAACCAAAGACAAGCGGCCAGATGTGCTCTCATTGTTCAAGAACTGAAAAAAAAAGTTCATGGTAAGAAATCTCAAGAGGGTCTGTGTCTGAGGGGAGGGCTCCTCCAGTCAGTCTCTCTCATCTTCCTTTCATAGCGTCTACGCTGCGTGACCTCTCTGTAAGGAGGGCGACCCGAGTCTTACTTATAGACCCGACACCCACTGACAGACGACCAACCCTTGACAGGTCAGGGCAGACGGGGCCGGGAACACCTGCTACTCAACAGAACTAAAACTTCCCTAAGTGCTCAGAGGAGCTGTGGAGGCATGGATCGAGTTATTGAGGACGGGCAGGAACGCCGGAGAGCAAAACAAAGTTGTTGTCAGTCAAAAGAAGTTGAAAGAAGCAGTTCGGAAAGAAAACACAGAGATGGAAATTCTTTCACGAGGCCAGCAGGAGGAGACTGGATGGGGTCACGATGGGTCAACGGAGCATGCCAAGGACTGATGTGCTTCCAGTAGCTTGAGATCTAATCTTGTATTATCAGTATTTATAATGGAAAAGTAAATGGAGTGAAGGGGTGTTTCATCATGGTTCGGCGAAACAAGTAAATGTAATTTTATTTACTTCCTTAATAGCTGGCAGAAGAATCCTCCTCCTATGGAAACAACCACTTGGTTACAAGTTCAACTTCTCACTGTGTGAGTCAACTGCAAAGGTCTTCAATCACTGGCAACCCCTTACTTTACAAATCCATCTCTTCTCTGACTAACATCATCAAGCCAAGAAACCACTTAGAGGGTGTACAGCACATAAACATAACTTATTCTGCCTTTATTCTATTGGTTCATTTACTCATGTGTGTATATGTTTATTTATTTATTTTATTCATCTTAACTTAAATTATTCTTGTTTATTACTTTGTATGTGATGTATTTTCATACATCACATCCCTCCGCAGTATCTGGTCAACCAGCATTCTTCGCACGATCATCCCCAGCCAATATATTTGTGTTTATACATATGCTTTTAGGAAAGTATGTGTCAAAGGATTTAAGCTGCAGGCTTTGAAATAGTCCACGTCCCAAGGTTGGGTACACACAAAGCTAACCAGACACAGCTGAAACTACAACCAAAATGAATAGATGGTTTACTACACCGGTGCTAATCTGTGTTCCTGTTAGTATAAAACTGAACTCAGGAAAAAACTATGAGCTTAAAATGAAAAGCCACACATTCCATGCTAACATGCCAGCTTATATCGGGCTCAACGCAGGCACAAGTTTCTAATCTTCAAAAGCCGGTTTTATAAGTGCATAATGAGTGAGACCACAATAGAAAAACAAACCATTTATTTTCCTCCCCCGGAGAGTAAGTGGAACCATATGGAGCAGTGCGGAGCCAGATCCCAACATCTGGGCGGCATGGGAGAATCAAAGCCAAGTGGTGCTGTGGACCCCGGTGAACCACAGCAACCTTTGCCTGCCCCGACAGAGCTTTGCTCAATGACAAAAACACGCTGGAAACATGTTCTCCTGAGCGTCTGAGTTTCCCCCTCCCCGTTTTTTCAGGATAATTGCTAATCAAAAGGGGACTGACGGCGAAGCTCCGGGCACCGTCCACAGCGGTAATCATTGGCAGCTGGGAGTTTGACTTGCAAAAAAAAAAAAAACCCAGCTGGAACAGAGCATGGCAAATTCCTGTGAAACAGTTCCTTTAATATTGGGTGGAGGTCGCAGACAGTGTCATCCTGGGAGGGGATTTGAATTGATGGAGTTGGACATACCTTTAGGTAGCTACTGTGGGGTGTTACCATGAGAGTGCACAAACAAAAAAACATCTATTTATTGGTTTGTTTGATTGCTGAACACTATTTCTGCTCTGAGTGCACAACAGGGTGATGCAATCTACTGATTAACAACACTCAGGCAAAGCTCGGTTTAATAGCCTTTAGCTAGTCTGCATTACTCTCCAGCCAACAACAAAGGAACACTCTTATCAGACCAAGCAGGCTGAGGTTAAGAAGCTGCACCACCTGAGGGCAATGTATTTTAGCTGGGGATTTAAAGCCTTACACTAAGCCACTCTCCCTCTTGCTCTCATGCTCCAGTCCTCCCTTTCTCCCTTGGATCACGTTCAGCCACCAAACAAACAGGAAGAAAATGGCTCCAGAGACAATGAAACACTTTTTTTTTTTTTTTTACAAGATCAACTAGTATGTTTCATTGTCATTATTGTTTGTATAACTTACAAGCAATATCTTGCTTTGGAACGGAACTGCTGCAGAGGTTATGATCTATGATTACTGGGTGGATGGCAAGATGAGTGCTCACAAAGGACAGATTTGTGTGCATGCCCCGGAGGTGCAATCATGTATTTTAATACTCAACAAAGATAAGGTTGAGCACCGAGTATAGTCGTCCTCTGGGACGGACGAGGGGTGGGGCCGCCTCCCTCATGTCCAAACACATTATGCCAGAAGGGTTGTGGCCACGCTAATTTATTCCTGAGTGGTCTTTGGGGAGAGTGTCTAGTCATAAAGACCCTGTCAGCCCCTCCCCTCAGTGTGCACTGCAGTCTGCAGGCAGACCCTCCCTGGGGAGGTGGGCCCTGTAGGCATATTCTACTGAGTAATATTGCCACCCTCAGCTGTCTGTGCACCTTCACAGATGAGGTTGGAACAGCAGTGTGGTGTGACTTGACATATGACATAAGCCATGTTGAGGTGGGGTTATGGTTCTGTCCTTCCATTTCTCTGTCCTTCCATTTCCCTTTTTACCATTGCTTTAACGATGAGTGTGCAATGCCCCTCCACGGTGTAGGCTCGAATCCTGGGAGGGAGATAGCTCCTCATTACAGCCGCCCTAGGAGGGAGCTGCCGGCTTGTCAACAAGGAGCCATGGAGGAAGCAGACGGCTTGCTCCATTCAGCCGCTCTAGAATAATGTCAAATGAACCGACATTCCAGCTTGGGAGCCGATGAGACACCCAAGGAACCACTTTATCTTCTTCATTAAAACCAGTTTAGAGAGCAAGTGGGGAGAGAGAAAAAAAAAATCCATTTTCCTTAAAAGTCTCCAGAACAGACGGACCAAAGTTAATTGCACCATTAGGCCCCCAATAGACAATGCTGGTGTAGTTTTCCTTCACAGATGCATGTGTGCCAACACATTGCTCTTAAAAAGGCAATTATGGCACCATTTTACATAAAAATAAATTTGCATTTAATGGGTAATAAACACAGGTAGGGGATTACATTACTCCAAAGGACCAGAAATTGTTCACAATTTAGGGGCGCAATTGTATGGGCGTCTGTGTCTTTGAACCTGGCTAATTCTCTCTTATGGTAGAACATGGCTCATTACAGGTACAGTAGCTCAATATAACCTCGATATGAAACATGATTATTTTCAAAAAAACAAACCACAGGGGAATAAAAATGAACACTATTGCATTCTGTGTTGTGTCAATGAGCAACATGTCGGCTAAAGAGAAGCAAACATCTGCACGGCAACTGAGAGAGCAGATTGCGAAAGCCTTTACCATATCTGTAATTCCCCCGTAGATATTCATACATGTTTGCCTTTGGCATGTAATTAATGGCCTTTCATATGGTGACTAATTGCTACTAATGTATCTTACAAGAGATCTGCACATGCAGACACTGTTAGTCTGCATGCCCCCCCCCCCCCCCCCCCCCCCCCCCCCCCCCCCCCCCCTCCCCAAGACTCCATCCACTCTGTTCTGATAGACAGAAAAGGGAGGTGCTTTCATTGGGCCCTCATTAGAGAGGTAAAGGGGAAGGAGTCCCACAATGTGACACACGTCCTGTCAGTGTGTCACCATTATAGAGGATGTAGCAGCGGTCCATTTTCGCCACTGCTCTCACGTGCATAGGATAAAGTCAGGTGCGGTGAGAGCGTTGGCAGCATGTGTGGGGAATGCAGTGGGAGTTCTCCTGAGGTCAACCGGCACGGTGGGCTCGGATAGGGTATCACATCCTGGGCCAGGAAACCTTTACTACAGAACTATGTTGATCGATGGGCCTCTCTGATTGGAGCTCAGTACCCTAGTGCCTCGCCAATAAGAACACATATCTTCCTCCTCTCATTGTCCCCCCCGCAAGCCTCATTGCTACAAGTCATGTGCACCCCTTGACCAAAATCCCAGCGTGTGATCTGAGGGAGACTTAATCGTACTGAAAGATTAAGGAGATGTAAGGGGGGCGGGATGGAGGCTTGGGGTTTCCCAGGGGCATGGGGGGTAGGCCTGCTGGGCACAATAGCAGTAAGGGCTCCCCAGGCCATTAGCCCAGGTCCCCAGGACATGGCGGTATTGCAGGCTCCTGCAGAGGAGCGCTCAGCTGGAGCTTCACATCTCACAGCCTCACAGCCAAGAACCCCCCCCCCATTAGAGAAGATAAGGTTCCCATCGGCGAGTAGCACACAAACACACTCACATCCATGTTCAAGTGTATGCGCGAGCCACACAGAGTAATGTCTTTGCCAGGAGTCATGGGGCGGCTGCAGACACACTTCAGTATCTGGGGTTGTTGTGGTTGTTTTGTCCACAGTTTCACTTTCTTTGAGAGCATTGTTTGTGATTTATAGCCAGCAGCAAAGCAGAAACATAAAACAGAGTCATATTGATTTGTTTTTTACTGTCTCAGTGCGTCATAACTTTTTCCTAGTTCCACATAAAATGTGAAAATTAATACAAACTGTAAAGTGACTTCGATTTGAACCCTACTGTCGCTTGTTATTGCTTGCTTTTTTTCATAAGCAACCCCACTGGCAGCCTAAACTAAAAAAGCATTTGGGGAATCATAAAAGATGCTATTATAATGGATTTTGACCACAGATTTTTTTCCCTCTGTCTAAGCCAGACTCTGGGGAGAATACAACAATTATGAAAACATTGCATGGGTCTCTATTTATTTATGTTTTTTGAAAGGTAGTTTCACTAGACAGCACTTCTTCAGGGAGAAAATGGCCCCTTTCCCCCTCCTCCTTTAGTCAGTCTCCCACCTTCCTCCCTCCCTCTCTTCCTCTCTAAATCCCTCCCAGGGCCGTGCGGGCTCCTTTAATGAGTAGCTGGAAATGACAGCTTTAATCACCGCCTGTGGCCACGGCGAAGGGCCCGTTAATGATAGAAAAGAACAGAGGGCCATTTGCATCAATCAGTCCTAAATCACTTTTTATGATAATGCAGTAGAGAGGGCTACCCAGATGACTCCTGCATGATGATGATGATGATGATGAGGCTCTTCTCACCCCACCCTTGTACCCGTGGAGGTTTCTTAAAAGGATACACCAGTAATTCTAGACTGCTTCTACAGTGCACCTATCAGGAAACCCATGCTTCATTTTTTAATTTTTTTACAGCATCAGGCACACACACAGTGGGCAATCCTCCCCAGATACCAACCAACCAAGATGCCAAGGACCAATGAAAGTCACATCAATTTATGTTTGGACTAGATTTTTAAAAAGATAAAACAATATCTTAATACCACAGACTGTATATAGGTTCTTGGCCTTTGCCAGCTTGTCTTTTTGCAACCAGAAGTGACACAAGAGGGTGGAGTGGAGCAGAGTACAACCGAACGTTGGATAAGAAATATTTACAATAACTTTCATGAACTGAAAGCACACTGTGAAGGGGTTAAAGTTCTAAAATGAAAACATTCCCAGAACGGGCAACGCTGTGGCAGCGACCTGTCAATCACAAGGTAGCCACTCCCTAAAGCATACCCTGCTTTATGGTCTATTTTACTCTAAACAGGACCATACTTTACTAAATGAACATCGTGCTGTATTGAAGAAGACTTGAAACTAGAGATTGAGACCATAAACTCATGTTTACAATGTTTACTGAGGGAATAAATCAAGAGAGAAGTAGAGTCATTTTCTCATAGACTTCTATACAACCAGACTTCTTTTTGCAACCAGAGGAGTCGCCCCCTGATGAAAGAATGCAGGTTTTAGGCACTTCGGCACTGGCTTCACTGTTCTAACCTGAAGGGTGCCACCTGATTTTTTTACCCTGAATTATGCTTTTAAGGCAGCTGTTACTTTTAGGCTGTGACCTTGCTGTGGGCAAGAAAATAGCCTGGTTAGGAGGGTGTCTTTGAGCTGTACAGGCTTAGCCAACATATTTGCTATGCTAATCTACCAAGGCAGTAAGTAGTGATGAATAAGATTTCAGGGTTTAACACACTCCCAGAAAGCCTAAAGGGCAAAAGTGACATTGTACTTTTTTTTTTTTTTTTGATGGCAAATTCAAATACCGTATAAAGAAATGTTAGAACATAGATGCTCATCATTTAAAAGATGTAAGATTACACTTTGGTAAACATTATTAGAGCAGAATATTTATTTCAGTGAAAATATACTGCACGTGTATGTTGATTCCATATGTACAATATGTATAACACACAAGTTTAAATAATAAACTACACACACTATGCATTTCACTAATAGTGGGTTAAGTAAATGAATGTATCCAAGACTGCCATTCTTTAAAAGAGATGGGACAACTGTGCAACAGCTGACAGCTCTCTGTGTGTTGGTTCAAGAAAACCTTCACTGCTTTCAGGAGCAGAAAAGTAGCAGACTGACAATTATCTGACTAGATACTCCACATGGCCTACAGAGAAGTACTGATGTACTTGAGTAAGTCGTACACATACTAGTATAATGAGTTCAATAAGCAGTGCTGTCTTTTTCATTTCGTCAACAAGCTATCTACTGTTTAATTACAAGTGATATGACATTCTGAGTTTCCATAATTAATTCAGAAGTGCTCTGATTAAATGCAATCAATTCAATTGTTAACACAGCAGGGGTTTCTGAACAAAGATCATCTGTGGAAGTATAATGAACGCAATCAAATGACATAACATCTCATTTGCATATCGTTGTATTGAAACACAAAAAGGAAATATGAAGCCTGATTAAACCATATGCTTCTTCTAGGCGTCTGCTTCAGGAAAATAGTAATTCAAATGTTACTTAATAATGATGTTGCATAAGTGTTAAACACTAGATTCACAGAGACATCAGAGAAAAGTTTCTGCACCTGATGCTCGCCTCATACCTACACATACATAAGTATTCAATCAGATCCGGTGAAAGATGATCAAAACACTGATGAAAGAAAGTGGACACTTACCTCAGACACACTAAACCCTTTCTGTGAGTAATGTTATTCCGAGCCTCCGTGCCGGAGAGAAGGTGAAATTAATATCAAGGTGATATTCCAGAAAGACGTAAACAAAGTAAGAGACTCCCCTTTGAAAAAAGAAAAATAATTCAAACGTCCGTGAATTCTGGGATAATTGGCTGAAAGGCTTGTCAGTGCCTGGCAGTTTAAAACGGCAGAACAAAACATACCAATTTGTCACAAAAGGAAACTCTGACAAGCGCAGAATCCTCACCAACGCACAGACAGGCATGACAATGCCCCTTCAGGCTATTGCCTACTTCTGCTCTCTCTCTCTCTCTCTCTCTCTCTCTCTCTCTCACCTACTCTCTCTCTCTCTCTCTCTGCCACAGATGGCTTCTTGTGAGTGCAGGGGAGGGCATAGCTGTTCCACAGTAATCCCCAGCCACACAGACGGAAAAGCTTGTTAGAGCACTTGCTGATCACCACAAAAAGTCAAACCAGAGCCAGGGAAAGGTCACCAGGAATTAGGCTATGCTCAAACTCCAAAGGCTTGCCTAATTCCCCTGATAAGCCCCTTTGAAACTCAACCTGCTCTGACTGTGCCATGGGCTCAGCCTTGCCTAGAACTAAAACCCTTCCACTAAATCGAGCTGGAACTCATTTACACAGAGGAGCGCACCCGCATGCACACACGGACTCACAGCTGCACACAGCTCTGACAGAGCAGGCGAGGCTTTTCCCGATGACTAGGCTAGAACAATCGACGAAAGAATCAATGATTCCCAATGTGTGCGAAAGGAATTGAAGCGGCCTAGACGCAGCGCCGGGGCTTTAAGTCTAAGCTCCTTTGGACATGAGGAAGCTTTGAAGCTGGAATGGGTCTCGGTTTAGACTTCATGCTGCTGTTGTTGTCAATTATCCAATTTGAAAAAGACACCCGAGGAAAAAAAAGTGAAACGAGCAGTGAGTGAAAACAGACTTGTGGCGCACAAACAGCAGAGTCTTTTGGAAAGTCAGAATTTAAATGGTCCTGGACTTCTGCAGCAACCAAACACATCGAAGAATATAGGCTGGGGTTTTTTTTTTATGCCCTCAGGCAAACACATGTAAACTGTCTAACCATGTCGGAACAGCCCAGCGGTTTTACACTCACGCACACCATTTACATTATTTTAATTTCCACCCGCGCAGAATAATGGCAAAACTATTACAGCAGCAGTATTTGCATACTACTTCCTCTTTTTCCTTTTCTCTGGAACACATGCAGACATACATACATACCCGAGAGGTAAACAAGAAATCCTCCCGAGGGGGGAAAAAAAAGAATTATTTAACAAAAGAGCACTGATGTTTATATTCAAGAGCGCTGTTGCCTTTATCCGCACAGAAAAAAAAGCTCTTAACAGTGACATTGAGAAGGGAAAGTGGAAAGGCCACGACAGTCCAGCGGACCGTTTCCCTTGATGTGAAGAAAACAGTGCTGGCCTTCACTTTCTGTTCAGCCAAAGCAAAGTGCACAGGCAGCTCAGAGTTTGAAGACATTCTCTCATAAACACAGCAGATCCTTCCCTCCAGATAGAACAAACAGCTGGTGGTCGGAGTGCAGCGATCGCATTGGCATGCTACTCTACTTGTCTTTTATTTCTTAAGAATGCCCAACACTATGTTATCGCCATTTTCATCTTCTTAACATTCCTCCATTATCAGCACCCTGCGAAAAACTGTTCGTCAACTGTTGCATTCCTTGTCAGGTCACGTCTGTAACCAACAAGACGAGCACTCATTTCTGTCAACATCTTAATTATATACTACAAGCCCAACACTTTGTGAAGTGGGGAGTTTACTGAGAGAACTTTGGCACCCACAACCAATAATCTGGCTGTTGGGCTCATGTGACGTGCAAGCTGTTTGGCCCATGGGCGCCTGTCGGTGGAATGATGAAAACCCTTGTTTCATTGTCACTGCAGTGAAGTATCTCTCCCCCTGTCGTGCAGACTTGGTATAAATCACCACCACGGAAAAATCAGCTTTGCCACCAACTGACATAACAGTTGTGACAAGAAGTGCATAATGCAGGCCCGTGGGAGCGTGGCACTCTCAGGCTTTAATTACTTTATCGTCTGCTCCAAAGCACGGACGCATGTTGTTCCCAAGTTTATTTACCAAGAAGTGAAAATCAGACTACATTCTAAAGTCTACATCCAGGTTTAGGGGTTTTCACTGGAGAAAGGAGAGAACAAAACCACCGCGTGTGCTTGAATAACCTTTGGCAGTTCCACCCATACAAACTCATATGGTGCAGCCGAGTATTGTTCAAGCCCACGGGACATTTGAATTTCAACTAACAATCCAAAAGTATCAAAAGATACCAAATCTGGTCTGTCAAGCTAAACTCGAGGAAACGTCCAGAACATTTTGAGCAAAATATTATTATTGAAATGAGTGCAGCCAAAACAAAAAGGCACAATTCGTTCTACTATCGAACAATGAAGTGTATTCACGCATTGTATGTTCAAGTCAAGGTTGATTTTTAGACAAAAACTATTTTTTTTAAGTATTATTTGGGACAACAAAAGAACAGTGTAAAGCAAAGCATGGAAAAGCAGTGTTTGCTCTTAAACCAGTGTAGAAAGTGTGGCCTCAGCTTGAGAGGTGTGATGTGATCGTTCTTAATCCAAGGTGCTCCTAAAGCCCTCGCCCTTCTCTCGTGTGCGCTGCAAACAGCACACTGCCGCACTTTGCCACCATGCAAACGAAGTGAGAGGAAGTCCAACGCTAAGTGAGCATCAGCCTCTTCATAGCACAAGGGCTGTTTGGCGTGGGCTGCTGAGGCAAAGGAAAAGGCAGGTGACTGCATTTCAAAAGGCAGAGAGGAGGAGAAACACACAGCAAAAGGCGACGCATCAGACAAATAATATCAATAGGAGAATGAGGCAGCAAAGTGGATTGAAGCACAAGGCCAAGGGATGATTGTTTTGCATTTGTGAGAGGGTGATGGGGGCAAACTATCGAATGAAAGCAATAGTATTCAATATTATCAGAGATACAAATTTGGTGCAAAGGCAAGCATCCTTAAAGTAAAACTAGACATGATTTGTATGTATAGCTCCTGAAGTCCTGAAGAAAACTGAAATGTCAGATCACTTGCAGTCTTAAACTGAGATGTACATCGGTGTGATTATAGAAAGCAGACCTAACTATTAGGGATGCCCCGATTGATCCAGTAAAATGCGATCGGGACAAACTAGTACTGCAATCCTATAGTTTAATGTGGTTGCTGAGGCGGGCGACATTCTACTAAAACAAAATAAAACATGGTGGTGGGCAGCGCGGTCCTGTCTGGCTAAATAATCGAGGAAAGGTTAACGGAGGTTGCGTTTGTGTTTTATGCAAATAACCGCTATAAATGACTATAAGGAAGTAAACATTTAGAATTTTGATGGTTTACACTGACTTAGGTGGTGAAGATTTTTTGTCAGGAGCCTTGTATACCAGCTACTATATACTGTATAAAAAACAAAAGCAACATCGCTGTCTATTAACTATGCCAAAGGAGGAGAGGGGCGCCCTCGCTGAATCCCTCAGCGCCTTCACAGAGTTGTGTTTCCTTCGTAGAGGCCACTAGGAGCTATGGAACACACAGTTAGCCACCGGGGCAGGCTCGGGCTTCAGGCGCGTGTGCCAAACCTGGAAGGAGAAAACGGGCTCACGGCTTCGCTGCAGCCTGCCCTTTCCGTCACACGGCCAACAGGTTCAGCAGACACCTCTTTCCTGGCCAAGCGCAGGTGAAGCGCACAGTGATGGCTGACAGTGGGTTGGCGCGGAGAAGCAAACTAGATGTGAAGGCCATTATGGTAATAGGGGAGTAGCCTGCCAGGGACGTGTCACAATAGCGAAGAACAGAGGACCACTGCATGAGGTTGTGTGAGGTTAGCCAACCAAACATAAGCACTTCACCTGGGAAATAGCTCATTAAAGTATGCTGCTCTGTGTGTGAATACTAGGTGTCAAAAAACAGCCAGATTTAACTTGCGACAAACAGAATTTCATTGTCATTAGAAGTAAATAAATGTGCCTGCATGTGTGTATATGAACCGTATGCATGTCCGTGTGCAGGAGATGAAGGCGGCAGTAGCTGATGGCAGCAGGCCTAGGCCAGGGCCTTTCTCGAATGCTCCTCATTAACAGCTCATAATGGCTGGCAACGTCCTCGCGCCACCCTGGCTCACTCTCATTAGCAGCTGGCAGCGAGGTGGGGAGATGAGTGGACGTTGGCATCGACCCACCTACACTCAAGTACAGCATGGGAGCGAAGCGGGGAGAGCGGAGCGAGGAGGGAAATAGGTGGCGCGGGAGGGAGGAATCCTCATCTCAGTAGATTTAATTAAAACTGGGGTGAACAGATGGGGAAGATGGAGTGAAGTCCAACAGGAGACAGCTCATCTGTGTGGGTTTCAGCATTTCTCTTTCCATCCCTCCATCTCTCCCCATCCGCTTCCCTCGCTCTCTCATCTCTTTTTTTTTTTTTTTAGATAAATTCTTGGCTTACAGAATGTCCCAATTCAAAGCATCTATGCTGGCGGTGTGACAGATGACAAAAAAAAGAAAGGAAAAAAAAACGAGACACACAGCTCCCATGGGCTCTTGACAGAACGTGGGCCTTTAGTTTGCTGTGGATAATTATGGGCTGGGCTAGTGCTGGCCAGCCCACCACTGGGCCCGGGATGTTGTGCTGAGAGTGGCTAAGCCCTTATTAAAAGGTAATCCAGGCAATCCCTGTGTAAAATAAAAGAGCTATTTGTTTAAAATAGAGAACCGCCAACCGCAGATCCAGCCAGACAGAGGGGAAGGTCACTCAGTGTAGGGTTTAGATCAGAAAAAAAGATCAAGCCTGCCTGTGGCTCTTTTTCTCTCTTCGCTCCCAGAAGAAGTCGCTTTTCATTCAAATGTAATCATCACCGTGCAGTAATATGACCTTCATGGCTGCATGTTAAAAGGAGCAAAAACAAAGCATCCAGCTCCTTTAGTCCCTGTGGCCATTCCAGAGTATACAAAGGGATCATAGAGACAAGCGAAAACCACTAAATGAATTCAAAGCATCACAGAATAATGGCCCTTTCCTTTTGCAATGAAATGTAAATGCACATGCAGTGCATATGTGTTAAACGCTGCTACGAATCCTGCTATTTTTACCCTCTACTTGACATACTCTTCATCTTTGATTGACATTTGCTGCGAAAGCACTGTCATAACATCCTAGCAACTGTAGTTGGAATCACAAAAACATTAATGACAGAATGGAGAAAAAAAAATCCTCACATCCACCTCGTGCAACAATGCCACTAGTTTTGCATTTTCTTCTGAAATTTTTCTGCCTTAGCTGAATTCCCCGCTACATTAACCTCATTATCCTTTGAACCTTTTCACTGTTAATGCCAAATGCAATTTGTATTCTGAGGCCAGGCAAAAAGCTCTAAACTGATTATCCCAATTTGAACCGTGGCAGTCTTAGATATTGTTGAGTCTGAAAGGGCCATCGAGCTGGTGAATGGGCTTCTCATATGCCTTCTGAGTTTCATGACACAATGTTGCGTCTGCTTTGCAAGGGATAAATTAAGCGTGTGAAAGTCTAAGCAAAGCCCTCATTTTCCAGTTAATCAAATCTTCCCCTAATCAAATTAGCGCACATAATTCCTCTGGATGCGTGGTACAAAAACAGCATTATCCCCCTCTCCGGAGCTGAAAGGCAGGGAATCAGCGTGGTGCCTCTCTCTCCTCTGCATGAGCGGCCCTCAATGGAAGAGGGCCGGGGTGAGGTGGTGGGGGGGGGGTGGAAGAGACCAGGGGCGAAGGGGGAGGGCACGGCTCTTCCCAGTGGCCTAACAGAGAAAGGCAAGGCCGGGGTAAACTTTGGCAGCGTTTAAGTTCCCAGCTCATTAAAAAGCCTGGCTCAGTGGCCACCTCCAGGGAGCACTGGAGCGTCGGCTAATGAGGTACTTGTTTAATTTTCTTTCAAAGGGCTGGACATCTGTGACACCCCCCCCCCCCCCCCCCCCCCCCCCACACACACACACACACACACTCTCCTCCTCCCATTTCTCCACTCAGCCTTCAACCCCCATGCCTCATCTTTTTTCCTTCGAACCCCACACAAAGCCCGTCTATCAATAGGCCGCAGGGCTCTCTGTGGTTTGATGAAGTGTCTCTCATTGAATAAGGCACATAATACATTTGGAGGAGTGCAGAACAATCGCCATTAACTCTGATCTCTCCCTCTGAACAGTCAAAGCCCATCATGGAAATCCAATAGTGGTCAAGCTAAATAGATAAATGTTCACAGTCCACCGTAACATTCTAATTGATTTCCCTTCATGAGATAATCCACTCTCCTCAATAATGGTCCCCGCCACTCCCTTTCACCCCGGCCGCCCTCTGTGGAGGTACTGCAGATATCTCAGGGTGGAGAAAAAAGAAAGAAAGAAAAAGGGGAATAGCTGGTATATATTCATCTATTTGAGAAGTGGCAGGTTCAGCTCCTCATTTTGATGTAGTGGATCGGCTCGAGTCCATTTTCTGTGACCTGCCAACGTCTGCCACACTGACCTTTATGTGAGGCTCGAGCTCCATATCCGAGCCCCATAACACCTCGGGAGACATTAAAGGCACCTCTCTCTCTCCCTCCACCGCTCGCTGTAATTGGAATTCAAAGCAGCAAGTGCCGCGTCGCTCTTCATTGGTCACTTCCACTTATTTCATAATGCGTCTCGATTCTTTCATTATGAGAGCTGTCTGACTCATATTTGCACCTTGATGCCCCCATAATGTCCAAGACCACGGGCAGAATACAAATGTGCTCTTTCCGCTGCCTAGATTTTCCGCCTCGTCTTCATCCGCAGTCCGTTCTGTGTGATCTTCAGCTAACAACGTATTTTAAGAAAGGATACGAACTACTTACAGAGGAAGTGGGAAAGGGAGAGGAAGGCGCTGAAGCGGGCATGTCAGAAACATGTTGAAAGCCAGTTAAAAGGCCTCATGAAAACATTTGTCAATTTGCACAATGTAAACAGGCCGTAACAATGTGTGTTGGGGTCAGCAGGTCAAACCCATGGATCATGCATCAGCTGGCGCGTGGTTATTGTTCCACTCAGCCTGTCAAAGCAAGGGGGAGAGGGTGTGAGCATGAGTGTGTGTGACAGAGGGAAGATGTGGAGAAGAGGCGCAGGGGCCTTCGGGGTGATCAGAACTAAAACGCCGTGCTATTATTAGGATGCCACTAGGAAGCACCATCTGGGTTGTTTAATGAGCCTTTACCGCGGTGTTACAAAGAGCCGCAAGTTAATTTCCTGAAACAATATGCTTATAAAAGACTGTGGCATGTTGTGAACCAAGAGCATTGTGCATTAATATAGCGCAGCTATTTCTATGAGTCACAATGTAGCAACGTATAGCTTTAGTGTACATCACTCAGCAAGCAGCACTGCTTCGCAAATGTCATTTTATTAACGTCTGTTTTTTATTTCAGCTGCAAATTGACAACAGCAACTTTTATGTACAGTATATGTTGGTAGACGCAGGCGAAAATGTCTCACTGGAGAGACGAAGACATTCGTGAACTCCTGTCGGTAAGGGCCGAAGCCAAAATCGCCTAAATCAAGTATTCCCAAGAGGTGTCAGACACTGACAATGCTATATGGCTGAAAGGGCAACACATACAGTATGAGAAGCATTCAGCTACCACTGATAGGAAAAATAAATATTTTGTGTATTAGATAAGACTGTTTTGTGGTATTTATGTCCATTTCAAAATGTGTGTGTGTGTGTGTGTGTGTGTGTGTGTGTGTGTGTGTGTGTGTGGGGGGGGGGGGGGGGGGGGGGGGGGGGGGGGGGGGGCTCATAGTGACCCTTGGCACTGGGTTTCACCATGCAGCCCGATTCACCAAGTGGCCTCGCCTGCAGGCTGGGATGCAGACCGTGGAGGCGGAGGTCAGCACTGGGGTGATGGTGTGAGGCCAAGGGTGCGGGGGCGATGTTATCTATCTCCCTCTGACGGCCCTCAGGCTATCCATCAAATGGGTCGGACTGTAGGGGAATGTGATTTAACCAAAGCTGCACTGCCCACTGTGTGTATAACTGTGAAAGCTGTGATTCAGATGTGGTCGAGGTTAGGATGAGTGATCAGACAAGAAGACAGGCTTGAAATAAATCCCCAGTACGACCCACTGGGATGAACCGTGTTGAGTGAGTGAAGGATGTCTGCACACCTACATGTTGCATGTGTCAAACAGTACGTGTGCTCTAAAGTAACTTTGGGCGAGGAGAGACACTTGACCACCATGTTTCTGAGTTTATCCGATGGAGTTGTCTGCTATTATATTGTGTATATACCCGTCAGTCAAGTTGACAAAAGGTCAGCGGCTCCCAGACTGCACAGTATATCCCTGTCTGAGCGGGGGATGTTAGAGCACTACCATGCTTGATCAGGGCATTGCCTTCAGCTACACTGCTGCCCACAGCTAACCTTGGAGGTGGGAGGAGGTTGGTTTGTGTTTTTTGGGGGGGAGGGTTTGAGGGGTGGTAAAATTGGCTCCTGAAACCTGCCAAACCTTCCACTGACTCATCAGCGAGGACCCGGGAGGAGACCTTGAGACAGACAGAGCGTTCTTCCTCTCACGCCTCAGATCTACCTAAGTGTGGGTTAAGCCACACCAGATTGTTGCATTGTGTTTTTCCTTCCAAAACTCCTATGGCATCATGTAGGCAATCATGCATGACGTGGCCCGAGGCACAGACACATGGGTCCAGCACTGGTCCGTAAGCCCTTGGAATCCATGTCTGTATTTGAGCAGACTTTATTGGACCAGACGGGACAGGAGAGCCTCGTCGGGTACCTCAGAAAAATACAGATGCTGCATGAGTCCAAGACAAAGCTAACCACTTGCGCAGAGGTGTATTAAAGACGCATTACAGAAACATTGTGGTTGAAAAGTTGGCAAGTTAAGGAGTGAAAGCCACAACGCTGAGTTACAGAAAATAGGTCCTCCATTGTGTCCAACCAAAGCCATTAATCAAACAACCTCAAACACGTAATTTCACATCTGTCTTTCTTGATACTGAGTGACAGGCAGAACAATCAAATTAAGTTCCTCTCAGCAAACCCACAAGTGTAATTATGCACTAAGTAGGAACAAATCAACACACGCAGTGCAGTTGTATAGTAACATTGACACACAGTACTTACTGAAGGGAAAATGAATAGAACTTAATAGACTCTGAAAGGAGCAGTTGTCTTTTCCACTGTCAGTTTCAATTAGTAATTTAAGGAACAAGCCTCTTTTCATGATTAAGAATGATGATTAAAAGCTGTTCTAAAATAAAAATCCTATAGTATGAAAAGAATGCAGCTTTGGTTTCTATTGTGATTTGAGAGCGACATTTCCTCTGCAAGGGCCCCTTTTTTCTAATTGTGTCATATCCCATTTATATTCTTATGTTTCAGGTTGATGTTGTGCTGTTGTTATTGTGTTGCTGATGATGACTCTGAAAAAACGGTTTAATTTGAGAAGTTAGGATTGTGGTCAGTACAGACACCACATTGTGTACAGAACAGCAGCAGGTCTGATCCAAATGCTGAAGCACTACATTCAATTACTCGGCCTCTGGTGATGCTACTGGGAGAAAGGAAGTGGGTCTGCATAACATCCAGCTCCATCCCAAGACAAACTCAATTTGATGGAGCAAGATGATAATGTGACTGATAATGTGATAAAGTGCGGATTATGTTGGAATTTACAGACAGCAGTGTAAGAAGCTGTGCTGTGCAGGGAGCAGAGAGAACCTGCCCATACATGAAGCTCTGGGCAATGTTATTAACTCCAGCCAGGTAAATCAGGACACTTGACAAACCTTGCAATCCATCGTAACCAACATAAATGCATGCTGACCACTTCACAGAATCAAACTGAAGCACAATAGTTACAAAGTGAGGTTCAAAGTTTAAGGGCCGGGTTGTACTCGAGACTCACCAGATGTGGACTTTTGGTATAAGCCTGCCTTTTATAGCCTACATACATCAGCCCGCATAAGTGCGCTATCTACCTTATCACCGTCGCTGCATCCTGTGCTTAGCGCCACCCAAGATGATTGTGATTGGTTTAAAGAAAGGGGGTGTATCGTTTAAGTATATAGGGATAATGGCACACATTTCCAGACAGTCACTCCTGGAAGGCATTCATCGTGTTAAACTTACACGACAAGTGCCACAAAGAGTCGTGTAACAAAAGATTGTCAGTTTTGGAAAGTTACAGAAATGCCCAGACATAGCTCCCCAACCCCTAATCCGCCAACAGAAGGGTGTGAGGAGAGGGGGTTTCTGAGGACATTCAACAAGCCCTTTTGACAGAGCACATTGGCCCTTTAAGTTACAGGATAATGTAAAGGACATTTTAAAAAGATATAAGTAACCTGCACACCAGTTCATACTAGGGGAAGAGGGGGATTGGAAGGCTCTCTTTCAGAGTGAATGGAAGCATTTATAATGATAAATATGTCCACATTAATAATGTTGGAGAATTTCATTAGTGGGACTCAATTCATCAGATTTTCATCAGTTTCCAATGCAACAGTCATGATGAAAAACAAAATCAAATAAACATGGCAGCGATCGGTTCCATAAAGTTTAGGTCAATGCTTTGGGAACAACGGCTCACTGTGTGTACCTGACGGGCTCAGAGGATTTCAGCGGCTTGTCAGCAGGATAATTTGCCATCTGTACGGGGATGCATTGCTTTGCTGTGCTGCTCCTGCTGTTTAACATAGCCACTCATTGCAGTGACACTGGGATCTGGGGGTCTGTTCAAGCACCGCTATGTAACCAGGAAGACTTTCAAATGTTATCTACATTAGCTGAAAGTAAAATTGTGAGGCAGTGCCTGCTGTTGTGACACATATCACGGTGTGCATATGTTTAGATATGCAGCTGTATTTACCATATAAACGCAGCATGCTAATTGGTTAAGCTTTTAAGTACAGTATGTTTACACACACTACTAAGAGGCAATGACGGGGACATAATAGGAACACTATATTTAAGTATATGTGCGACGATTTTCGCCACTTATCATACATTTTAGACTATTTTGTACATTACATTTATTTTTTTTTACAAAAATGGTAGTTTCTGCATCACTTCAAACATTTTACACAGATGATTGCAGCTTATAACTGTCTCACCTCCATCGAAAGGTGGCTACGGTGACAGGCGAGGGTAGCGGCGTGATGAATCAAGCGGCGGGTGCGATCATTTAAAAATTCCCCTGGCAGATGTGGTTGTGTGCGCGTCTTTGATTAACTTCATTAATATACATGCCTCGCTCTGATACACAGGCAGTGGCATATGGTAAAAAGCAGGAACAGGAAAGAAGTGATTTGCTGTTTGCTCTGGAAAACAAACAAGCCAACAGGTCCTAGCAGATGGCGCTGTGTGCGATGCTGGTGGGAGGCAATGTGCTGCATCGGCGCTGCCGCCAAGCAGGAGCTCTCCTGTGGATGAAGAGAAGTCTAACTATCGCCCTCGGCCTGCCGCATGGTAAACAAATAAAGCGTCCTTCTGCTTTCCTGTGTTGAGCTTTTTATCCTGCGTTGATCCTACCTCCTAATTTCAAAGCACAAAAAAGAGCTTGTTTTTGGCAAGTTAAAGTGCTCTGGGCTTGATGCTCCTCAGAAAGCAGCTTTAAGAAGAACTGTGTTTAATAATGGCTTGTTTGTGTGCAGCTCTCATTTCCCTCTCTGCTCCCTTCGTCTTCCCTCAGCATGCCTGCAAGCACAATTTCCACTTTGTTCGCGTTTAAACAGGAAAGTCGGCGGCGCATTTACACTGATAATAGATGTTGGTTATGCATCAGCAAGAAATCGCAGTTCAAAGGTGCAATATACGAGATTCAGAGCATTAATATATTATCAAACAACTTTTATCTTTGTAAAGCCATAGTGGAGTTATGTCTCCCTGAGCGGAAAATGAATTCACTGTCCCGGTGCATGTTGGAAACCCAGCTTTAGTGCATGGGAACAAGGCCGCACTGGTTAGCTCACGGCTGCCGCTCACCAACGACACCGTCGCAGAAAAGTAGCACCAACCCTCCGATTCCCCCTCAGGTTAACGCTCACATCCGCGCTCTGCCGGCTCTTTTGCCATACGCTGTTAGCTGCAAGCGGCCGGCTCAGCCGTCACCATGTGAGCTGTTCAGAGGCAATAGAAATGTTCTCGTATGTTTTCCTTTTATACCACATGCATCACACAGGGAGTGTGCAAGTGATCAAATGTATATACGGAAGTAAAAGATAATTTGTGTATCTGCCCCGTGATTCGGATCTGCTCCAAAATATAAACTAAAACCATCACTGACAGTGTTGAGTAGTATACACATAGTATACAGTCATTAAGGCTACTATAGTACAGCACATTACATTCTTACAATAAGATCCAAAGCTCAGAGCACGAATTAGTTTGCATATATTTTGATTCAACTACATTTCACCTTTGTTATCCAAAGCATAGGATGGACCAGGTATGTGGAAGGATCAGAGGGAAAATGGGGGGGCAAGAGAATAAAGTGCTTAGTTGGCCAGTTGTTCAAGAGTGACTATTATCATTAGTCCCAGGTCTTCGGAGCCTGAGGCGGAGTCCTCTAATGCTCTCCCGTGCTTGCAGACCAGCATATACCTCGCCCCGAGCCAACACGCTCCTAAGAGCAACGGCTGCAAGTATTGATGTGCTGAATAATTCAAAGAAGGGAGAAGACGGTCAAATGGGCTGACTGTAGTCTTAACATGAGTTGGTCGTTACTCTGCGGATGGAGGTGTCACCGTCTGTCTTTGATGACATCACATCAAGGAGACAAAATGGCTATTCGGGTAGAAGATAACTGGTAGTAATGTAGAGACCTATTGGTGGACATGACCAAACCCAAATGATTTGGCTGAACAGAAATAACACACATGCTGGATACAATTATGGAAGCACTTGAGGAGAAGGGATATTTACTGTGATACTTTATGTTGTGATTCACACGTGTTATGATTTGCTACAAAACAAAGATTATGCATGTAAAATAGCCATCTGGATTGGACTTCCAGACCAATCTATGACCAACCAGTCTATGTGTAACATGGGAATGACTCCTTCACTTGATGCGAACACCCTCAAAGCTAAAATGCAGCCCTTTAAATTGAGTCATTGTCTTATTTCAAATCCAGTAGAGAATGTGTCGCTGTCAGCTTTTAACTTGTGCCCACTGTGTCTTTTTGTTGCCGTCTGTGTGTTTTTGCATATGCTGTCCCACTTTTATGAGACTATAATTTGACATATGTTTTTACTAGTGCTGCAGCAGTACGTGTGCAGTTGTATTTATAGCATGATGTAATACAGTCTTTAACACAACATGCTTATGTGGTATATTGAAGCTGGGAATATACTCAGAATTATGAATAAACAAGTATTTGAAAAGTAAAATCAAAACAGATATCACTATTCAGTTATCATTTACCCATAAATATCCATCTATTCTAAGCTATATTATTGTAAATTGAAGGATGCAAAGCAGATATTCCCTCAAGATACATTTTTTGATGATTACTTCAAGCATCTTCAGAGCTGAACTATTATCTAAGGCAGATAAAAGTGGGACCGAACCCACAGCTTATATAGAACGTTTGGCTCCCCACTACTTCAATCTTGGGCTCAAGCATGCATGAAATGAGGTTCTTTTGAAGTAGTAAACTAGTAAACTGGGGTGATGCTGATGAATACAGTGCATGTTTATATGTATATGGTTGGAGTGGAGATTACCGATTTGTTGCATCATTTTCTTCTACAGTGCTGACCACACATTAAAGAGGCGACTGATGGGAATTATTGGAACGTGCTATTTCCTCCCAACTCTGCAGTTTGTCAATGTATAAATACCAAAGACAACTAAATATTAATCAGCTGTGTTTAAGGGTTGTTTGTTTTCTTTGCGACTGATCTACAGCTGGACAACTCATCTCATCAACCGAGTCATGGGTTGGTGATGCTATTTAAGGATTTGGTAACCTCCTCCAAATACAGTACGATACAAATGAGTGTGTGCACAATGCACAGATATATTCCATGTTCGTATTCTGGCTGCTTTCCTTCTCTGAACTCCATTTCAAGTACAAGTACATGAAAGCGTGGTCTCATCTTCAGATAAATGTGTTTTTTCTATAATATCTTGCATTTTTTCTTTAAAGCGTCTTCTTATCATGGGCTGTAAGTGGTTTTGTTTTATGTACGGTGGGGTGGAATTCATGCATAAGAAGAAAGCTTTCAGAGGCTTTTGTGTTTCCTGTGTGTTCGATATCCAAGGCTGCGATTAAGATGCAGTTCCTCCCGTCTAGAACCTTGATAGTGTTAATTTCATCATTTGCACCTAAGACTGCCTATCATCACCTTGCACTATATATCAATTAACATACACCGTTTGCTGATGTTACTGATTAAGAAAGTTGCAGGCGCTGATTAAAATATTTCCCCTTGATTAGTGAACGGTAAACAACTTACTGCGGGCCATCGCTGATGAACGCATCGCTGCAATCAGACGCTAACGGAGGAGGAGTGGGGGAAAAAGAGAAAAAACAGAGGGAGGGAGAAAGAAAAAAAAAAGAGCAGGAGCCACAAAACTGAAGGTTTGGAGTCCATAATTAGGCAGCAGTTCTTCCTTTCTAACCATTTTCCCAAAAGAGAAGAAGCCTGACTACTTAATTGGCGGAATCAAATTTAGTCAAGCGCCCCGTCGGCTCAAACCTACATCATTAAAGTTGCCAGCTAACAAACATCAAACACGAGGCAGCATTAATGAAGCAGATGTATTAATTTTCCATTTATGAGCAGCTAAGCAACTCACTGCCGCTCCCCGCACTCCCCGCTCTTCGCTCCTCTTTCTCCCTCTCTTTCTCTGACAGCACTATTAATGATCTTTAATGCCCCACAGGCAGTAATAGGCCCCACTGGGAGATACGAAACACTGCGATTTGTATTGAGGATTTAGACATAACGGAGAGAGGGAAAAGAGTGAGATCTTGGGGACAGCTCTGAGGCGCTTGATCAGGCCCAGGCCCCACAGGGGCGGCTGCCGCTCCAGAATAATAAATGACAGCCTCGCGATTAAATCAAACCTTCTGCTCAAAAGGACCAGAGTGGCTGATTGTCACTAACAATCAAGTTGCTTTTTTAAAACACCTCTTGGAAAAGAACTCAAAAGCAGACAGCGTGGAAAAAAACGGCAGTTTGGCTCCCGACACCTGACAGTTAACACGCACAGGGAGAGACAGACCAGAGCCAAGTCCAGAGAATGAAGATCTGTCCCTGGCAAATCTCAGGCCATACTCATTATGCCACTATACCCAAAATGCACCAGGCAGCGCCTAGGATTCCACATCATGCATCCTTAGCAACATGCACTTGATGAGCAAATATATTTTACAGTCAAATTGGCTATTTGCTTAAGATTTGCGGCGCAATATCACATCCTTTATTATATTCTCATCTTTGCAAGTATTAAATTCAATGTCAGCAAATTAATTAGAGGGACATCCTACAATAGCAATCTCTTTCCAATACAAGTCTAATGCTAAAATATTGACAGTGACTCTACAATAAGCTTCCATGACATAAAAAGGACATAAACAATCAAAGTTACAAATGCCAGACGTGAGCAGGGCCGTAGTTGACATTGTCCCTGATGCTACATGTGCAGATCTAATTATCTGGAGCCGAGGATAACCCAGATAAATAAGCCTGCACCGACATTAACCTACAAATTAGATATGCCACGCTTTCCAGACCTGAAGCTTTCCGAGGCTCACCCTTAAAGCTGTTTGTTTGTTTCTTCATTAAGCTCATTTATAGCTCTCTGGAGACCGAACTGGATGCTATCTTGTTACAAGTATTTGTTTGTTAGAGAGACAAAATGCTAATGAAGTCAGCATACAGACACTGTACAGTACTCAGCTGTGCCCTCTGACGCCGTCTGTTTGGCTAGCTAGTCCAACTCAGAGGGAAATTGGTTTGTTTTCTATTTAGTGTGGTTCAGTTTTCACAGCGCACAATTTAAAGCGGACCAAATAAAAAAAAAGAAAAATTTGCTGAGGTGTGCGTACGAAGGAGCAACTTTATCTTTTCGTTTTGAAAGCTGTCACGTCTCCGCAGGGAATCAAAGACTTCAATTATGATTGCTGTCTTTTTCACTTATACTCTGCACTGATCTACTGTGTGCACGAGTTTATGTCGCATGACTTTATAAACTGCACTATTTTATTGGTCAGTCCTCTCCCATTCATGTTAACATGTCCTTTACCTTTGTCCATCCCAACAAGCGGTCGAGTCCATGGACAGCTACCACACGTCTTAGTTCTGTTTATACTGTCCGCTGGAGGACAGCGTCTACACAGTAAATCGCTACAGATCCTACATGTCCACCCTCTAATGACGAAACTGACGTCACACGGACCCTAGCGGACCTTCATGTTCTCGCGGACACAAATTGTATAACTTGGGCTTTAGGAGTCAATTAGAATGCTGACCAGGACTCTATTTGTGTGTTGTCGATGTAAGGAGATACAGAATGTTCTACACTGCCTGATGAACTGAAGTCACATACTCACACTGAGGATGATGCTGTTGTTAATTAAATGTGACCATTTTGCAGTGAACGATAGGTTAAATGGTAAGAGTTAATGCCACAGACTGTCACTCACTTGAAAGGCAGCTGTGCCCAAACCGACCTGCCACACAGCTTGTGATGCCAAAAACAAAGACATCCACATAGGTGCCTGGGAGTCTCTCTCTCTCTCTCTCTCTCTCTCTCTCTCTCTCCCTCTCTCTCTCCCTCTCCCGCTCTCTCCCTCCCTCCCTCCCTCTCTCCCTCCCTCCTCAGACAGCAGCATCATCATCATCTCCTCCCTGCTTCACTGTGGCAGGCAGCAGTGGGGTTAAGCTGCCAGCGACGCGATGATAGTGAGAGGGAGACTGCAGCTGGGGGTTGCAGATAGCACATTCTGTCAAATAGCGTCAGGCTGCCTGCATAATGAAGTGGAGAGAACGACGGTGGGATGGTTTCATTTGTTATTGCTGAAACTGATACGGCTCCATCACATTCTGAAAAGCAGCAGGAGCTGCAGCTTATAGGCAGGTGGAGATGAAACATTAAGTTGTGGCCTGATTAACCATCAGTGTAACATGCTTTTTAAAATTCTTCCTGCAATGTGTGCATATGGGTTACGGTCTCTATTCTATTTAATAGAGACTCTTAGACCTAGGCTACACTGGGTGACACATTTGTGCTACTGAACAGGTGCATAGCACAAAACCCGATCAGCTTCACATATGTTTAAAGGAAACCTTGGGTTCAATACAGTCTTATTTTAGTAGTGTTGGCCATCATTTCCTGCGGTTGTAAAACATTGTACTCGCTAAAGTAATTGCTAAGATCTGGGAACGCTGCGACATCAATAAAAAGAAGTCAGATGGAGCAGTTTGGCCAGATTATGGAAACAATTTAATTTGGAGGTAAAACTCAAAGTTAATGTACCCAAAATCCTGTTAATAATCACTGCACAGGAACATTTAGTGCATGCCAAACTTCTGCAAGTATGGTCGGTCAAAGTTTGACCACAAACTGGTCTGCACAATGCGACTGATGTGGACAACAGACAAATGAGTTTGACTAACCACAGGGTCTGTTTGAAGCCATCTGACTACTCTTCTCTTCAGCAATGTTTCTAGATTCAAGCTAATAACGTGATAATGTAAAAACTGTGAAAATAGCATTCAGGTTGTATGAAACTGGAATTTTCCTTTAAGTTACTTTAAGGAACATTTAGCTGGTGATGAAATAGTCTCAACTTAATACTGATGCCTCTATATAACCCACATATGTAGACCATCAGCAGGAAGATTGGCTATTATTGCTGTTATTTCTAATGTTTATCATCAATTCCACCGGGACGGATTCTGGCAAATTAGATGAAATCCTGCAGGCTCCAGAGACCAGCCTACTTCGGACAGGTCCAGAACTGGCTTTGCTGCCGCATTCGGCCTGCAGTTGGAGCTCCGCCTTGCTGTTCTGCTGGTCCAAGCTGGGAGCCAACACCGGCGCCACGCTGATGGAGGCCGAATGTTTGGGCCTGCTGGAGGGAACCAGAACTGTGCAGGGCTGACTGTCAGACCCTGCTTTAGTAAAAGTAGAGGTTTGGTGTTAGGAAACACTACCGCTTTTGTCCACAGGGAACGCCAAAATGAACACAAAATGAAAGTTCCTCGTAGTAGCTTTAAGTAAAACCTGAATCTTAGAAAGATGTTTCATGCTAGCAATGTTGAATAACTTCAACATTTTTTTAACTAAACACTAAACCAGTGACTTTGCATACATCTGTGCTTACACAATTCATGGTTGATGGATGAACTCATGTAACAGCAGTGGTCTGGCCTTTAAAACATTTTCAATAAAAGATGTTAACCGAAACCTGCTACAAAACTTCAATTAAACTGAAACCTATCGACCATGTGAATGCCACGTCAGACAGCCACTCTGATTCAAGGCGGCCTTGAGGTCACGCTGGCTGATGGTACTGAATCCCATTACTGTTGCTTTAGGCTGTTTATCTCAGAGCTGTGGCATTTGTCATCATTGGGCTCCCCTTGATCAATGCCTTCTTTATCATGATATGTTTCTAAAGTGACTTCTACCCCCACCACCACATACACCCTGATGCACAAACGCCTGCACGCACACCTACACATCTCCCCTCAACACCCACTGATTTCATTAGTTTCATATTAGGATTGATGGGGCTCTGCTGGGGGATATAAATCAATTTGGGAACACTTTTCTAAACCTCAGCCTCAACCTGCAATGGAGCCATCAAGCAGAGGGGTGGCTGAAGGGCAAGAGGCTGGAACAGCTACACCATTGGTTTGCTTTTGCTGGATGATCGAAAGAGTTCCCCCTTCATGGTCTATCTATCCACCCTAGAAAGCTCCCCGTCTACCCATTCTCCTCTTCCACAGCCACCTTTTCCTTTCATCCCCAGCGCTTTCCATCCATCCTTCCATACCGCCATGATTTACAACTAGTACTCATGCGCTTCCTGGGAATTGATTTCCAGGGAACTGTGCCTTGTGCCCATCCTTTCTGTGGGGGCCATAACGATCAGGTTGTGGATCATTAGTCTGGACCACTGTTTTCCGCTGCTCTGCTGGCTGGGCGCCATACATCTCCCGCCTCCTGCCGAGTCACAGCCGCTGTTAAATTGCCTGTCCCCTTCCGTCCTCTTCCTTCTCTTCTGCCCCCACCTCCCCTGCCCCGGTCCCACCTCAGGATCCTCATCTGTCCTCTTTTGCACTACAGCATTTGTTGAAAAGCAAGCTGCGCCCGACCCAAAGCCAAAGCTGCAGAGGCCAATCAGGTCTGAGGAAATCCCCGTCAAGTT
Source organism: Pholis gunnellus (assembly GCF_910591455.1). NCBI lineage: Eukaryota > Metazoa > Chordata > Actinopteri > Perciformes > Pholidae > Pholis > Pholis gunnellus. Next base: position 23,932,955 of record NC_136540.1, read on the forward strand.
TCTCCCATCCCCGCACGCTGACCTTAACCTCAGCAGACAGACAGATGACACATCCTTCATGTTATTTTTGAAAGAAGTCGTCGCCAAATGACATACAGGGCTGCCATATCACCACAGATGGCTTTTCCTGACAGACGCTGACTGGGGTAATATGAATAAGAAAGCGATGGAGTCAGTTTGTCACCAAGAGGGCATGAGGAGAGCAGCGGAGCTCATGGTTGAAAGGCTCTTATTACGCCCCCTGAGGAACAATATGTTCTGATTTGTTGCATTTGCTTCTTGACAATGTGCCAGAATTGAAGGCCTGATTGAGCTTCCAGGCTATTTTGAAAGACCGAAGCCAGTATTTTTCTTTGAGTGCTCAGCAAGCTGCCGTTTTTTTTCCTCTTTTCTCTCATTCCGCAATCTTGAATTGAACAGAACAATACAATGACACGCAGGTTTAACTCTAGTGCTAATCATGCTGATTCAGTCTCAGGGCCACAATCACGCAGGCGACGATCTGGCCCATTCACATTGAATACTTCAATTGTTCCTTAAAAAACAGATCAGGATTGGCTAAACAGCGCCGTGCTGGTATTAATAAATGTTACCGTGCCTTTAAGTTGAAGTCATCGTTACTCACGTCATAAGAAATTACAGCTCGGAGACAGAAATCATCTCCAGCTGCTGTCTGGTGGTTTTCAACCCCTATGCAGCGGGATCAGCTTTCTCAACCTCACCCATGTCTCACAGTGGCTTGATTAATTGCATTTTCATCTGGGAAATGAATCCAAAACTGGTCAAACAAACATTTTGCTGCATAAAGAGGCCGAGGTAAAACAAACAGCAGCACAGACCGCCAGCCTCAGCTGCCTCTAGTGGCTCTACACTGTGCTCTGGCATTGGCAGCGGAAGCTTCTCAAACTAGAGCCTGGGCCTGGCAGCCGGCACTGGCAGCGATGATTTACAACAGCCTTTAAGTGAATCTAATAAGCAGAGTGAATGCTTGCCGTTGCTTTGGCATGGCCCGTGCTTGGGCCCTAATCATTCAAATATTTTGGCAAAAGGCAATGCCCCGCTCCTCTCCAAAAGAGAATAATGAGACACGGAGCTCTTAATCACAGCAGATCAGTTCAAATAAATGAAAAGAGAATCAAAAGCATTCTTTGCCGAGGCAGCCCCGCTCTCTGTCCAAATGAGCTGACAGAGGGCCAGATCTGGGAGATGGGAGATTTACCCAGGAGATGGAGCAGATTTTCCATGACTCGCGAAGCAGTGTCTTACTCTGGCAGACTAGAAAGTAGTTCTGGAGGAAACGAGACACCGCGTTTGTTCCATTTTCTTCAACTTGGATGTTCAAAGTAATTATGTACAGTATGCACACATATACAGACATACAAACACAAATATTCTGTCCAGCCCAAGAAGGCGATGCCCCGTGATCTTCACAGCTTTTTTAATCATGCACTTTTTTTTTTTTCACACTTGCTCTCCTATCACACCTCAAACGCTTTTCTGGAAACCCACGCAAAGCGACGCGGTAGCTCTGACACCTCATCCAGGCTCAATAATTCACCATGCTTTCGCTTGCCAATTCTTCCCGCTGCCAATCTGAAAGCCTTCCACGTACTGCGCTCGCTGAGACAGTGCTCTAACAAACGATGCTGTCAGTTAACAAGATGGAAAAACATTCTGTTAATTTTTTCTCTCCCTTCTTCCCTCCCCTCCTCGGCGAGGAGTCTTGATGTGCAGAGACGAGGGCTGGATCACAGCTTGCCTGGGGGAAGCCTGACACAAGACAGGCTGCCGCTGACATGATGAGCCTCGAGACTGCTGGCAAATTCTTGTGATGTCACTTCCCGCTCTCGACAGCTCTGACACCATGGCGTGGGGTACTGGGGAGGCGAGGAATAGAGGGACCTGCTGGAGGTGGTGCTTGGGAAAGGGGGGAGTGGCGGGTGGAGGCCTGATGAGAAGAAACACTGGTGCGTCGACTTTGCGGCTCTTCTGTTTTCTTTAATGTTCCCCCTTTTATCAGCAGTTGGAGCTGTCAGCGGTAATCACGCTTGTAGTGAAGAGCTGCAGAGGCGATAAGCTCGGCCTGTCAGCGCCGCATCCACCGCGGCAGACATATGCTGCTGCCTCTCCCCATGTCTTTCTTTATGCATGATGGCATTCTCCCCAGAGAGAGGAGAGAAAAGAAGCTCAGAAAGAGGTGGATCATCCTCACTGGGAAGATGGAGGGGAAACTATCATATCTTCCTTAAACTGGGGTGCGTTGGGTGTGCGCATGTGTGTGTGTCATTTGTTACAGTAAAGTGATCCTATGATACAGAGTAGAGGGATATTTCACAAATATCACAGCATAGGCAACCACATGTCTCTTACAGCAGTATTTAAATGTTACAGTGGTGAAATAGGAGATAGAGCATCTTTAAGTACGATAAGGTAACTCAATTCTGATTGCTGACATCTAACTATAATGCAAGGAATCTCTGTCTGTCTGTCCTTCTCATATCTCAACAACCGCTCATCTGATCTACATCACACTTTGCAGGAGTATTTCTGGGGACCCAATGGAGTGCCATGTCAAAATCGGAGCAATTTGGACGTGCAAAACGTTCAATATTAATAAACTTTGAATAAACAAGCGTTGGCACTCTGTGCAGCAGCGGGGGCGGGGCTTCAGGGCTTTGCGAACGAAGTCAAGCATGTCGTCGGCAGCGGGCCTTAACAGCCACCGCTCATTGTCTGCAGGTGAGGAGGCCCGTGTTCCAAAGGTCCACGCATTCAAAGCAGGCACGCTCAGCGAATTAAACTGATGCTGTGCTGTTAAAGCTTTTTTTCCCCTGTGGCAGCTTCATGTGCAGAGACTGGTGTGTCACTAATAACCGTCACATCAATCTACCGAGATGATGACAAATGTGGCCTCCTGTCAAAGCTGGTGCAGTATCTTTTATGGCTACAAGGCATCATCATTACAGACATGAATAGTAATTACATGCGCAGGAAAACATGGGGACGCTGCGGTCGCACCATGTGCATGACAGGTGTCGCGCGACATAAATTATGGAACGTGTGGCAGTCAAAAGTCGCCGGGCATTTGGTTACCAATTATCCTTCTCTTTTGAGCATTAAAGAGCTGTGCATTGTTTACCGTGAACAGATGTAATTGAATAATAATGCCCTGGCCCCACCCGTTCTCTGTGCATGGGAGATAGCTCTTTGGTTGGAATAAATGAGCTTTGCTCTCCCCTCTTCCTCCCTCCTCCTCTCCCTCCCTCGCTCTGACAATGGGGCTGAGAGGCTTGCCCTCGCGATGGCCATTAAAATAATGTGGCCTAACCTGAGCAGGGGTTAACCAGCTAATGTCCTCAGTGGACATGAATAATGCAGATCGGATTCCTAAACAAGCACACAAATGAATCTATAAATCACCCAGGTCAGGGCAATCTTATTACCCCCCCACCCCCGACAACCTCTTCCCCATCTCCCAGTCTGATTCGTCCCTGTCAGGCTCCTGCTGAGGGAGCTTCCTTGTATAAACATGCAGTTAAATGTCCTGTTGGTTTAATAAGTTAGGTGTTGACTAACAACACAGAGAAACTGCCGGGCACAATTGGATACATTATGCAGTAGCTCACCTGTTCCCCTTTCAAAACTGAGGTGTTTAACAAAACAACAGTTGATGTCTCTGTAAAAATGACTAATGTTAAAACATGGTGAGTCAGCCATGTGCTTCTTTTATTAAATCACTTTGGGTGGGGTAGAACGTCATTTGGATTGCATTATCTTATAACATTCTGTCTAATCTCCTGCCTATTTACAAAAACTAAACATTGTATTCCCGGACTTCTCTAATGGATTACGGTGTTCTTGTTATTATGTCCATTCCCTATAAATGCAATGAAATGCAAGACATTAGTTTATGATTTGTGTGGTCATTTCTCTTTTTTTCTAAAATATTTTTTTTCCTACCAGTCCAGCTCCAATGTTAAAAGAGAGACATTTTTCTCATTTATTAAACATTTACTGTTATTGTTGCAAACACATGCCAAACTAATGTTTTACCACAATGGCACAGTTTTTTTCTAATCCTCCTGGAACTGGGACACAACCAGCAAGTCACAATCAACGTTTCGAGTAACGCTGTGGGGACAATGCAAATAGAAAACGGGGAAATCGCAGTTAATTAAAATAATGAGAAATAGCAAATAAACCTCAGCAGTTAACTTCCCAGATGCTGCTGAAACAAACTGAGGAAAAGAGATAAGTCATGGGGGGACGAACGCTCTACAGTGTCTCTGTAAACAGTCTTCGTGGATCAACATGGATTTCATGTAGTCGCAGATGAATTACTGGAAAAAAGCACAACCAACAAAACAAAAAAGTTTCCAAGGCCTTCACATGTGCCCCCTATGGCTGAATAACTTGCTAAGCGATCAGCATGAGTTTCACTATTAATCCCAAGATTTAGGAGGTGACCCATCCAACCCCAACCAGTCAATTTCAACACTATTATCACCTCTAAGAAATGTATCCTTTAATAACTCTTCCTGCACGTCCCGTGGGTCTCAAAGATTGATGGTCAAACACTGAAGCCCAACCCCTCCCCATCAAAAGAGAATATGAGCAGGCTCGTGGGAGTTGGGTCACTGCTGGACACACAAAGAGAGGATGAGGGTGTTTGTGTGTGTACGTGTGTGTCGTGATCAAGGAAGCACAGCGGTTAAGCTCACATAGACAACTAACCCCGTTTCATTTGTATGTGAACGAGTATGCGCTCCTCCATACTCCATCAAACAAAGCCACTGCTAGCTCACAGAGTCATTTCCCTCTCTCCCAATTACAAATGAGTCCATTAGTGTGTCTGCAGTGAGCCCTGTGCTGTCTCCCAGTAATGGCTTGTGAGATTTCCATCATAATCATAATGGCTCCCAGAGCAGCCATGAGTGCAGATGGAAGGTCGCTCATAGGTAATGAGCTATCTCACTACCCAAAGGGCACATGTCTTTTTGCTTTGTTATTTAGAACTGTATGCCTGGCATGCGTGTGCTTGTCATGGCACGTTTCTACCTTTAAAGATGAGGAGGCGGATACAGCAAAGGGAGGATAGACATGGACTGGGTGATGCCGGGTACTGATTAACATCACAAAATTGTCGTCCGAGCTGCAACTGTAGATGCTAAAAACTGTAATGTAACTGAAGCCGACGCGTGACGGCTAACACCAAACGCCCCCCTCACATTGGTTTGCATGCTCACATTCTTTCCGTCTCCCTCTCCCCCTGGTTGCGTAGCTGTGCCGAGCAGAAACATCATTAATGCCAGCGGTGTCAGAATGACTCACCTCCACTTGCCATTCGAAACGCATCATATTCTTTTGTCTGGCCTCGGAGCATGGCAGCCAGCACATCTGCATCTTCTGCCAATTATTCTCCAGTTGCCGGTCTTGGTAACATTTTCAGAGCGCGTGTGCTCACTGTACTAGTGAGCTGGCTGTCTGCATAGCCACGGGGCATGTGGGACTGGTTGGAAGGGGCCAATACAACGCTCGCTCTGCCCCATGCTTAATTGACCAGAGAGCTATGTGTTGTTGTGATGCGGGTCATATCAATGAGGGGACCTGACATTTTCATGTAGGATTCCGGGTTTCATAAAGGCTCGTGTTTGTCAGACGCTTTTGCAAACTTTCATATGAGCAATCGATGAAGGATAATCACATTGGGCAACATTGGTCTCCAGAGTATTGTTCGAGGAAGATCTGACCTAATTGTGTGCTGCTTGCTGGAGCCGTGTATAGAGCCATATAATGATGCTCAGCACATGCTATTGGTAGCTTTTACATGTGCCTGTGTGATATTCACTTCGTTCTTGTATTGCTTTTGCTCCTAACCAGCTTACATGGTGTAGTAGCTATGACACAATCATTTTCTATATAAGAGTGAGGCACAGCTTCATTCTTAGAAATAATGATGCTAACTAGAACCATATAGGGTTCTTCGCCTTGTCCCCATAGGCGAAGCCTTTTTGGTTCCCTATAGAACCGTTTATAAACCTACCAAGAAGCCTTTTCTATTCCTTTCTCCACCCTAACCATGGATTAATGATGCATTCCAGACAACTCAGAACTCAAAAACCTCTGACCTCCTACTAGAAAAAGTACAATGCCACGCCACTCAAAGTCGGGGCTCCTACTTGTAAACTGCATGCAAGTCCATCTACCCCAACTTCACGAAGAAGCAGTTGTCTGACATCCCACAACAAGAGAAATGCACATGGCATATGGTAAAATATCAACTAAATGACAACATGAAGTATATTTACAATACTATCATATAGTAAGACCTGTTCAGCAAGTAATTTGTGTCAAAATATGTCGCAGTGTTATTATAACAATCTTTGCTCCTAAGAGCTAAATGGGTCTGGGAATCTCAGCCCTTCAGGAAGAACCCTTTTGGAACCTTTAATTCTAAGTCCTGTATGATCCACCATCTAACAACATAATATGCTCAATTATTAATGGTGGTAGGAATGATCTGGGCAGACCTCTGAGATTGGTCCTGCCCCCACAGTCCTGAAATTCAAAGACAGCTAGCACCCCACTGTGCAGAATCAAAAGGAATAGACTATTTACTGCTGCTTGTGCAGCCTTTTTGTACATTAGCCATTAGGGCGTTCTAATGATAGAGAAATATACATAAGGGTCAGCCACAGTTCTATACTTAAGTTCACCCGCTCCCGGGAGGTCTGCCATCTCCCTCTGCTTTAATTTGAAATCATTCAGAGGCAAAATGTTAGCCGTTTGATTTATCCCTTATTACATTGCTTCTTAAGAATGTGTCAGGCGGCCTCATGAATTCATTCATCTCCATAAGCTTTCTCAGCGCCACTTAGGCCTTGTGTAATCTGGGTGAGACCCCTTATCACTTCATTTGCACAAGCAGGAGACTATCAATTCCTGTCCAGTATCTGGGCCAGGGGAATTAGAGCAGAGGTGTTTGGATGTGTCCAGGCCAAAGCTGCAGCGACAAGAAACTGATTACACGTTGAAACACCATGCAGGTGTTGCATTCCACACCCTCTGTTTACAATATTAGTGAGCATTGGTTAAATATATATCTGCTGCTTTACTGCTTACACTTTTTTCAGTGTAGATCGCAATTGTCAGGCAATTTTCCACCATGAGTCATTGATGTATTGCCACTCTGACAGGAGAGACACTTAAAAGCATTTAGCTGGTGCCTAGCTGCACACAGCAGCCTCATAAAGCCAGACAATGGCTGAGCTTAATAAGAAACAGAATGGATCCCATGAGTGTGGAGGACCCATCAAGCTGGGGAATTTCATTTAATTTCCCCGGGGCTGTCTATGTCTTGTACACATAATTAGAGCCCAACGTGCAATGCTCCTTGTGTTTTGTCAATAATTCCCCAAGGAGCAATCAGGGCAAGGGTTCGACATGCCTCTGTGACCTGGGCTACTTGCAACAAGCTCAGCCACCTAATTACACTGCCTCTAACAAGCAGTGTGGTGGTGGTGGTGGTTGTAAAGGAAGGACGTGTGTGTGTCGGGGGCGGGGGACGGCCTGAGCCCAGGAGCCGACAGCGTACCGCCCCTCCTCAGAGCCCCTGATGTCATTAGGATTGTTTGTGGCTGCCGCCATGCATGCTGGGACAGCGTTGTCATTCTGAAAAGCCTGTTCTCCATTTCCCTCATTTAGGAACCTCTTCTGTAGTGACTCACTGTCTCTAGTGGTTTACACAGCAGGGGATTCGGGATATGGTCCTCCACAGCAGTTATTATACATTTCTGTGGTGCATAATAATTTATCTTCTGTCCGTGACTACAAATGTCGCTCGTCAAACGATCCTTGGAAGACTATTTTAGTCAATCCAAAGTTGATTTAATTCACAAAGTCAGTTTTTACATTATCTTCACATATTGTTCGAGTAGTTGCACTTACAGATAATTCCCTGGAAGTAGCTCATACACAACTGAAAACTGTAAGCCTAAAAGGACACTAATGACTTACTGATGGATGACTGACCTATCAAGTAGAAGGTAGAAGTACACCATGGAGCTCAAATATAAAATCAAACCATAGATCTGTTGATGGAGAGATCATAGTCTGATCAAATGTTCACTATGTTATCTATGCCATAGACTGCATTACAGTCTGTGAAATTGTTAATTTGGTATCATTTACAGTCTTTGTGTTGAGTGCACTGGGTTTGCTTCTTTTTTTCTTTTTTACAAATCGCAGATAGAGAAATACTGCCATGGCTGCAGGGATTAAAGCCATTTTCTGTGGGTGAGCTGAGGTTACTGTGGAGAGGGGAGAGACACAAAGCCAGGAGCCAGTCAATTCTGAAGCGAGTTGCCTGCAGAAATCATTGGCTTGACAAAAGGGCAATGAGGGGGCAGACGGTTGGTGTGAGAGTCACTGGCCCAGTTGCTGGGGGGGTTATGTGCAGGTGAGCCGGGCCTTGACAGACATCCGGCGAATGCAGCGAGAAAGTTTAACCTTGGCGTGTCGAAGAACTCACTCTCAGCAGGGAGAGAGGGCAGATAGAGAGACAGTGAGGGGATGAAGAGAGAGTGTGTGAGAGAAAAGAGCGCGGCGAAGGCCTTTCTGCATTACAAAACAACCAATTCTTTTTTTTTTTCATAAGCAGCCTGTTTCCAGAGACACTGGTTTGAACCCAAGGTCTTACTCCATGCATTATTAAAGACCAGTAACAGGCAACACCGCCTCATAAATAGAAATGAGGACAGACACCCGAGGAGCCGGGGCGCTGCTCACTCTTGATCGGCCACAAATCTACCGGCCTAACATGACCCAGAGGGTTCTACGTACACACCACGTCACAGCAGCCCTCCGCTTGTTTCCGTCATTGCACCTGACAAATGGCACCACATGGAGTAAGTTCATTAATGCGTAAGACAATTGTATTAAAAAAAAAAAATGTATGTAATTTAGTTTGACTCAACTTGTTTGGCAGCATTGGGTGTTACTTTTGGCTTCGAGCTCAGGCCGATTTTAGCAGTGCTGCTAAAACATTAGTGACATTAGAAATATGGGGAGAGCTAATAGTGTGCTTAACAGATGGCTATGAAAATAGCTCAATCAGTTTCTAGGAATAATATGCCATGCCTTCTACATCCTCATGATAAAAGAGTCTCTAACTCTTATATCATGTGTGCTCAACTTCAACAGTGGAACATATCTGCCACATTCTACTCTTACTTTGATATATACAGGACTCAACATTTCTTTAACTGTGGTTTTGTTTCCATTCAAAAGCCTCTCTGTATGTGGCCAATCTCATAAAGCCTTTGATATATCTACACAATTTGCCTGAGACATTTTTCTTTTCCAGGTCAGGAAAGATGGAAATGGATTTTTTTTTCCCACAGGAGTGAGCATCTCAGTCAAACAGCATATTTATGGTTTTTGTTGCTGATTGAATTATTTTCCATTCCCTGTGTTCTCAGCTTGCACTGGGAATTGAATCATTGCCTTTGAAACATGATTCACTGCTGCGACTGTTTTTTTTCCCCCATTCAATTTCAAGGACTTGGCAACCTTGTCCTATTCAAACGTGTGCATTATTAGCTTTTATTGTTGTCCATAAATGAATGGTGAGGTTGAGCACTCTAGAGGCAAGTGGAACACATTAGGGCTTGTATAATATCACGTCTCAAGGTAAGAGTGAACCTTCTACAATTCTGTGTCTCAACATCAAAACTGCCGTGCGGAAAGCTTTCAGAAAGAATCAGAAGGCAATCTAAAAAGCCACAGCGGTGCTTTTTGTGGATGGTTTTGATTGCATTCCACATGCTTTTGAATAAAAGGTGCATTTGAGTATCCGCACCTTTAACGACAATCATCACGACGCTGCTGTGTCAATGTAATCAGCATTGGTCCAAATGCTTCAACCAAAACTTTAATAACGTGGCTTCTTTTGACCATTCAACAAATATTTAATAGATCAACACATTTAACATACCAGAGTTACACAGAGTTTACATATTCCTGAGCCGCCAGCGAAAGGTCTCGTGTAAACTCAGACACATCTGATAAATACAGAGCAACAAGTGTCCTTTCTTAAAGTGTGGACACCTTGACAGACTTAAACCGGTCCTGCATGCAGGTTAAATGCCAATTATAAGCAATGGTATAAACAGTGACTTGAGTGTTTCAGCAAATTTGAAAGTTTTCCCGTCAAATTTGGTGATTGGCTGATGGTGAAAATGTGCGTTGCCAACACTGCCCTATCTTGGGAACTTGTGCTGCTGGCAATCGGTTGTAGTAGTTGCTGTTACAACATGTAACACATTATAAACTATCAGGGCTTATACAGAAAACACAAGGTAAAAACTGTTCATTACTGTCCACATTTAAGACTAAGTGTTAGCACGTGGAGAGGTGCTGTGACAGAATGAGGAATAATTTGCTGGGACAATGAGGGGTTGCAAGCTGGAGCTAGCTACTGTAACTGGGTCACAGTGGATGTAATAGTTATTCTGCAGTCATATGTAAAAGCTGTAGGCACCAGGACCAGATTTTGTGTTCTGGTTTCCGTTAGTAGTCCGAGAAGTATTGACCAATAACGTTCAAGTAGGCTTTGGTTGAATGCAGGTAAACAGTCCATATGGAGAAAAAACAGGCCGGATGCATTGGTTGAAATGCAATCTGGGAACCCACCGGGTTGATTTGACTTTTTATTGGTTTAAAATTAGCTTGTAAACTGGCTTCTTGTGAAACAATCCGGTCGTACACGTCGTCTCTCAACTCACTCCAGTCTTGCATCTCAAGTTGCTAATCGGACGTTAAATAATGAGCAGTAAATGGAAGTCTTGGCCTGGATATCCACTGGCTTCACCGGAACCCCAAAAAATGTTGCAGCTCGCCCCCAGAGGCTTATCCATCGTCATTGGAAGAGGGTGAAAGCCTGCTCACTACCACTGCTAACAACCAAAGCAATGCAAAAATAGCTATGCCGCTTTAACAACACAACCTACTGTTTGTTTGTGTGCTTGAAGATTTGTCATACTTTAGTCAATGGTGAACCAAGTGTAGATTAAGACAAAACAATCATCAAAAATATCAATGACCTGTGAAGTGCATAGACAGACTGACAGCTTCCCCTTTTGTCCCCATCTCATTTCAGAAGGACAAAAAGGAACATGGAAATTTGCGTCAATTAGGCCGCTTCCATCTAATTACCAGTGTGTCAGTCAAAGGGTGAAATGTCTCTCCTCTGACCTTCTCTCTTGTGGCCTTGCGCTCCACGGTGTCATTACTGTACTGCTGGGTGGGGGTGGGGGGGGGGGGGGGGGGGGGGGGGGGGCGGGATGAGTTGCACTATAAGGGAGGTTGGAAGATGGGGAAGGAGAAGGGGAGGTTGCAGGGGGAGGACAGGCGTGGGGGTGTGTGTGTGTGTGTTTGTGTATGTGTGGGACTGTCTAGGGAGTGTTGCTGCCTGCTGACCCTGCCATCCATCAGACAGGGTCCATCCATCCACCCACCCCCACCTACATCCCCTTCCCTCCTCTCCCCTCCTCCCCCACTTGGGGCCCATCAGAGTGGCTCTCTGCCAGGCCTGGAATCTCCACATTAATTTCTCATCTGTGGCACCCTAATGAGCTCCGCCTGCTCGTCCACCTCTGAGACCCTACTGATTATCGGACAGGGAGGCGGCCATTTGTCAAAGGCAAGAGGTGGCATTTACACTGCTGACCTTGCTGACAAGGAGAGAGGAATCAGAAAGGGGGAGAAGAGAGAAGGGTAGGAAAGAACAGAAAAGAAAAAGGAAAGCAATCAACAGCTGTGGAGCGCCACGCTGTCTGCCATCACAAGCACTGCCATGGGTGGGGTGATCTTTATTCATGGTGCTGAAGGTAGCCTGATTTAACGCATTCAGTGTCCACACTTCCATCTATCTGTCCTTCTTTGGTGATAACTGCTCGAGGCTACAAAAACCTGGAGGTGTAATCATTTATTTAGCTTCTCGCATCCACAGGAACTTGTGAAATTATGGAGGCTCGGGGGTTGGCTGAAGTGCTGAGCCATAGGCCTGTATGCATGCGCCACAGAGGGAGCAGGGATTTGCCGGTTATTGGATGGAGGGGAGCGTTGTAGGTCTGTGACACCCGCTAACCTTGGCCAGGGCTACTGGGATTACGGGGGTATCCATCACTGTGGCAGCGCCGAGACCCAGACCAGGCGAAAAGCCACAGAAGTTGCCGGGGGGAGGGAAAAATGCTAGTAAAAATTTAATGCACTCCGCAGAGCGGTCATGTCATACTTGGTTATGGAAAATAATCCCAGATGCCTGCAGTGCTAAAATGGAGCTGTAATGTGCTCGCCTCCTAACCCGGCCTGACAGCCATGATGTACGACTACCATTACCGGAAAATATCACTTCAACTAACCCGTGATCCAGCTCCGCTAAGGGTCATATTATCCATGAGGAACAAATTACACTCCCCCAAAGTAAATACAAATTTCCTACACTGACTGGGTACAAAGCACAGCACGGGGGGGGGGGGGGGGGGGGGCAGGCGGGACCGCTACCTATGACAACGCTCTGCAGAGTGACAAGGATGATAAAGTACATGACAAATCACTGGCTGACAGGGTACTCTAGTGCAATCAGCCTCAGCCTCGGCCTAGCGAGCACCCACTCAAGCCTGTAAACACTACTCTCTTCCTTTAGAGGGGGCAAAACACATAATCTTTTAACGCTGACAAGTTGCTCTCTCCTTTTTATTACTCATCCTTCCCACTGCGGTGGAAAGAGGGAGGGTTGGGGGGGGGGGGGATAAAATGGTTTTATGTACAGCGCTGCCGAGTGATTGAGAAACTCGACTCTTCTGCTGTAATTGCCTGAGGGCAAACACAGAAACACAATAAAGGAAGAGAAACAGCAAATATATTACCAGTTCAGATCTTTATTTTATGTCAAGGACAAACAGGTTCTCTCGGCTGCTCTAAAGCACCCATTTAGATCCCTCGCCTCCAATAAGAGGAAAGCACGGCAAATTACAGCACTCTGTTGCATGGCCATTAATAAGACGCAAAACGTTTTCAAAATGGCATTTACAGCGCGGGGCTGCTGATAGAGCGAGTAAATAACACTTAGGAAAGGTGTGGTCGCTATAAAAAAAAGCCCAGAGGCATGGGAAAGAGAAATAACAAAAGTGACAGCGTGATAAAGTCCTGCAGATTACAACACCGAGTCATTGTCTTCACAAAAGCAACACGACGATGAACAGTTAAGCTGGAGAAAGCACTTGAGCACTAGCAGATATTCATACTGAGCTGTTTGATTGGCACTTTAAAGGTGCCACTTACTAGCATAAAAATCACTTAAGCATTAGCAAGTCCAGACAGAGCGGGAACCTGAGCGCTCTTGACAATATTACAAAGACTGCTGAGACGAGGTGCAGATATTTGCCGCTGTTAAGATTCTAATCAGAAATGATTAATGCAAAGTGAATGTTTCAGTGCATACATTTTAGAAAAGGACAATTCAAATTAGAGAGGCACTTATGTTCATAAAGAATTTTTCTGATAGTGTACATACTTTCCCTCAAAGGATTTAGAGAGATCTACCTCTGGATCATACACATGTTGAGGCTATGGGATGTTTCACAGCCCCCCTCCCCCCTAAAAGGCCTCAGATGGTGGGAAACTGTTGGTGTTAACTACACCATGAAACCAGGCGATGTTATTGGGGCTTTGGTGGATGCACATGAAGGACACCTGAGGCTGCGGAGCTCATTTTTTTGTGTGCCTTCCTGCCAGCAAAACGGAGCATCGTAACTGGGAACAAGCTGCTCCAAATGAACAGGCCAGCCCCGCCTGGACCTAATGAAAATGACCACCTGATCCTGCCTGGATCCAACAAAAGGGTGTGAGAGTGTAGAGAGCACATTTTGATGAAGGTCCAGGTTTCAGGAGTGGAAGACGGGCCAAGCCGCATGACAGCGACAGATACACGCGGACATCCTCGCCAGCAAAAGCTTGGAGAGGTTTTTGGCCCCTCAGCAGGCCTGAGTGGCCCAGTAAAGGATGAAAAGAAGCCAATTCATCCCATTTTACACTTGCAACATAAGAAAGAAATGACCTGTAGATATGGATGACTGCAGTAATAACTGTAATAAGGAATCAGACACATTGATTATAAAATATTAAATGACGCATACTAAAGTATTTATGTCACATTTTGTGTTTACCTTTAAAGCAGAAGTATTCACCTTTCCCTTGATCTGAGCTCTGATTGGACCACTTGATACTGGCAGAGGGAAATGAAGACCAGTGGTAATGGGGGCCGTAGCAGAGATGCTAATGATAACGCATACAGAGCTAATAATACCTGTGTTGTGTGACGAGCGGCTGCAGCGAGCCTGCCTCCTACCTGTCTCCCACTATGCCATTATCCTGTCATGTTGGCGAGGGCCCGTCCTACAGGTCACTTTATAATGAGCAAATGCTCTGACAGTTTCCGACACGCTCGCACACAAACACACTGGCAGGACTGTGCGCACACATACCCTGAGATGCGAATAGCTGTCTCTTATCAGAGTCTGGCAGCTCCAGCCGACACGGCAGAGGCCTTCTACACCGAGCAGAACATGATTTCTCCCGGGAACACTTTTTCCATTTCCCTGCTTTTGAAGGGGGAACCAAATAAGCCACGTTTGTCCTCATCTGAATACATTTGACCCATTAAAACGACTCTGCTCTCCCGCGTCCTTCTGCGCTGCCACGTTGTAAAGGAGACCGTGTCGCCCGCAGAATGCAAACGACAACGGCGGCGGCGGTCGTAGCGTGCCTGGCAAGTTCAGATAGCGGCGGAGGTGACGTGGACTGAGGAGGAGGAGTAGGAGGAGGAGGGGGAAGTGTCGAGCTCCAATTACTCCCTCACATTGAGGAGGAACACATGAGTCAGCCCCTGTCATAGGGGTCCCCTATTTACTAATTCACTCCTCTGTTACTTTAACACACAATTAATCAATGACAGGAAGGTGTAGTCGGAGCTGTTCATCAGGAGCGTAACGTGAGCCAGGGTGAATTAATACAGTCACTGGGGGCCGGATAACAGCTTACCGTGCTCTCCCTCTCTTCCTGAAACAAAAAGGAATTGCCACCGAGACAGGAGCAATTTAAATCGACAACACTGAGTAATGACTCAATTTGCTGCACAGTCTAAACACCACAAGCAAATGGCATTACTAAATCATTAGAGTGGATCTAGATCTCTGGTTAGAAGTCATTGGATGATATGGCTGCTCTTACAATCTATGAGTTACGCTCAGACTGTGAATACCTGGATATTAAAAAATGGAACGGCACAGAATACTAAAAACGATCTTGCAGATACTTACAATAGAAGCACTTGGATATTATAATGCATCATTTTAGCGATCACCAAATGTGGCAGCCATTATTAAAAAGGTACAGCTGTACTTTTTAAAACAAACGGTGTAGGTATACTACAATGGCGGATTAAGGCCATCATAGGTAAGATACTGCAATACACAGAGCCGGGGGAGGGCGGTAATATTCAGAAAAAATAAATCTGAATAGCCAAGATCAAAGTGGCAAATGTACAAGAAAAAATAAAATCACATATTTACGAGAACAAATTTGAATACTCTGAGAAGTTTAAAGTCACAAAATGACAAGGAAAAGGTTGTGTTCCTTTAGTGAAGAAACAACAGCGCTTCACGTTCTGATCGATGTATCCGGCCGTGTCGCAGGAACCTCTCCCCAGCACATATGAAGGACATAATTCACCATAATCTGTGGTTCAACACAAGCAGGTATGTTATGAGCATTTTCTGTTGTTTCCCCTTTACACCGAGTGACCATGTGTAACTATGGTGACGCAGTGTGTTTGGAGGAGCGTCTTCTCAACAGCTGGTTTTTAGTGTTAACTGGGTAGAAATAAAGAAACATGCCTTTGTGTAGTCAAAGTGGATATCTCTACTGTCCTATAACATACAGAGGCCGTCTGTCAGAGAGCACATCACAAACAGCAATGTTTATCTGATAAGCCAAAGTAAAACGTACAACAGGTTTAACATGAGGATGAAGTACAATGCATACCAATGTCAGCATTATGTTAATAAAAAACATAAAGGAAACCCGTGTATGTATGTTTCAGGACCTTCGCCTCGCTCAGATCCTCACCATAACAACACTACTTTAGGAGCAACAAAATGTAGACGGCAGAGCTTTTTTCTTGTTTCTCTGAATATTATCCTCCTCCCCAGACTCCGTTATTATTATTTATTTTACCTAAAAATGCACTCATACACAGTACTGTTATAAACAGTATGACATGATGTTTTATAGATCTATTTTTATCCATTTCCTTTGCTATCCAGTTTGGGAATTTGATCTTGCCAATAGAAGGAGAAATGTTAGCCTTGTTAGAGTGGCAAAAAAATAATCAGGCTGAACTTGACACCTTCCAGAGACCGCTGATAATGAAAATAAGGGAGAGACTTTGCTCTAGACTGCAGGAAACCTCTGGAATTTGGTGACCTTTTCTGTAATTCCACTATTCCACCAAACCTTGTTCAGCTCCTCAAAACTAATCTGGCCATTTCTAGTGAAAACTTTAACACGACACAATATCCTCACAATACTTAAGTCACAATACAGTCTAAGTGTGATTTTAAATATTTGGCGATGTAGAGCATTGCAATAACATGTATTGCGATATATAGCAATGTTTTACTGCTAATTATCCAGTTTGTCAACATCGGTCAACAGTGATGTGCGGTGAGGTTCATGGCCGGTGAGGCACTGACTCTTTCAGAGTCAGATTTACAAAGATATGAACCCAATATAGAGTAGCTTAAATCACCATTCAATTGGCAGCTTGCACATTGACTACTGGTTGTTTTTCATATTTCATATCAGCATTATTTACACACACATAGGTAAGGTACATATTTGATTCCACCGGGATCTGCGACCTGCCCCACCGGGAGCGTTTCAGAAGCGGAAAATCGTGAGATACATAAAAGGTTACTTTACCTGTCCGACGTTGGATTGCTGTTGATTTGGTCATATTTCCCTGTTTTTTTGTTAAAGCTTAGATATTTAATCTTCAATGTTTGCGGTCAAAGCTAAATATAAGAAGAAGAAGGGAAGTGTAGAAGAAGAGTAACGGAACTACAAGCATGAACCTGACTCGTGGGCTCTCACACGCCCCCTTCAGTGAGGCAGAGGTACTGTTTGCCTCCCCTCTGTGCTTCTTCACTGCGGTTTCTATCAGATCAGCAAGACTGAATATGTTCTACACATACGTGAAATACATGACCTATTCTATGGAAAGAAAGGATTTATAATACAAGTGTCTACAAATAGTACAGTGGTGACAAACAATGAGAAAGCAAAAGACACGCGCTCAACCCAGTTTGTGAGGGATTGCGCAATCTGAGATGAGGCACTGAAATTCAGCGATTTTGACTATAAACATGCTTAAAATGATTTTTTATTGTATCATCATTTGTTTTTTACTTTTCATGATGACCGCACGTCCCTGTCGGAACTGTTAGCATTAGTCTACATAATCCAAGTCAAAACAATTTTGCCGCACAAAATATTACGATACTATGCAGTATCCATTTCCCTTAGCTTTAAACGTGTAGAACTTGGTTGTTGGTGACCAATGTGTTTCCCTGGAAATGTTTCATTTATATATATATTTTTTTGTAAAATTGCCAGAAAAGTGTGACAACAAAACCATGAACCTGTACGGTAGGAGGTGTGGGAAGCAATGATTGTGTTAATGTACCTCTAGAGTGTGTCTCAAAAAGAGACTGGCAGACAAAAGAAGATGAGACAGACAGATAGATAGATATGACACAAGGTACGTAGTACTTAGATATGGAAGTGCTAGGGCTTTAAGCAAAAGAAAGTCTGCACCCTCGACCCTGGCTGTCACAGCAGTCTCATTTAAATGTCATCTAAGTCCTAAAAACCCAGAACAGTTTGATTTAGATTTTGCACATCATTAAACCATTTATAATTAATGTGCAGCTAATTAAGGCTTTCTCATAGTTATTAACACAATGTTTCATTCTAATTACATTCAATTCTCAGCCTTAAAGAAAGCCGAATATTTGAATCTTATTGAAGCCCAATAAAGGATGTCCTGAAAAACCTCAGTGAATGGCAGGCTTACCTTGTCGTCTTGGTCGCTCTCGGTGTCACACTGCAAAAGACAACAAAGAGAAAGTTAAAGCTGAAAATGAGGAACAACATGTCCACATTCTCGTTTTATAACTGTCCCTGATTCCATTTCCACACGCGTGGGTGTCATAATCTAATTTACTTTTGCGAATGGCATATCTTATCATCTCTTTAATGACAAACTTATCACATACTCATATTCAGTGTCTGAATATCACCAGATCACTTCATTAGCTGACACGAGCACCAGTATGCGAAACAAAGCTAATTTCTCATGAGCAGCAGTGCCCTTGTTAACATTGAAACCTATGTGAAATTCAGACGGAGCTGGAATCTGCAAACACCATCCGCCACCAGAATTATAATTCTGTGATGTGTGTTTCTGCTTGAGGCTGGGAATGGAGAAATCACAAGAGGAGGAAGGAAACTTTGTAATGGAGGGAGGAAAAAGTGGTTGGATTTCATTTTTTCTTTCCAATTTCAATTTCAAGGTCCGCTTAATTCTTTATCAACTAATTAGTGTGATGCTGGGTGACTGGCGGCCCTCAACGTTGTGCATATGGCTGAGGTGCAGAGAAGCACTGGAGTCGGTAATGAAGAAGGCACTGGGGGGGAATATGGGCAGGGGTTGGCACAGTGTGTGCGTGTGTGTGTGTGTGTAGGCAGGGGGGCAGGGAGGGGTTGGTGGGTGTCGATTAAAGTAGGGAGGGAGCGGAAGGAAGGGGGTGAAATGATTGACAGCCCAGGGATTGAGTGACAGAAGGCCCTGCCATTTTTTCTTTCCATCTCGTGTTTTTTGCTGATCTGGAGCCCTGCAGATCTCAAAGGTAGGTGGGCTGGGCTCGTGGCTGGTCTGTTTCTGAGGCTGGACGGCGAAAAAAAAGGGGGCCTTGCGAGCTCAGCAGGAGCATAGCATCCAATTTACAGGCCTGTCCCACACGGCCCCAGGGGCCGCCCGCGGCACGCTGCCATGATGGTCAGCTCCAGCAGCTCATAAATTATGCAGAGGCAATAAACGCACTGGGCAAACACTTCTCAGACGTTTCCCTCGCTCTCCATTTCTCTCTCGCTCTCCTTCTCCACCACCCACAACATACCATCCCCCATTTTAATACAGTGTGCAGAGAGCCAGCAGCCCCGAAAGATTGTCAGCTGGAAGAAAAAACAAGGGTAATGCAAGACGAGTGAAGATTGTGATTAAACGTGAATGTCTGTGTAATACAAAAAGCTGCACACTGTGTGCATTCCAGCTTGTGAATAAACAGGCGTGTCGGCCACGTATCGCTCTCTCTCTCTCTCTCTCGCTCTCTCTCTCTCCCGCACAGGACTGACTAATGCGGCAGCAGACGAGATCTGATGAGCAGTATTAGCCATCTCAACTGCTTCCATGTATTCAGGCCTCTCAGAATGTGACAAGAGTAATGCGACGGAGCACTCATTAGCTGCTTCTCTGCCTGTGCACACTACACACCCGGGAACACAAGCACGCGAGAGGGTTCGAATAATGGACATCATTTGAGTTTTTCCACTGTGTTGTGATCCATGAAAAAACTCTACCAGCCTTTCTTTCTCGGGTTCCCTTTTTCTTTTTTTCCCCCTCCCCGCTCTCCCTCCTTTCCGTGTTCGCTAGCTGTGCAGCCAATTGCTTTGATTGCCGAGATAGAAGCCGGCTGGAATGACTTGCCCTTGCTTGTGAAGCAAATGGAACATGCTAATGGAACTCATCGTATTACCCGATGCAAAAGTGCCATAGCTCATTACTTTAAGATAAAAGGATATCATTGTAGACGGCAAGCAGAATTGACTTTCTGTGCTGTGACTTGATGATGATTTAATCAACTGCTCTCTTTCACTTCTCATCCCTGCGCCTGTCGCTTTCGCAGGTGCCACTAAACGAAGCACTCACACGGCTAGTGGGGGAGAGAAAAAGGAAAGAAATTGCTGTCATTATTTTTCTCTCCCTAGGAATAGAGGTATGCAAATTTCCCAGAGCGACAAAGGGTGGAAAAAAAGGGAAAACTTAATAAAATGGAAATACCTTTATAATGAGCAAAGTAAAAAATCCCGAGATCAGGCCTGACAGGCGAGGGCAGGCAATTTGATCATCCTCACAATGCAGACGCCAAAGCTCCGTTGAACTCGCTGCTCGAGTACAGAGCAAGAAGTAACAAATAATAACACCTCTAAAAGATAAAAAACACATCCCAGGCATACAAACAAGTCAGAGCTGTCACTCACTGATAGGTGATCATAGTGAACTAATGCGCCGCCTCATGCATAAAGCGACCTGAGGCGGGGGAGAAGAATCCCTGCATATCTGGAATTTCTTCGCGCCTCGTATTTCTACTCACTGACTCGTGCATTGCAAACGGAGATGGAAAGCTAGAAAGACTCGGCTTTGCAATTGGAAACGCCACGAATGAATGGTACACCTCATCATTAATAACTAAGGCACGGTATTGTTTTAGGAGGTAAGCATGAGCTCCAAAATTCGGTTATTGCTACTGACGGTTGGGTATATAAATCTGCAGCGCTATGGTTAACTGTAATGTCAAAAACACTTTACAGCGATGCTGGGAGGCCATGTCTAATGAACAGACATATGTCAGAAGTTTAAAATGACTTTAGAAAATGAACAGATTATACCGAAGAGAGAAAAAAAAAACGCAACAACAATGGTGCTATTGAGATCAGTGTTGTTAGCTCACTGACAGGCGGTCGGAAATGGGTCTTATTTAAAGCAACAGTCAAGAACAATAAGGAAACCATTAGTCCTGGGAGGGGGCTGACAGAGAAAAGTGATCCTCTACCCAGGCCCTCTGCTGTTTACACAGGGCCGGCATTATACTGTACAGCTAGACCCCAGTGTTAAGTTTAAGTAACACAAGAATGTCAAACATTAGCGTCAGCCCTAAGAGCTGTTGATGTTGGCCTGTATCCGGAGCACTTCTGATTGCCGCTCTGCTCTCATGCGGGCCTCTTTTTTGGCTGAGTGCTCTTACAAATTTCCCTACGCTCCGTCCAAGCATCGAGCTTTTTGTTTATATTGGTCTGAAAGTAGGAGTCAATTATTCTTGTCCTAAATCCTCTCCAGCTGAGAGTAATACTGGCCCAATACAAAGGGAACACAAGCAGCCGTGGGTGGAATGCTAAACGATGCAGCTATGCTATCGTCCGCAGCAGCAGGGCTACCCGCAGAAAATCCTCTGTGCTGAAAAGGTAACCACATCACACAGGCATGCGTGCAAGGCAAGTATGCCATGTTCCCTTCTCCAACATAACCTTCTGGAAATCCTCTGGCCCACAAATACTAACAGATGTTAAGTCGAAAAATGAAAAAATGACATGCATAAGCGATAATTGTGAAGGCAAACAGTGTGTGTTTATCGGGTTTGTTATAATTTTGTATCCGCTGTCTCTGGTGTTACAAGTTGTCTCTAATCTAATACTTTCAGAAATGGCATCCTCTTAGGTCGGGATGTGTGATGGATGCGTATTGTCGCCCCCCATGTGTGACATTAGCCTCAGGTTATGCTGGTTGCTATCCATGACCTTAGAATTAATTATGGCAGATATGGGCTTCATTAAAGCGCCCCGCTGCACAGAGGATGGTGTCTGTTTATCAGCCTGAGCCAGGTTGTCCTGCAGGAAGGCTGAAGGGGTTAAAGCCCAGGGAGGAAGCCAACCTGCCTGCATGCCTGGGAGCTGGAGAGACAGCATGAAGGATGGCAGCCATTGCCAGGGTCAGCTATGACAGTGCCAATTTGATGTGCTGTCGTCAAGGGCTCCTCATTCCCTCCTCCTAACAGCTCCTTCCTGATATAGCTGCGCGTCCTGATGGTTTTCTGATGCAAACAGTCGCATGGCAAAATGGTTTTCTCCCCTCCCGCCGCATCCTCCTCCATCTGCTGCTGGGGCCTGGGTGCCGCCGACCGCCTGCCTGTCACAGCGTGCGTGGAAATTAGCTGGGGAGGAGGTGCTCGCTTGTGCTAATTACATTTTAATCATTGGAAATGTGTTGGCAAATCAAGCCTTGATTGCCATCTTGGAGCCCAGTGCTCCTCTCTGCAGGTTGGGGAGTGGGGCGGGGGTTTGTGGGCCTAGAATGTGGCTGAGCCCGGGCTCGCCAAGCAGGACGCATCGCTCTCCACCACGGCTTGATATGGCGGCATGCCTGGCCTGCCGCTGGGTAGAGGCTGTGCCGCATTATTCATGGGGAATAGAGGGAGACTAGCATGGCGAAATGGTGATCTGTGCCACGCTTATTCTCCAATCCCCCGCTCACACCTCCCGTATCCCTCTCTCTGTCTCACCCACACATTACACAGTCTGCCAGTCCCGCCACTGTGAATTGAGGAACAACAAATAGAGTCGGGCAGGAGGAGACTGATGAGCTCAGGGTTTGCTACACAGCACCTGCTTTGGCACACAAAGCTGCAGCAGCAGGCACCATCACAATACGCTCACAGATTAATTTCTTATAATATATATACGGAAATGAAAAAACGACACTTGGCTACATCAAATTTGAACTTTTCCAGAGAAAATCTGCATAATCTTGATGAATACGGTCGATACATGTTGCTGGATAGACCTTCTGTTAAAAAGCCCCTTCTCCTTGGTCAGATACCGACTGGCACTGTTTTTCAGGTTTGAGTGTGAATCAAACACTCCCACGGCCAAACAAACAGTATGACTTCACACTGTAGTGAGCCTCAAATGAACACCAGCAGACACACATTTCATAAAAGAAAGAGAGATCCAGAAAAGACAGCTAAGCAAATACACCTAAAAGTTCAGTGAGTGGAAGGAAATTCAACATGTCTTGTCTGACTGGGACAGATCATTTAAATAAGCAGAGCTCTGAGGCGATGACATCCAACATCTAATTTCCACAGCATCTGTTTGATGTCGAACTGTCATATGAAAGTATGGCAGGAAGGAGTAGACCTCAAATAATCACCAGGAAAAGAAAACAGCACAGCTTGAGTGTTTAAGACAGTCTATACAGTCACATAAGGCAAACGCCTCTTTCAATAGCCAAAAATGTTTCGTCAGGGAGGACCAGACTTCTGTTTGGACTAATATAACCAGGTCTGATCCACATGTGCAGCACTGGCCAGATGCAGCGGGCCAACATCTGAACGCAATTTCCCTTCAAATGTAGGACTTCATCCAGTAAATATTCAATTTCGACCGCAAACTCTGGATTTCACTCGCTGGGGCAGCGAAGCTAAAGGAGGGACGGCAGCGGAGGAGGGCCTTCCATAAAATAATAAGAACTTTATAGTCTGTGACCCCTGGTTTCAATACTCTGGAGTACATTCTTTTTATGTTGTATTTCCCTGGAACGTGCCAAAACATACTGAAAGAACATTTGAGAGAATTATCTAAACCTGACTCTTCTTATTAATTCCACATTGCTAAATCTCTAACGATTTACATTGTAATAACACCAATGATGTCACATCGGAGAGCTGGTTGCAATGTCTGCAAAGGGGCTCCATGTTGAAGTGTAAGCAGAAATGTGTCAAGCAGAAACACAAAGACATTCACACACTTCTGGATGCCTGGGATGAAAAGATGCATTCAGAGGGCTAACAAGTGGTGAATGTGTGTGTTGCTTTCTGTTTGAGTGCGGAGGAAGGCAGGACATTTAACTCGACCGGGGATGTGGCAGCGTACTACTGAAGTGATGCTTGGCAAAAACAGATGTTGCCGCAGGGTAAACCTAAATCTGTTGATCAGTCCCATCCACCCACCCGACACACACACACACACACACACACACACACACCTGACAAAGACCATGGTAGGAAGGAAGGAACAGAGAGGTGCAGAACTTTGCTTTCTTAAAAATCCATTTGTTACACAAGCAGGTTCAGTATTTCTCCTTCTAGAATCATCTCAACATGGTTCTCCCGGCTAAATGGAAAAAAAATCTATATCAATAGGAC
Source organism: Pholis gunnellus (assembly GCF_910591455.1). Classification (NCBI taxonomy): domain Eukaryota; kingdom Metazoa; phylum Chordata; class Actinopteri; order Perciformes; family Pholidae; genus Pholis; species Pholis gunnellus. Next base: position 23,957,116 of record NC_136540.1, read on the forward strand.
ATAAGAAAAGACACAGCTGTGGGCACACACACATACACCCACCTTGCTTCACACCAACCCTGCACTGTTTCCATGAGCCAATAGGGGACTGAGGCACAAAGCAGATGCTGGATTAATCAAAGATTAATTGCCGGATTTTGAGATAATTACATACATCAGATTGCATTGTTTGTGCAGTTATGGTGACTCTCCTGAGAGGAGTCCTCTTGCTGTGTATGGTAAGTACCCCACATGCTAGACATTAACAATGATGTGATATGGCATCTTCTCTACAGGAATCTGGCCTCACACGTAAACAATCATTTTAGTGAAAAAGAAGCAGACTTTCCTGTGTATCTAAAAGACAAACTAGATCGCTACTAAGAGGAAGTGGGCAAGTGTTGTGATGGCAGGAGTTTTGTGCAGTTGACTGGATGACATTGAACAGGCTCATCTGCCCTGTTCTAAACCCCGAGACGTTGGAACCACTGAAATTTACGATTGGTCATTGAACGTCAATACTTTTTAGTATGTGTGAATGTGTGCGTCGCCTTGAGCGCTGAGGCATGTCAAATATCAAAAGCTGGCACTGAATGCTTGCTCATATTTATACTGGGATCAGTTTCTGAGTTACATCAATCAATTTGGACTTTCTTTAGACAAGATCGTCTGCTTTTGATAAATGAGAAAATGGTTTCATTGAAAATAGGTTTAGATTCCTCAGTAAGATAAACATGTTATAATATTACGCACAACGGAGCAATTATAAAGAAAATAATCTCCGTCTTCCTCCTGTCGTATTACTTGTGACATTCATGGCTCGCATGCACCTGGATGTACGCTTAACATCAGGCAGCAACTCTCTGTTGTCGAGAGATATAAACCTCCTCCCCTCCCCTCCCCTCCCTCCCTCCACACTGACTCATAGCTGAGGGGGGAGAAAAACATCAGGATTAGGTTCTGTGCCTCTAATCACTTAACTCCTCACACCTGATGGCACACTATTAACTTTGACTGTCTCCAGTGACCCCGCGGGTCGTTGCCCATCACATCAAGTTTTTATTAGGGAATTTTCCTCATCATTAGCCATGGCCTGGAAACGAGCCATTAATATTCATACTGGCAAACCAAAATGAGGTCCCACTGATTTTCCATCATCCAGGCTATCTGTGCAGCTGCCGTGGTTAACAGTCACCCCGGTGCAGCACATTCGCCACGTATCATTATGGGGGCTCCATAAAGCTCTTTCTCTGGGTCTGCCATGATGGGTAAGGGGAGCAAGGTGGAGGAGGAGGAGGAGGAGGAGGAGGAGGAGGAGGAGGAGGAGGCTGTGAGGCTTGAAGCCAGCTGACGCCCGTCTGAGAGAAACCGCCCAGCACTGCCAACAATCTGCCTGGAAGTCTCATGCATAAAGGCCGGCACTGTCAGTGCTAACAACCCCTGCAGGCACTGCCAGGGACACAGCTGAGATGCCGAGTTCCCTCAGTGCTCTCACATTAGTGCACACGTTGCTCATCAGTCTGTAATGGCAGCTAGGAATGCATCTCTTCGGAGAGGCTTGAAATCACTTCCACAAGAATTCTCTGTTATTTTTCCAATTAATACTAAATGGTCCACATAGCAGACTGTGTGTTCCGGTAGTTCGCCTTGATATATCTTCTAAGTAAGAGGCCTTTAACTCGGCATGATGTCAGAACGCCAGGAATCGGAGCAAACGCTTCCAGTGCATCCAAAATGGCTGCCCATGTTTCCACGGCATTGCGGCTCATCGTCAAAACGATGTCTCGGCTTCTCTGTTACCGGAGGAGGGCATCTCACATCTCTGCTGCCAGCAGGAGCAGGTGCTCAGGCTCCACACGGTGTGAACACAGACATGATAAGGTGCCTCGGAGCAACACTGTTCCAGGCATCTCCTGCTGATAAGGCCGCTCTCTCCTCCCCACTCACCCGAGCTGAGACTTGCTGGCCCCGATGCAGGGGACGGCCTCTTCTGTGTCACGGGTGGGAGCAGCAATTAAGCGGCAACGCCCTGACAGGCCGAGATAAACGTCCCCCTTCTGCTCCTACGCTGCGCCGCGTACCGCAAAGTGTAAGGTCGGGCCCCCCGGTGCTCCTCACTGAATTAAACATTAAAATGATATCTGCAAATCAGTTCTGTGAGCTAATATGTGAGAGGCCGCACCCCACAGTCTGACAGGTTATTTAGTTTACCTATTATAATTCCAGTGAGTGCCGGATGCTATTAGTTAGTTACCTGGTTTTGAAAATGCCGTCTTGATTTCATAAACAGATTGCGACGACAACAACAACTTTTAGCAAAATGAGGATATAAAGTGTGACACCAAAACAGGTGCAGCCGCTTCAGCGTCGTCTTCCAAATAATTAGAGCTGCAGTGACTAAAACACTTTGTTATCCTCCTGCTATGATTTGCTAGCTGTCTCGGTGTGCATCCGAGTTGCCTCATTATGCAGAAAGAACTCAAATAAAAGCCGACACTGCACACTCCTGTCAAGAATCTGTCTCGCACACATGCAAACAAGCGCAGATGAATAAACATTAGTTGTTGTTGAGGGCTGGTCTTTGAGCCGTGAGGCTCACAAAGATCCGCTTTGTACAAAATAAAAATATTTAATTTGAAAGACTGATGCGGGGCAAAATGAAATTAAAAGGAACCCATGCTAACTGCTAAAACAAATTACTCGCAGCGCGCTAAATTACATTTGCTCCTCCATCAGCGAGATCAAACGAGCCTAGTTTGACTCTCCTGCGCTAATGATTTCCTGCGCTCACCTCCTTTTTCATCCCAGGGGTGTTAATAAACACTCAGTCTGGGTTTTTGTTTGTTTGTTTGGTTTATTTATACATTTCCTTGCGTCTACGCCTCAGCTTGCTCTCCCTCCCTCCCTCGTTCACTTTGCCCACGCCGGTGGCAGCCTGGGTGAATTAGAGGGATCTAATGTAATCCCAGGGACAGCGGGCTTCTGAAAAAACGTGCTCAATTAAAGCAGGATGAGCCCAGTGGGAGCGTCCCTGGCGGAGCGTGGGGTGACTGACGCAGCCCTTTGGTTGGGATTAATTAGCATGCTAAGTGGTAGAGCACGATAGCAGGCTGTAAGCCACGGACGAGCCATCTGACATCCGCCACCTCCCACAGTACCAGCAGTACAGTCACGGTTCAAATCAGTCCGGCCCCCCCCCCCCCTGCCTGTCCCTCAAAGCCTGATTGAACCTGATAAAGGCATACAGGTATGGACTGAAGCCAGAGATGAGGGGACTGAGGCTGTCTGGGGCCAAACACCCAGCTCAGAATCCATATCCGTCCACATCTTCGGTTGAGAACATTACAGATAAAATGTCTCGGCTTTGAAACGCCTGTTTTTGCAGACCCCCCCCCCCCCCCCCCCCCCCCCGTCAACTATTACAAAATAATTCACTTTTCAGTAGTAGATGGCCTGGATCACGTTGTACTATCACAGGACCGTTAACTCAACTAAAGGACGGCTCCGGGAGAACAGAGTTGACCAAAAGGAATGCAGTGTGGACGGCTTGTTTTGCTCGATGAAACCATTCGCACTATGCAAACATTGGGTCAAACTGTTAGTGGTGATGTGGAACTTTGATTCTTGGAGCTGTGCTCTCACAGAGTTTCCAGACATTTATCAAACTGCTATGTGTTCCAGTGTTTCATGTGTGTTCTGTTTGATTTCTGTACAGCAGAGTACCACAGAGCTCAGGCCCCAAGGCTCTACGCTCATATTGGCTGCCCCAGCAGGGGGGCGGACTTCAGAATGAAAGACAACCCATGCATAAAAAACAGTTTGCCCCGCAATCTGGGACAACCAGTACAAACAACGGGAACACAACAAAATGGCAACATCTGCATCAAATTCACATTTCTGTCTTTGTCAAAGGTTCTTCTGTTCTTTGGCTGGAATGGTTTCTAACTTGGGTACTACACTGCCAACCAGAGTACATAGTACTCTTTGTTTATGTTTTCCTTTTTTTACTTTGATCAATAGCTCCTCAAACATCTAAGCTTAGTGAATGAGTGGTTAGGGAGCTTGATAAAAGGAGAACTCAGCTCATCGCTATAATTTGCACTGTGTTATCAGTGACAAGAGAGTAGACTCAATATGTCTTAAGTCAAAAGAGCGCACAGCTTCTTTTGGGGAGACTGATGTCTTGTCAGTGAACGAGGGTCGACCATCATGCGGTGCTCTGGTGTTTTTCTAGGCCACTGGTTACTGCTACCCTCGTGTGTTGTTACGGTGTCTCTGAATAAGCGATCGTGCGCCAATAAAAACCGACCGACCCTCGGCTCCACTCAAGAGCTTTCCAGCCAACTCAGCACACAATATCCCACATGGTTTATGACAACCCCTCTCTGGGCTTTCCTACAGCCCAAAGACACTGGGGAGGAGAGAAAATCACTGTGTGAGTGTTTTGTCAGCCGTAATTACTCTCCAATTATATGGTCAAAATATGGCATTACAGGGCACTTTGTTGTCCAGACAGCCTGGCTTTGATCAAGTTGTGGCAGAATGTGTTTCACATTAGAGGCCCCACCATGATGTATGTTTCCTGTCATGGCAAGGATAACAGTGAGGTCAGCAGAGCAAGGACCCCCCCCCCCCCCTTCCCCTGCTGTGAGCAATAGCGGTCCTGCCCCCCTTCTCTCCAGCCAGGGAGTAAAAGGATGGTGAGGAAGAGAACAACAAGGGTAAGACAGAGGAGCAGGGCAGAGAGTGGGGTCTAAACTGGATCTTCTGGTGACAAAAGTAGCAGGAATAAAACCTCCCAGAGCGATCTTAGAATGAATGTAAACCAGGTGACAATATTCGGTTCTGAAAAGTGACGCCAATCCGGAAATATCTTAAAGCTGCATTCTTTCTAATGGCCATCAGGGGGCGACTCCTCTGGTTGCAGCAATAGGTCTGATTGTATTGAAGTCTATTAGAAAATTACTTTACTTGATTTATTCCCTCAGTAAACATTGTAAACATGAGTTTATGGTCTCAATCTCTAGTTTCAAGTCTTCTTCAATACAGCATGATGTTCATTTAGTAAATGATGGTCCATTTAGAGTCATATAGACCATAAAGCAGAGTATGCTTTAGGGCGGGGCTACACGGTGATTGACAGGTCTCTACCTCGGCGTTGTATGGTCTGGGAGTTGTTCGTGTGATTTTGTTTTTCGAATTTCAGTTCATAAAAGTTAATTGAAACATTTTGGTCGCCTAAAAATATCTTACTTAGCATCGGGTTGTACTAAGCTCCACCCTGTCGTGTCACTTTTGATGGGAAGAAAACAGGTTTGACGACGGCCAAAAAAAGAACTTGAGGCTTTAAAACCATAGTCCACAAACCAACGGGTGACGTCACAGTGATTACATCCACTTCTTGCATACAGCCTAAGGTGTAAACCCAAAGATGTACCACAGGTCATTAAGATCAGGACAACACATTTTTGGACTCAATTCAACAAAAAAATGTAATTTGAGCCATTCATAGTGCAGCTAGCTTTATCTGCTTTTCCCACCAACTCAGAGGGAGAGACTAGTGTTTTCAATGTAGACCAGCAACATCTATTTACATCTAGCATTTCCCACTAATTCTGATTGTGCAGCCTTTTTAAATAAGTTAATTCATAATAAGTTTTAAATATGCATTATTTACATTCTCCTCAGTTACTGGCACACTGTTACTTTTTACTTCTACCAACCGTTGCTGTCCTCTGTAGTCAGCAGAAATTGTGAGATTACGTTCATAGAAACACAGCTTTGCAGCACCACTAGTGGTCTAAATCTCCTCCGCATACATTTAAACAGAGAATATATTTCCAGAATAGTGTGAGTGCAGGATATGTTAAAACATGATATTATCTCTGTGGGCAATGTCATGGTTGAAGTGAACCCTGTGGTTCGCTTCAGTGGTGTGAAGTTGATGGACCATTCATCACTTTAACGCACAGCCAAGGTAAGAGACTGTTGCCCTGGAGCACCACAGCTGACATAATGTATTAACACTCGGTGTTCAAGGGAAATTACAATGACTTTGAATGCGCTCGTTTTTATCCAACACATTCTCTGTTGGGTTGGCAGGGCGCTGACACGACCCACTTATCAAAGCCAATCGTGTGGGTAAAGAACAACATTTCATCACGCCATCTCTGAGCTGAGTCGAGCTTGCCAGACTCTTGCTGGTCATCTGCTGAGGGCCACTGAGAGCTCCTCCTGAGGGATAACAGTGGCATCCCAGGCCAGGCAGGCATGTGCTCTCTCTCCAGTAACCCCCCCCGCGCCCCCAGGCCCTGCTGCATGCTGGCCTACACTGCGGACACCACCATCTGCGCTGCCTCCCGTCGGTAAGTTGGCAAACGAGGCTGCACAAGCGGCCCTCCTCTAATTTGGGCGTTCGGCCCGGGGGTTGGAGAAGGAGGAGGGTGGCTGTGGTGTGGCGAGGGATGCTCCCTGGTGTTTCAGAGAGCCACTCCATAACACTTTTCTCATGAGCGCTCCTCCGGAGGGCTGCTGGAACGTCTCGGAGCCATCTGGGGAGAAGTGGAGCGTGGCAGGGAGCAGCTGGACGCTTACAGCTGCTATTTAAGCCCTGGCAGCAGAGCTCCATATCAGTCAGTCAGCAGGAAACGCAGGGAGCACAGCAGAGCAGGACCTAGCTGAGGAGAGCTCACAACACAGAGCTCCTGACATGAGCTTGTTCTGCACTCTACTCGCTAAACTGAAATAAAAATGAAAAAAAACGCAGCAAAAAATTCTGAGATCCAAATACTGCAGCTGATTAAAAAAGTACAGCTTCTGTACAGTCCAAGGTTGGAATCAGCAGCAGTAACATCAGCTGGAATACATGTCGGAGTGGGATGTGTTGTATACAAACTTAAAAATGCAGGTAGAGAGCCAGGAACATGTCATGTTATCTTAAATTAAAGATGTGAAATGTGGTTTGTGGAGCAGTGTACATGAGATGCTATCTCTGGGCGAAGACGAGTAAAAACAGGGTCGAGTCAGATAAAGTGAGGCAGGTCACATTACGCACTGGGAATCTGCCTCGGTTTACATCAGCACTTTACTACACGTAAACTTGAGTAGTTTAATGAAAGCAAATAGAGGGGGGGAGACTTCCTCCAAACACATGACCTCTAATAATTCACTCATATCCAGAGTCAGGCGATACTTTCATTTTGTTAAGTTTGGAATGAGCATGCTTTCGTTAAAGGTGCTTAATTCTGAACTCAGAGCATCTGTATGATTGAGGGATGACTTCCACACAGCTCTCAACATGGCGACGGCTGAAGCACAGATAACAGTAAGTAGACAAGTTCTCACTCTCAGAGACACGGACAGAAAAACTTGCACTAACAATCAACAAAAGAAGAAGAACTGGATCTTCAGCAAATGTCGATTGGCCACTGGAGACTGCATGGGAGGTTTTCTCACAAATCTCTACAAGTCTTGATTCTTGTGTGGATCCCAGGAGCTCAGCCCCCCCGCATGTGAAGCTTCGGGGTAAAAAAAGCTGCTCGTCAGGGGAACATTAATTATAGTGTTAAAGGTAAAAGAAGTATTGACTCCCTCTCTATTGCAACCTCCCAAACCACTCGCGGCAAGCAACCCCCCCTCGGGTAAAGTCTTCTACAAGCTCAGGCCCAGGAGCTAACTGGAAAAAAAGCCCCACTAAGACCAATTAAGGCCTTCACTAGGAGACTGAAAGGAAGACAAATGGAGGCAGAAGGCCCGATTACAAGAAACCTTTGTACAGATGTAAAGCAATTAGAGCGGTCTCAGGGGCCAGACAGTGCGGTACCTGTGAGTCATGGATCCTACAGCCAGTCGAAAGTTGGAACAATCCTTCTTTTCTGTTTAGGGGCCGAGTGAGCCCGTGTATTAGTGTCATATATCAGCCGATAGGCCTGGTATTGGTTTCTCTAGTGCAGGGAAGAGGCAGTAGTCTGCCAAAGAGGACCACTCCACCCTCCATTATCCGTCTGTTGGGAGAACAGGGGCTCTATTATCCATTCAGGCGGGGCCTTTTCGATAAAACAAGGGCAGATAGGAAGTGTGGAAGCTCTCAGGTGTCTCCTTCCACCAGGGAAGTTTGTCAAAGAGGTCATTCTGATAAAAGCTGGGGTAATTATACTGCACAGAATCACCGATTACCAGTCAGAGCACATTTAACCAGGATCGCACTGTGACCTCTACATCACAAAGGAGTGGCAGCGAATCCACACTGACGAGGCTTCACCATCGCTGTAAAGATCTATACGGTGCAATCTATACGATTGTGGCGAGGTGTCAAATTCTTCATTGTTCGCCTAATGACTGTTGTCATCACCTTAATTAAATGCAACATGCAGCCTTTGCAGATTTGTCACAGTCATCATTGCAGTGTGTTTACATCCGTCATTGGCGGTCAAAATAAGAGCAGAAAGGGTCAGAATCTGCAGAGAGAAACAAATGATTGCTAATGGGAATTTATGTTCAGTGGTGCGATCTACAATTAGCTAAAGCAAAAACCCTCCTCGTGACCTGAGATTATGAAATAATTCTGACAAATGGAGGCCCGCTCTATAACGACCTTTTTTTTCCTTCCTCCAAGACGAGGCTAGCTGCAGCCCTCATTATTTATGGGTGGCTTTAAAAAGCAGGTATAGGAGAATGAATGTGCGGCTGTCAGTGTGTGTAATGGGGCTAATAATGGTGTCCTGTGCACCGCATAATGAACCCCACCCCAGTAGAAACGCTATCTCCTCTTCTCTGCTAGTTTGACGAGCAGCACACTGTTCTCCTGCTTTAAAATTCTGCTCGTCAGACCTAGTGAAGGCATCTTTGGGAAATGACTATTGCAGCTGTTTCAGCTATTTGTCTGCACCCTCATTTGCAGATACTTAACACTTACCATCATACTAACGCAAATAGATTTCCTGACTGCTAAACGTTTTTTCTAGAAGTGATTTAGACATTCAAAAGAGACTACTTTGTCTAATTTAACTATAAAGTTATTTTAACCACATTAAAACAGCTCTGGGGAAACCTGGCTGTCATTAAGTACAAATCCCATAAATGCAACTATGTACTGCACTATACAATATATGTGTGATTGCTTGGAGGTGCCAGTGCAGTAAATCGGCACAGCAGTGCCTAGCTTGATTTGGGAGCTGAAGAAAACCATTTGACTTCACAGTTCAAGCTTGATGAAGTCCCTGGATGCTGCTGGTTAAAGACTTAAGCAGATGGCCAAATACTTGGCGCAAGAAAAGAGCTGCTCTGAATATTTTTTGGCAAATCTACAGGCATATGGCAAAGGTTCATGCCAAACACTCCATTTCACAAAAAAAGAAAGAAAAAAAGATCCAGCCTGTGGGAGAGCAAAAGCATATCAGGAGAGAAATAATAAGAGACGGAGAAACGAGAGAATGACAGAATGACAGAAAGATGTTAAAATGCCAGAAATATGATACTGTTTGGTGTGTACACATCTAATCTACTGCGGGCCCAACCAGAGCTTCTCAGTCTTAAACAATCACCATCATAACATGATGGACTGGAGGGGTTAAACGGGGTTCTGCTTTAGATCAGGGTAGCTTCTACAACTCAGAGGGGCAGAGTGAGGGAGAACGTGCCCTCGGCACTCTGGGAAAATCAGACTTCACTATGCTGGATCGGCCAGTGCTCACATCCTTTTGTCTGCGGCCAAAAGATTAGGTGCAAAGGACATTTTGTGGTGAGTGGATACACATTTAAGATCTGAGGAGATCACTTGCGGGATTTGATATCAATAAAGACACAGATAGCAGAAGACTATAATCCCCGAGGCAGAAAATCAAATAAAAAGCTCATATCCTGTGTAACCCCACCCAGAATAACAGTGAGGCACCAACTGTATGATCCTCATTCAGTTTGCCTTTGAGTTTGTATAAATAAGACAGTCACGTGCGCTTTTAAAACAAAGACACATCGAGGAAAAATGGGAGAGCCGAAAGCTCGGAGCTCGGTAAGCACTGGAAGACAAAGGATGATTGGCAGCAGAGGCAACATTAGCGGGAGGAATATCTCTCTCAGGAGCTTGACAGGCAGAGAGAGAGTATCAATCATGCTGCTGCAGAAGGTGCTTCCAACAATGCAATCCTCAATCACTGGCTTGTGTTCTACTTGTGGTCCTGCTCCATTGTGTTGCACAACACACACTTGTTTGATCTGGGACACAGCGTCGCAGCACTGTCAACGCAACATCCACTTTTTCTTCTCTTTTTCATGAAAGGCCCCGAGCATGGCATTGCCAAAATATGTGCTCTTTCAAAAATAGATTGACGTGCTTTCAAAAGCTGTGACAAAAATGCACTTTGTTTTAAGGGTGAATCATTGGGTTCAGGATAACAGGAATTTAAATCTTATTGTCCTCCGGCTTTCTTTAATGATCCTTTAATGTATGGAAGGAAGTCTACAGCAATGTGTACTTTTATCTAAACATACAGTACTGCATTGGTAGAGACATAAAACGTCGCCTTTATCAAATAAAAGCAGAAAAATGCTGCCTTTTATTCACAAAAAGCATGGAAAACCGCAGCAGCACTTGAGGAAAGAAAACGTCTGTGAACCTGACATGAAAGTGAGACCAAGGACGTTGTATCCCAAGCGTTAGATTGCTTTCACATCTGATGATTAGCCTCATCCATGCTAATTACAGTGAATGGAAACTAATTAAGAGGAACTATGTGTCAGCTAATGAGGATTTGGGGCTGTGTCCATCTTATAACATCATTTGCACTGCACTGCCCACCGGCTACTTCTACTCCCCGTAAAAATAGCTTCTCTAACTCAGAGCTGCAGACACCTTTTATATCCAAACCAAGCAGATGAAACCACCTTTTGTGCGTCAGTCACAAACTAGCAGTAATAGGATGAGCAATTAAAAACTCAGTTAGAAGAACAGTGGAAACATCTATTCGGACGACTACCCAGAGAAGATTTGAAATCAAGAGAGCACTGGATCTAAGCACTGCGTTTGGCTACAGATAGTTCCCCTCTGCAAAGACCTCCCGCTTTCCTCAGTGCTATGTCCTAATGATGTGCATACTGGTGGCGGGAAGTTAATAAGCAGCTCAAGCAGGACGGGAAAACTCTTGCAAAAGCTCGCCAATTACCTCAGCACTGGTCCTTTTTACCAGGTCTGCCTCCACCTGACAACGCCTGAAGGTGGGAGGGGGAGGTCGTGGAGGGCAGGACCCCCGACTCTAAACTGCTGCGCTGTTACATCTGGTTCCATCTGGCCTGATTGGGCCTTCTCTCGTACAGGAAGGCACACAGGAACGTAATTAGGCCGAGATGACATGGCTTATGCGAGCTGCTCAGCAACAGTCAAGACAGCAAGTCAGGGACCTCTTCCAGAAACTATACTGCCACACTGACAGGACTTTTCTAATGACTGTACTTACTGCAGGACCAACTCCAACACTGAGGATGAACATCAGATTGTCCGGGTGACAGCTCGGCGTTTAGTGGTAATGACTGAATAAACCACAAGTGTCGACGGAAGTCTTTGAAATACGGTGTCATCATGCGGGGCGTTATAAAGCTAGCTTATTAGTGATGCTAATATAAAGCTACAGCTTGACAAATTCCCTCTTCTAGATTAATCCCTATCTAATACCATTAATCTGAAAGCAAGCATGCTGTTCCTCTTCAGGCAGAGCCAGTCCTTGACGTTTTCATTACAGCAGCAGTTGCTCAGCCAGCTGCAGGTTTAACTCCCAGGTATTTACCGCCTCAACTCAGTTCTCTCTGTTTGGGTGGCAAACACGACTCAGCGAATTCACTTTGCATCTTGAATAAATGAAAGGGGACGGTTGATGTCAATCACTACTGCGAGCAGCAGTGAGCTATGACTGCAGTACACTAGGCCACAGGAGCTTGTTTGAACACTGTACAAGCAAACTCACTCAGACGCACACGTACCTAAGCTCTGCCTGGCTTCACGAGGGAGCTCAGGCTTATAATTAGCCACGCGAGCTGCAATCAGAGCCCAATGACAATACTTCTCCCATGGCTTGTTTCCCTAACCTCTGCGAGACCTCAGGCAGAGGTCCACTTACCCCGTCAGAACCAGCCCACCGCTGAAATCAAAACTGAAATCACTCCATTCCTCAGCAGCGCCGCTGATTAAGTGTGCAGAGTGTAGAGTGCAATTTGCTAAATTACAAGTATTTTGCACATGTAAATATAGTTTAATTACAGCAATTAAAGAAGATTATGGGAGATTGGCAGATGGGGAATGTAATGTTGTTTTAATTAGAGTTTGAATGCACTGTAACACAAACAGAATGTTAACCCCCTCAGAACAGAATGGGCTGTTAGGCCCTGACAAATTGTATCCCGATGCAGCTTTCTCAAAGCTTGTAATCACCTGCAGCTACGATGTGTGCGTAGCAGAAACAAAGAGAGGCTGGGAAAAACAAAGAGGGAGAAAATGACGGCTGGGCGATGGAAAAAGTGAGAGGCATAGAAGAGCGGGATGCGGAGACAATTACAAACAGATGTCATGTTCCTTGACCATGCTGTTCTAGGAGTAGAGTGCTGAATTAGGATGACAAGTGAAAATATTTTGACAACAGTTAATATAGCATTAGAGGCAATTAAATAGGATTTAGACCCTGAGATCAATCACAGAAAATTAGAAACAGCTCATGTGCTTGGATACGAAGAACCTCGGAAATTAAGACCAACAAAAGGTCTTGGAGCGACATCAAAGCTTAAGCAAGAAAAAGACTGAACTGAGCCTGACCACAAATAGAAGGATACTAGGATCAAAAGGCTTTGCTGACATGACTGCAGATTACAAAGGTGGGCCGACGTAATGCTTTTTAAAGTAAACACCTTCACATCTAGCATTTACAATAAGAACCACGGGGACTTACAGAGAGAAAACACATGTTCAGCTCCATCACCACACACATCAGGTGACTATGAATGTTTGTGTATCTCCCTCAGAGGGATTTTGGGGTCATGGACCCTGGATGGAGAAAAATCCCCTCTGAGGATTTATATAGCTGTGTAGCAACGTTTAATACATTCCAGTCAATAGCCTATTAGAAATTCTAATTGAAAGTTCAATGCCCTTACTTTAGGGCTTGCAATAAAGATTGCCTTTGGAAAGCCATTTAAGGGCTTAATCTCTTTATCATGCAGTATTTGGAAACCCAACTTTTTTCTTGTTAGCCGGATCAATCGCATTAATTTACAAAACGGGGGTAAAATGTCACCCTTCATCCGTTAAATCTCGGCTGGGTGAAGGAGGCACATTAAAGAGGCACCACGGCTTTCCCCCTATATCAATAGAAATAGGTGTCATAGGAGACTTGACCTACAAATTTTAATTACCGCATTAAATATTCAGCCTCGGAGATGAATCGCGACATCCAGTGAGCAAGCAAGGCCCGTCTCAGCCAGTTAACCCTTTCAGGGCAAATGTAACGTTTCAACAGATAAGGCAAGATGCACTCAAGGATAATACAGTGTGATCAAAAAGTACATAAATCTACATCTACAAAACCTACATAAGGATGTTCCAAAAAGTTGTTAATAGTATAGATGAAGCTACAACTACATATCCTCAAAACCAACTTCATTTCTGGCCTGTTCCACATTCTCTATCGGTCAAAATTGGAAAAGAAGAGCATATGTGTGATGGTCATTTTTTTTAAATTTTAGCATCACTGGTCAAAATTCCATAATAACCTTTCGACGTATTGTAATTCAAGTGGTCTAAACAAAAGGTAGACTTTCTGCACCTCCTCTGTCAATCACAGCTCATTTCAGAGGGCTGTTGTAGCAGCCACCCTTCAGATGGTGAAAGTCTGATTCAACTGTGGAATATCAATATGCTGAAAAGTTAGGATGGAATTTTTGCCCAATGATGACCAAAAGCAAAACTGCCTCCCCCGGCTTTAAGTGAGATACTAAAACTTGAATTAACAGAACGTCTTCTGGCTCTTTTTACATGGATCACAAGCAACGCTCTGGATTTGTTTGTATGTTTAACTTAAAAATAAAAAATGTAACATGTCTGATTTTCTCATCAACATGGATGTGTTAGATATTCATACGATTTCAGTGGAAATGACTGCCTATAATGAGAGTAAACTCTTTTTACTGGCAGGTTTGCCTGACCTCCTGGAAGTGATACGGTCACACTGTTCCCAAAAATCCATTAGAACCTGCTCAGAGACGTGCTGCTGCACTGACGAACATGATCCATAATTTCAAATGAGACACTGATATGGCAATTCCCCCTAATATAAGGGTTACAACACACCTAATTGTTACATTTCTAATGGGGACAATTTTTCTTTTTCCATTTGGCTCATTTTAACGTTCCTCTGCAGTAAAGCAACAGCTAGCTGGAGATGTGAAGTCATCTCTTGACTGTGGAATGTGGAAACAGCAGCAATTGTGGCATCATAAAGTCATATCTGGAAATAACATATAATATAGTAATCAATTAAAGGTGGCTAGCAGCTAACAGTGAAAACACGGGCAGCAGGGCTGCAGACAGACAGTGTGAGGAATGGGGAACCAGAGGGTGGGGGCCATCAGTCAGGACGGTGTTATCAGCTGCAACCGCCATATGAGAGCAGTGCAGAGTGACGGCAATAAACTAGCCAGTGGGGCACAACAGAGACACTCACATGCGCGCGCGCGCGCACACACACACGCACACACACACACACACACACACAAACACACACACACACACACACACACACACACACACACACACACACACACACACACACACACACACACACACACACACACACACACACACACACACACACACGGAAAACAAAGCACAGAAAAGCTTGGATTACATCACTCTACTATAGCTTTACATTGCAAATAGTTCTTTGCTGCTATTCTAATGGACAGTTGATTGTTTTTTTTTTATTTTTTGCATTTTTTGTGATCTGATTTGTATTTGGCGCAGGTAATTAAAAAATGTGAGTTGTATTTCACCCGTTTGATTTGTTTGTATTTAGACCTTATAATCTTCCATAGAGGGCTGGGTGTTATTTAAACCTTGCACTCATAACACTGTTCCACAGTATACTGCCTTACCTTGACTCCGTGTCCATTTCGTTTCAGACATAATAGCTTTTAACAGTTCACTGCACCTCCATTGTGTGTCTCTTGTTCTGCATGTGCATCAGGGACAATTCCATGGTTAGCAGTAATAATGAATCAAAAGCCAGAGAGAGGGACAAGGCTCTCTGGACATGATCTACATTTCATGTGGGTGAGGTCGCTGTATCCATGTCAAGATGCTTGAACGCGCAGGGACCCTCCTCAATAACTGTTATTGACTGTCTCATTGTTGGATATGGAGGAGGAGGGGGGGCCTTACAATATAAAGGGCCTTACAATATAAACTATATTGTAAGGCTGTAAAGAGGTTTTACTGACATATTCTATATCGTACAACTAAACCTTAACATATCTTAAGCTTATGTTAACCACAAACCTTAATTCAGGCATCTAACAAAAACTATTGACTTTGAGACGAGGGAGCCGGAAGTGAAAAAATGCTGACTCATTTTTAGGTTTAGGGTCTCATTCCTGCAGCAATTCAACTTGTACAATGTTACCATTCCCATCTAATCTCATCAGTACATGTATGTAATCCAGGAATCTGAGACATTTGTCAGCCTTGTCAGCGATCAGGCCATGTTTTCCTGTAAACTCTAAACACTCCAGAGAAGCCAACAGTCACATTTGGCTCGCTGGTGGAGTCAGTCCAGTCGATCAGTGCCGCTGAATAATGCAAACCTCATGTGGAAATGGGACACATTTGCGGGCACTAACTGGGAACCTAACCCAACATTCTCTCCTCCTCCAGTTCTCGGGCTTTCCACAGAATTAAAGTCAGCAGTGCCTTGGTCATCTGTAAGGAGCTACCGCCAGGGTGCCCTCTCTGCAGCTTTCAACTCTTCTCTTTTCAGTGGGATGATGTGAGAATGACGGACAGATCACAGGGCAGGACAAAAGAGCCATTCAGGTGTCGGTGGGTTAAGGAAACTTTAACATCCAAAGTCTTTAAATTGTCACATAAGTCAATGGCTTTTAGACAAATTGAACAAAATGGACCCTTTCAGGAGCCCCAGCAAAGTAGCATGTCAGCTCTGGGCACAAAGGGGGGCCCGACTAGAGAGAGCCTGAAAGGCTGCATTATCCTCTCCATGGCTGCCCAGTCCAAAGGCCCATTTCACATCTACTGCCACCTGCTATTAGCTTTCTTACAGTTCTCATGGGAGGCTGCTGATGGATTCCATTGCTTTAACAAAAAACTAAACGGGCGTGGTAATGCTGATTGAAGACAAAAACCCGTCACCCTCCCCAACCTCTGCTCCGCTTTCTCCTGATCAACAACCGTTACTGCAATTTGCCTTGTGAGCAGGAGGCAGAGAATTACGAGAGCCCAAAGCATGCAGTCAATGAGGAACAAATCAAATTCCCCTTTCAAATCGGCCTTTTGCTACCACCACAATGTTGATTCCTTGGGTAGTCACCACACACAAAGGATGAGGGTTTGTGAGTATGACGTGCACGCATGTATAGAGTAGGAGAATATACAGAGTAACATTCAAAACGCAACAAAACGATTCTTCAAAAGCGAGTAATACAGTTGATTTAGCAGAGAGCGTCCACACAATCAGAGGTCCAGGACAAGAACATATTGTCTGGGACAAAAACAAAGCCCATATGATCAAAACATTTCTCTGAGAATGTCGCAGCTCTTTAAAGACAAATAAACAGCTTCTTAACCACTCTACTTAACATGAAAAGCAGCTCTGCTGGCATTTCAGGCCAAGCAAGAGCTGCATGTCACTACAAAGCAAAACCGTAAAGAGCAAAAATACCCCAAACATCATCATTATACCGTTTTACCATCACTATCTGTGTTTGGAAGCAAGATGTTGTTAATGTAGCTGTTTCGAGGCTTTAGAGCTGACCGTGCTCTTATTCTGCACTACAGCACAGGGATTTACACTGACCATCATGTATCCTTGAGTCAAGATGCTGCTTCTATAACTATGGATACTAAAAGGCTTTTCATTATGAGGGTTGTAGAATAAAAGAATGCTGTGAATGAGTGGTTCATGCTGTACTAATGCGTAGACAGATTTGCCCCGAGTTCACAAGTAAGAACTCTAACTTTGAGTGGAGTTCAATAGTACTATTTCTTGTCTGGAATGCAGCATCATATTTAGGATATAAAACAAACTGTTCATTATTCTCATTTTGTACATACTTCTTAGACTAGACAGAAAGAAATGCCAAAGTCATATGTTATTTTTTATTGTTTTTCTTTTTACGTATTTATTCTGTTTAACTGCAAGGGTTATGGAAACCAAATGTGTTGTGTTAATATGCTTTAATTGTAAGCTCTGCGTTAGCATGTGTCCCGTTAACATTAGAATAAATGTTAGATTCCCACTTCAACATGTAGTTTGCCAGCAACAGCTGAAAGCACGAGGCTATGCGCATTAACGTAGAACAACGATGCAACTGCTGCATCATAGCTGTGCGGTTTACTGAAAATAAGCCACACCCACTGACCAATCACAGTAGAATATCCTCCATGTCTGTAACTGCAAATCATTTCTCCACAATAAAATACCATGAGCCATTAAGCTTTAAGTCTAAACCGGTCTTGGAGCGTGTGGCTTTACCCATGAGGTCTATGATGTCTCAAATTATTCTTTTCTTATCTCAAGGTGATTTCTTGGTCTTAACAAGGGCCCCTTCATGGCTTTTTAATGTGATTATGCTGCTGGATGTAGCATGGTGGACCTTTCTTCCTCCCCCGGTCCTCCCATCAGACACCAGCTAATTGAATCCCCAGCTAAATTAAAAAAAATTAGTCATGTGTGTAATGGAAATGATTTATCATGTCCACTTAACCAAAACGGATTTTGAAAACATTAAGCATCTCCGGTTGACTCAAGCTCGCTTTTAGGCACTTACTTCTACTCTCCCCAGAAAAGATACACATATTGGAAATTATGAGGGTGGGTGGAGGCCATAATGAAAACTGCATGGATGGAAACAAGTTGGAGTTACAGAATTAGTGAAGAGAGAAATGTATGGTAATTTGAGAGAAAAAAACAAACACAAAAACATGAGTTAGCCAATTACTTGGTAGAAAGCCTGGGAAATGAGGAGAAAAAAAGCCCTTCATCAGGGCACATTTTAGGCTTTCAGTGCATAATTTATTTATTGAATAAATATGCATTGCCAGAAGGTTATGTAGTTATATTATGTTGTGTTTTTGATGTACAGTGGTGTGTTGCCCATTGGTGATGGGCCACATGTTTGGCATGAAACAGAAATAAAAACTAGCTAGCATGGCTCTCCCAGCTCTGACAACAGGATATGAGTCAAAATTGAGAACATGTACCGTTTCAAAACCAAAGCGTGCACTATCATTTGCTTCATGGCTGTGGCAAAACAATTATGGCTGTCATGGTCCATATTCAGTTCTCAGAATTCTTGAGAAATTCCACATTGATGGCTAGCATGTCAAAATGAATCCCCAGCATGGCCGTCTCCTGGCCTGGTCTGCCCAGGAGGCAGGCTGTTCATGCGAATCAGCCTCACCGTGACAGCACAGCTCCGAGATGAACAGGGGATGAAAGAGGGGTCCTTATCTGGCAGGAATCACTCTGGCCGCCAGGGCCATGGGACCTACTTTCAACTTCAAACCACGGAGATCAAGGCCCAGCCATGGGCCATGCACACAGAGGCTTCTCTTTAGGTGTGGGGGTGAGGAGCGATGAGTTTTCACCTGGTTGCTCCTCCTGATATTTAAAAAAAAAAAGAACTCATCTCTGAGCCTGCATTCTCCTTCCTCAGGATGACAGGAGACCTAAAGTCGATGGTCAGGTGGTATATCGAGGCTATTTACAGGCATACCAATAAGCACAGAATGATATCCTTCACTGGCCTATTGTATTGGAAGTGGTATTACTTCCACTCATTTCTCTATTGTAGGTTTTTATCCTTTCAACTATATGTGAGGGCTGCGGTAAACAAGGGGCTTTATCCATGGAAATGGCAGCACAGTAGACAAAAAATTATTCCATGACCCTCAAGAATCCGAGGGCTGACCTTACATCCAGCTCAATTCCCCTGAATAAAAGATATAAAAAAGAATCCTGAGAGTGGGTGATAAATCTCTCCTCTCTGGCTCTTGTCTGTCGCTATGAATTAGGCTGACACCCAGGCCACAAGGGGAGGCCAAGTTGATGTGAACCATGACCAGTGCCACTTTGCGGGGGCGAGCACCGGCAAAAGCATCAAGCAGAAACTAGTGTCTCAATATCCACCTCAAATGTACAGAAATGAAAAATACAAAGAGTTATTGTGCGTGGGACATGACAAACTGACACGGTGCTGTCACGTTGGACGAATATATCGGTGCACCTACAGTGTTGCACCGCCAGATTTGATGTCTCCCTCCACAGACAAAACTCTCAAGAAAGCTCAGCCGTCAGTAACATGAAATGTGTACATGTCAAAATGTGCACTGTGTCTGACTACACATGCGTGGGCACATGCTGGGTGGATTTTGCAGCCATGCTACATAAGAGCAACAATCACCCAAACAGACAGCTGTACTCTCGAGGGAGTCTGCAATCAGGCTGTGCAGAACTGCCTCTGTCCTTCAACAGGCAATTAACACCGAGTCCATTATAGCTCCCAGGGGAGCTGCTGGCCAGGGAGGCCGAGAAAGGCATCATCTGAAAGGTCAGCGCCTGGAGAGGAAGCAGGAGGGGCAGAGTATGATGGAGGATCAAGGATGGAAGCGGGGAAGACAGGGAGGAGGGTGTGAGCTGCCTCGGACCAAATGGAGTGTGAAGCAGGAGCTATTTGTCACCTGCAAGCTATTCACTGGGGGAGGCTGCAGTATTTTCCAGTGGACAGAAGTATGCGTCAGCAGCAAGGGGTATAAATTAAGAAACCCACTGAGGCCCCTGGTCTAATCGTAGCCTTTCCAAGCATCTAGGGACCCAGTAGATCCACTCCAAGTTCAACAATCAGATCAGGAATGTTTTCCCACAGGTCAGATCCGCCACAACTCATAAATGTTTCAAGGCCCCTTCCTCCTGTTTCTTTTGATCCCAGTGTAAACTGAGGAGGATTTCCTCACACTATGCAATGCAATACCCGGTTCCTCTATGGGGAGTTTACATTCAGCATGTGTTCAAGACCCTTCTCCTTTCTATTTTCTCACCACGTCTCCAGGAGCTCTGCTGGTTTTAATAAGGCAAAAGACATTCAATAGAATGTATTCGAATGATCAACAGAATTCCAAGTCTTCCCCATCAACTAAAAGGGAAGATAGCACTTGATGTAATTAGAATAGTCACAGCTTCATCTATGACAGCACAGGACACAAAGCTCGGTGATTCCTCTCTTGGCATTTTTAGCACAGAGTGAAAGAAAAAGAGAAATGCAAAGCGCTGCATAAAGACCTGGATGGGCTACAACGAGGAGCTTAACTACTTCACCATCAGGGCACCAGGGAAAATCCATTCTTGGCAGCAGAGATTGCCACTGCTAAGCCTGCATTTTGAAATGTGAATCTGCACTTAGTCTTTGGAAACTCCCCCAAGCTGATCATTAAGCAGGTCATTAAATCAAAAGTTGTGAGGCTCGGAAAAGAAAGAGATGAAGTGAGTAGATGAGAAAAATAAATGGGGTAACATTTGATAGGACATGGTGATACAATAATTCATCTGTCCCCATGAGCACTAGGAGGGAATTTGAGATGAGATCCGTATCAATAGAGGATATTGAAGAGTTGACAACTACATAATTATATATATACATAACATGTTATACATAACAATACAAAATATTCGATTTTAAGTCAAATTTGATTAGATCTGAATCTAAAAATGAGTTTGTAATATTAAGAAATTTGTCTGTCAACGCATCACAATGGTGCAAGGAAAAGACATTTCCATTGTAATAATCATTACAACCTCTATTAATGCTCTCTACATGATTAATTAGACCAGAATATTATCAAATAGATATTACCTGCAAACAATTTGCAAATCAGCAGAAGGCTTTAAATCTCGACATTATGTAAAACCTGTTCCTCAAGATGGTGCCGCCATTGGGAGAGAAAAACAAAAGGCTGTTTTATTTTCCCTAAACGTCCAAGGACAGTCCTGGCAATGCTTTAGTTTTTAGTCTGGAAGTGGGCCACGTGCTGCTCCCATGGCGTTTCAAGCAGCACTGGGTAGCGCCTAGGGCTGTAGGGAAGTAAGACAGAGAAGGAGTCAAAGGTTGATGCTTAGGAAGAACGGGTGATGGAGGACGGTTGAAGGCTTGTGGATTAAAAAAAGGTTGGGGGTTGAGTTCCCAAAATAGTTTCAGAGTTGACAAAGAGTGATGTCCTCATGGAGCAAAACGACAACAAGTCAACAGCTCTTTGCCCGGATTTTAAACTGTATAAGCCTCCAGCAAGAATCCAAAATACATGGCCTACTGTATTCCCTGTCTACAGTATTCATACAAATTTGAAAACTAGACCTAATGTTGGCTTAATACTTGGGTGCTGTGTGAACTAATCTGCTGTAAGCTAGTTAGCAGCTTTGAGCTTGAACTCGGAGGCTGTCTTTGAATATTTCAAAAGCCACTTCAAAAACAAGTCAAAGGAATAGCCGACATTCTCAAATTTCAGGAAACACCACCTACTGTCAAACTATACAGTGCTACACCGTATATTTAATCCGACAGAACATTTTCATTCTAAAACACAGGTCTTTCGACGGTTAGTCAGGCCGCGTTCAGACAGACTTCAGCCCTGCATAGAAAAACTCCACTCCTTCACTGGAATGAGACAACTCCACAGACACTGTGTGTTGGAGGAAAACAAATACAAGGTTGTCTGGCAACCTTGCTCAACTAGTGCTGGATCGCACTGCAACATCATGCAGCAAGCCACTGTGTTGGCCAAATCACATTCATGGTAGATTACTTTGTAACGTGAATAACGTATTAGTGTCGACGTCAATTCAGATTCTTCATCGTCCACCATGAGATACTGTATCTAGGGGTTGTAAGTTAATGAGAAGCAACTGGACAGCAAGTACTATTACTACCGAAACATTACTAGGTACAAGCCACCTTTTATGTGGATGTCCAATCAGTGTTGATGGTAAATGTAATCGATTGAAGCAATAAATTACACTGTACTGACTCAGAAAGCTGAGGTTGCAGCTCCAAAATCTGTTGTTCTTCCTACATCAAGACCTGAAATCTCGATCACAATTCTGAATTCACAAATGCATCATTTCACAATGCTTCAGTGTAAAGAGATGTCTTCATGCACTTGAACGATTGTTTCTGCACTTATTAAGTTCAAAGACAAGAGGTTAAGTGATCAAAAGCTACAGAAGTTTGTCTGTCTTTGTTCTCACCACCTGAGCAAGACCTCTGATGAATCTTTGATTTCCTGGTTGTATATCTAGAGTATGAATGAGAATGACTGCAATGCAGAGGAGCGGTGTTCAGAAACACAATATATTAACTGTAGCTGTATGACTCACGCTATGTTTCTTGCGACCATAATTTCATGTCTCCGCTATATTTCATACCAACATACTACAAGACATTTGAAAGACCGGTGACCTTGCCATCCTGCTTTCTAAGGCCACACTACTCCATCCACACGGCGTTTCAGCATCGTTTTCGAAATGATCTCCGTCCACACTAAAACGCCTGAAAACGAATATCACGTGACTATTCACGTACACTGGGCATGCGCGTGGGTGTCGATGTAAACAGGAAGTAGATTGCTTAGTTTAAAAAAAAAAATACAACAGAGTAATAAAGTAGTCTTTATAATGAAAGGTCACATTTCGTGGAAAGTTTTATTTTTCAGACTTAGTTACAGCGCTGCGGGTCTTGCTCTATCTCTCTCTCTCACATCAACTTCACTTTAAAATCAACACTTACACATAAAGGTTTACTAGATTATGATCCATAAATGTGGTCAACACACGTCTCTCACTCATTCTCTCTCGGTTTCGTTGATGTTCTCACTCGTAGCTCTGCTGGTGGTTGAACTATCTGTCCTACTGGAGAGCAATTACTGTGTTGTTCCTTTACATTTTAGCTGCAGACTTCACAATATTTGTGCAGAAGAAAATAAGCATGAATAAGGACAGGAAAGTCACCCTCCCTAAAGCCGCTAACCGTGACTTCAGACGGCCGCTAATCGCTCCAATAACAGCTGCTTCCTCCGTAATAGTGCAGATTTTAACAGCACAACAGCTGCTAGTAAAGACAACAAGGTCAGCATCGCCTGCAAATCAGTTGTCCATGTTGAATTAGCCTGGTAGTCAATTGGTAATCAATGTTGTTGTTTGTGAGCTTCCGGGAAAGGGTCACGTGATTGGGGAGTGACGAATCAGGGAAGGACACATCATGACTGCTAGGAACCAATCAAGTAGCTAACGCGGGTGTGGGCGTCGTTTCCAAACTTTCAAACTTATCCGTCTTCGGGAGCATTTTCAAACTCGTAAACGGCGTAGTGTGGACGCTCAGTGTAAAACATATGCGTTTTCAAATGGAAACGGAGTAGTGAGGACGTGGCCCAAGTAGTTTCCAGCAGCGTCAAAGGGTAGCCGGGTGTTACATGCTGCCTATGACACAACCACCCAAGAGTATTCATAGCAGCTTTCAAGAACTTCCCACTTTGAAGAACATCACAGTTGTCTCTGTGGCCCTGGGCCCGAAAACACAAAGCAGGCCTTGCTACCTTCCACCTGCTCCCTGTTGTCCTCATACATCCCTTACCCTCAACATATTCATATGCACATATCATCCACCACCAGCCTCCCACACACATATACACACAAGTTGAGCAGAGAAAGACAATTGTTATGCTTCCCAGTCTGCTATAAAGTATCGTAGCATTTTGTCCTTCACAATAAATGGCTGGCACACATGCAAACAACCTAATGGAGCATGTCTGACATGGAGAGGAGCCTTTTATTCCTGAAAGACACTACTTCCTGCGCCACTCCTCAGCTTCCTCTTGGTACTTGTCTCCCCGACCTGTCATTGGCTAAGAGAGAGGGCAGGATATGGTGTAAAGCTTTTAAGCAAATGTTAATTATCTCCATTCTCAATTTTGACCCCAACACAACATAAAGGTTGCTATCTTCTCTTAATGCCTGGGACTGTTGCGGAGTAAATGTTCACAATGCACGTTAACTTGTAATTCAAAGCGACAACCCTGCATTGAGCGCACTTGTTTCTGACCCTCATTTGACCCTCTAAAGGGGAATGTTTGCTGTGCGCGAGTCCAGCTGAATTAATCCATTTATCGCCGTGTTAGGGCCTTGAAAGCACTGACATAATTGCTTAAAAAGCTTTGATCGAATGAATTTAAGTAATGAAACAAATGTTGCCAGCTGGAACTTTATCACCCCACAGCCCACTCAATAGATTTTGGCCCAGGGAGGACGAGAAAAGGCAGTCAGGGGGGCTGCGATTATGAGAGTGAAGCATGCAGGCCCATTTTTACAGACAGTACAAAATCTTTAATCTTTCTTTGAAGCTGGTCGACAGCAACTTATTTCCTGCTCAATCCTCGCTGGCTATGTGCTGGATGCCCGAGCCATCGATATGAAAACCCCCGGGGGAAAGAGACAGTGAGGAACTTCATCGCTCATTTAGGACAGGTATGAAACCGGACCAAGTGGCTGCTCGGAGGCAGGAAAGATCATTGTGGCACACTGACGAGAGAGATGACAAACAGAGTGACGACCATCAAGGGCCTCATTAGCTGCATTGCCATTAAAAAGGACCATGTAACCGTCCATAATGGAGGAAGGCCTGAGAGCATCCGTTGTTGTTGGATGGAGTCAAGCATCTTTAGGCCTTTTACATGCTGCTTAGCTTCCTAACAACACTAGCAAACACAGAGATGCATTGATTATATGTGGGCATGAGGAGAATGGGAGCATGGGATCAATGGAGCGGATCAATGGAGTCGATGAATGAATGGACAAACAAATGAGTGTGTGGGTGTGTACATCAGTACGCACCAGCCTAGAAAAATCTGAAACAAGCAAAGGGAATGAAAAGACAAAGTGCTGAGACTGTGGTGAAGACAAGGAGCTTATCAAAGAACTGATGAAAATGTATTAATGATGAGTGAAGGAAGGCATGTAGGACTTAGCAGAGATGAATAATATTATTAGTATGTCATTAGCCGAGGCAGGTAAACAGCATGGGCATTGGTCCAGAACTAATTACATTCACAGTATCTCTTGCCGATCAATTTATGTTTGCAGCTTGTGGATATTATAAAAAATTACATTAAAATAAACTGATGCTGATCAGGTTCACCGGGACTCAAATATATTTTTTCCGATGAAATGTTTAACTGACATAGTCAGCTACACAGTGATTCATTAAATAAGTAGTAATTCCACTAAACATTAAACACACTTGGCTTTGTTCTACATTTTGTTTCTGTTTATTTAGATTTCTGCTGGTAATTACATTACATTAGTGGATGGGATATTCCAGCAATGTGTGCAAGGCAGTGGCGGAGCAGAGGGTCGGGGGTTGGTGGAGGACTTCTGGGGCTCCAGCCCCAAATGTTTTCTCAAAAACCCTGAATCTTTTAGGTCTTTAAAATACTTTTAACTGGACCGGCATGTGATTGGACCAAAAGTTCTATTACTGGAAAAATATTGCCATCTTTGTCTGCTCTTATATTGTCATGGCGGGGTTGTTCCATGCTGCTGCTGCTGCTGCTGCTGCTGCTACTACTACTAACACTACTACTACTACGCTATTCCCTAAAAACATCTAATATAATTGAGTAAATGTTCTTCTGTTGGCCAAACATTCAATTCAGAGGAGTGAAGTTACCACTTTCACTTGGCGTTGTAAAAAAAATAGGTTTCAAGATTAGTAATGCCGCCACCTTACTAACCTATCTGTGTTTGAAATTAACTTAGAAATAGTTACAGCTGACAATTTTTGCCTCTTTTGAGGTGGCAGGAGTGAAAATTCTCATTTAATGTCATTCTCAATATTTGCTGTATTCTGGTTTCAGAATGATGTTGTTGTTGGAGAACATTAGATAGAAAACAGGATGTAGGCTCTCTGTTTGATCTATACAATGACTAAAGTAGTATTCCAAATTCACATAGTATCCAGAATAGCCATTTCACTCTCCACCTATGCACTGCAGATGGAACTGACGTCTCTGTTATGAATGTCATGGTGTTTGCAGTGGGACAATCTTGGGCTGGAGCATTGAGCTATACAGGACAGAGCTGCTAATCCACCTAGTTGGCCAGGACAGATACATCCTTGTCCAAAACCAACGATATGAGCCCTGAATGCTGGCAGAGCTCAATCCGGGGCTGGCTTACACTGCTGCCACCGTCTGCTGGAGGGCAAGCCATTGCAAAGACAGTCAATACAACAGTATCCACAACAGAAAGAGGAATTAGAGAGCTTTGCTGAGTGTGCAGTCTTATGATTTTATACTGAAGAATGAAATTATGATTTGCTTTAACATCACTAGTGCATCAATGATCTGCCTGATTCTCCAGGAACAGTAATATGAACCTATATGTAACAGCGGCCATGTAACGAACAGAAGCAGAGAGCTATTCCCTGTGGTTTCTTTGACAATAATATGGCCTGGCTGGCACAGGGGAACCTTTTTCTCATTTTATGAATTATGGAGAGACAGACATTCCTGCTGAGTGGGGCATCCTTAGCCGTGAAATATGTCCTCTGTCTTTGTCATGGCCGGGTGAGGATTGCGGAATAATGATATAGAATTCATTTCAGCTAACATGCCCTGGCTCTATCATACATACATCAGCCAAGTCCTAGAGCAGGACTTTAGAGTTGAGGAAAATAAGAGGAAAACAACGAGCCGCTATCAGGCACCTGCTCTATATATCTCCCACCTTCATTTTTCGCATCCCTCTTCCAGCGCTTGGACCATCATTCTCTCACCTCACATCCTGTTTGCCTTTTTCCGCCGTGGCGGGCTTCAACACATCCATCCTCCATCTTTCTAACTCGCCCTCCCACCCTCCCACCAAATCCCCCCTCCCAACCTGTCTCTCTCTTTCTCCCGGGAGGTGAGCACAATCTCATTAGCCACTGCTGGATGAGGCGTCCTCTCCTCTCAGGTTCAAGGTGATGGAAGATTAGGCCGTTTGGCCTCATCTCATTCTGTATTCACACTGCGTTACTTGCTGCCCGTGAACACCAAATTACATTGAACCAGGGGAGTCTAACTCCATTAATTTTAAATGGAAGATTAATTTAACAATATGCAGCAGATATTTGTTACGAACCCATCATGTAAAAGTGACGTTTGGCTATAAATTTGCAGGAGGCCCAGTCTGGCGGCTGGGGCCACGGCACACATATATCACAGCCATTTATAGCTAATTTGACTGGTGAGTATGGACGGTGACACACGTGTACAGAGTATGCACATATTGTAGATGCACATGTACACACACAAACACATTATACACAGTAGGTCAGAATGAAAATGTTAATGTCTTCCAAGAATTGATGCACACTTTTATATTAAAGTATATTTGTATAATAAGAATGACATTGCTAGATGGATATACATGCACCAGTAAAGCAATAAATATAGAACTGCAACCGTCTAGTGTTACAACTGAGTGTGGAAATCAAATACCATTTGGAACTGTACATATTTACGTAGATAATTAGGAACATTTGGATTGCAATTATCCTCACTTTAAAATGCTTACTAATGACACAGTATCCTTTTGTTTTGCACTCTTTCCTACATAAATACCAGCTGTTAGTCTAAGCCATGCATATATGCTGTGCATCTGACTATTTCAGAGCTGCCAAGCAGACAGACACAGAGAAGTGACAAAGACAGAAGGCAGGCATCCATTTCATCTAAAAGGCCAATATTCCTCGCTGGCAGCTGACTGAAGCTCCCCTGGAACGCCACATAAAGCTTACCCAAATGGCCTCGCTGCGGCCTCAACATGTCAGCCTGAGATATGCACATCAGGGCTCTGTGACAGTAACTCCTGATCGTATTACACACCTCAGCAGTGCTCATGTCCCATTACCGCCACCCAGCCCTGCCCGGCTGTGATTACCCCTCCTGCACACACACATCCACTGATAGCTATAATGTGTAAGTGAAACAGTCATCTTCAAGGGGAAAGGAGGAAGGTGCGGTGGTGGTGGTGGTGGTGAGGTTTGGGGTGGGGGTGTTGTATTAGAGTGGGAGCTAGGTGGTTGTGGGGGTACAATGATTTAATGCTAATCCTCCCAGATGGGGGTACGAATTTTAGCTCCGAATCACCTCCCACCCCCCCACCTCTTGCCAGTAAGCGTCCCTCGCCTCCGACTCATCTTTTGGCTCTTTAATGTGAAATTTCTTCGGGGAGCATGCAGCCTAATTAGAGGAATTGATAACCTCACCGCTTATTAACGAGGCCAATACATTTCAAAGTCATTAAAGATAACCATGGCAATAAGTCTGGCTATAAGCATCACTAGGTTTCACAGTCGGCGTGTCGACGTTGTAAAAAGTGGAGGAGAAGAAGAAGAGTAGAGGACGGGGAGGAGGGGGAGGAGGGGGAGGAGGGGGAGGGGGAGGGGAGGAGCAATTCTCGCTCAGTCAACTATAACTGCTTGGTTATTGGAATCTTTAAAACAGCCAGTGAGGAGAAAATGACACGACCAAATCTCCTTTTTCCTCCGAGTTAATGAAGAATTAGGGTTCCCATTTGCCGCATTAGACGGTTCACGGGAGGTTTGGGCATCGTGAAAAGTGTGTTTGACAACGGTGTCAATTCAGCTCACAGGCCCGTGGCAGAACATCATTCACAACTGTCACAACCACTTATCTTTCTCATTGTCACAAAACCAACAGAATTCAGGTCAAGAATTTTTTTTCCCTCACTTGCCTTTCTTCATTACTATTTTCCACACTATGCCGGAGCCAGATGGCTGTGAAGACAGACTATTCCTTAAGAGCATAAATCCTGACAGATATTCCACTACTTTCTGCTGCGTGGATGTGGAATGGATGCATGAGTCACTGTTAAATCATTCGACGAGCTGTCCACGTAAGGATTATATGGACTGATAATCTATTCTGTGATTGGCAATAATACTGTCCTCTATCATTTCTATTAATGCCAGTCACATCTTGCAGAAGTGGATATCCAATGTGGAGGGTTGGCCTTCACACATTTACTTAGTGCATATCATCACATAATGAAATGCATACATATTGCAATAAAGTGAGGTTTAATCATACAAATTAAAAAAGACAAAAATGGCATCCCCAAATTTGTCCCAACCAGTCATATTAAGGTTTTCAGCTAAATGCTTGCCCGGGGAGCTCAAAATAGCTTTACTGAAAATCACAAAGGTGGCCAGGCACTATAACAATCCCATTACTCACGGCTCTCCAAGCTGGGTCACGGGAGTGTAACAAAGCACAGATTTATGCAGCTGAGAGTGACGTGCCAGCTGTAATGCTCTGCGTGCTGCTGGGCTCAGCCAGGGGAAGTGATGGGAGCCTGTACCAACACCAGCACAGCTTACTACCCGGGCATCTAACACCCCCTTATTGGTGACGTGGAAAGACCCTCAACCAAAAAGAAACGCCACGACACATTTCATCTTGCCACTCAAGCACACACACACGACGACACACACGCCTGGTAGCTCATTAGGATATGATCAAACCAGGCGGGTTAAATGTGAAAACTGTCTCCCTGCCACCGGAATATTAAGCAGAAATGTTTTTAAATACACTATAGGTCACTTTAATTATTTTATTTAGAGCTTTCCGGGAGAAAGGTGCGCCATTTTTTGCCAGACATGCACAAATCTCGCAAGCAGATATCCTCTCAATAAACGAGGTTTCAATAAGGGCCCGATTGGTTAACCGACGTGATTAAGCGATGTGATAGCCCAGCTAAATGGTACTTTACCTGAATCCACAGAGCTGATGTAGAGGCTTCTTATGTGGTCCTTTAGTATTCTCCTGGCTGCAAATCCTCTGCCACTTTAGCTGCAGTGCTTCTCATTCTGCCAGTCTAACAGGCTGTAAGAGCAGCATCGAGTGTGTTGTAATTAATCACAGCAATCAAAAAGGAAGGCCTTTCTGGATTGGACATCCACAATGGATAATTAGCATCATTAGGCAGAGCCACCACGGGGCCTCACTACATTACCTTTACGTAGAGCACTTCCAATTGTCTTCCTCTTTTAATTAACCGCATAAAAAACAGAGGTAAGTCAACAAAAGGAAATTGTTTTGTAGCCGAGGAGTAAAATGTCGAGGTACGCTCGCTTCAATTCTGTCCATTTATCCATTATAGCAACTGTTTGATTTGGGGGCTGTTGTTCTTGCTCGTACCGAAAGGGAAAGGATGAGTAGAATACGAAACAGGCAACATTAAAGGAGAAGATGGTATTCAAGAAGAATTATTCATCAAAGGAGTCCGTGTAATATTTAGGTAAAAAAAAGAAAGAAATTCAACAGACAGCGCTCTGAAAGATGCAGCAGAGTAAAAGAAGATATCTTTCCAAAGGTTAACCTATAACAAGGCTGTAATAACAATAAATACAAATTTAAATATGAATTGCAACCATGCACCAAAATAGTCATTCGCAAATGTAATAATTATCATAAATAATTAAACGTAACATATTTTCTTTATTATTAGTAACGGTGTACTGCAGTGTGTGGTGTTGCCGTACCCCAGCAGAAGCCGTTGTTCGACTCTGCACAGCAGACTATTCGGACAGGCAGAACATTTCACAAACTATTACGACTTCTCAGAGATCACAGATGAGTCGGGTATGAGGTATTAAAGTCCAGGCGTTTATATATTAATTAGAAGAGGAGGGAATGTGTGTTAAGTCAGCAGAGATAACATTAAGAAAAATTTATCTACAGGAGAATACATATTTCAAAGCAATATAGAAAGCTTGACAGCTGTGCAGCATTATATTCTATTCTATTTTCAGATTTGAATTGTCACCTTTACATAAATAAAGGCATTTCCACCATAAGCTGATGCATTCATATTCACCAGAATTCAGGAAGTAAAGAAACATTTTCACTGCTCAATGTGTCCCCACCAATGTTGACATAAAAACTACGTTCTTGACATAATAGTACATCATATTTAACGGTATTTTACACAAATCCAAATAGCTGATCCAGCTGATCTAAGCTTAGTACTAATATTCTACTAAACTAAATGGTCCTTTCATGCTTACAAGCAGTAATAAGGAGGCTATTGGGAGAAGATACAATGCAAAATAAAATGTTACGTGTTTAAGTGCATTACTAATTAATTAATATGTTACTAACATGCATATCAATACGCAAAAAAGGATGAATGACCATGAAGAAACATAACTTAAGTAATCTTGTAACAGCAAACACCTATGAAATGCGTAGACGAGAGAGTATACTGCAGTGTCTAAAACATGTTCCCGAGTGTAGAAAAATACCAGAGAGCCAATAAAACTGATGCAGAATTAATCATAGCCTATTGTAAGAGTCTTTCGCCAGATTTGTTCCCTGTCCATAAGGCATTACCGCTTTAACCTCGACACAAAGGGTAACTGCACTGTATCTCATTCTCTACTGTACATCACATGTGTCTTTCAGCTGTTGGGACACACACTGGGCCTCGGACAGAGTCAGTGTTTGACTGTGACACGGTGGATCTACTGCAATGTTGGTCCACCGACCAGCCCTGCAGTGAGAAAACTAATGTTGACAAAGCACATAAGCTCTGCCAAATCAAACCAACGTCTGCAGCTCATCTCGGGTTAATTGGTCAACAAAATTACCAGATGCTGGGGGGCTGTTTATGACATAATTGCACATATTTGAACTCAAAATGATTTACTATAGTCATTCAATTCTGTGTTTTTAAGTGAACACATCTTTGAAAACTAATCAGTTAAAAGGATTTTTTTCAAAGTTGCCGTTGTGCGATTTATCATTTTAATAATAAATAAGTTAGTACATTTATATCTATGTATTTATTTGTGACATTTTGTTCGTAAAGCAGCGTTTAAGTGAAGCCTGATGGTGCCTTACAACCTAAAAGAATGATCCCAGTTCACTGCACCAGACAGAGCTAAATGTTCACTCCCATGTACAGTAGCTGGGCTGGTGGGGACACACATGTGAAGCAGTATTAACTGAACACAGTGAAACCACACTACACTGTCTACACCTCCAAGTGAATAGGAGACACTAGTGGGAGGGATGTGACATGTTTCATATTGATTAGATAAAGCCGTTAAGTGTTTGCGTTTGATAGTTCCCATGCTGTACAATTCAACCCACGCATTAAAAGGGCACCCAGTTTGATTCAACGTAGAAGACTGCAGGAATGATTAACAATGACATCATTAGAAGCCAACCTTTAGGTCAGTGCCTTTTTAATATCATCAATAACATGAATATAGAGATTTCTATATTAATGTGAGTTATGATGAAATAAACCAAGTCAAGGACATCTATTCATTAACTTTTAAATGCTATGGCGCGTATAGCACATTTAACGGACCTTTTTGCTGGGACTATTACATGGAAAATAATGGTTTCCCTCTGAAGTCTTCCTCTATTGAGTGCCAATTAGCTACAATTCAAAATGGCCCAGCTTTCCTTTCAAATTGGGGAATAATATGCCTTCCGCCAAAGGTTTGGCCCTAACTGGGTCTCTGGAGGGTCTCTGGATCTCCCCCCCATCCCATCCATAACTCAACAACACCTTCTGGGACTGGCACTCCACTTTTTTTTAACCTCCGAGCTCATTATCAGAAGTCTCTAGGGCACACTGCAAACCAGAGA
Source organism: Pholis gunnellus (assembly GCF_910591455.1). NCBI lineage: Eukaryota > Metazoa > Chordata > Actinopteri > Perciformes > Pholidae > Pholis > Pholis gunnellus. The sequence continues at coordinate 23,990,072 of NC_136540.1, forward strand.
CTGGAATTAAGATTTGCTCGGAACACCAGCAACCAGAAATGGATGATACCAGGTAGAGAGATCAGTAGCACGAGGAGCCCATGGGAATACAGCAACTTGCAGAGTAAGGCACTTTTTAATATATATTTAGCATTGCACCTGCTACGTTTTAGCCTGCTGAGGTGCAGTATGGAGGGTGCAGCTCTCCTTTTTCAGCTGTCATTTGAAATGATGAAGAACCGCTGTGCCTCTATGGATTGATGCTATCGCCATCCACAAATGAGTGGTGGAGCACGGTACCGCCAGCAAGCTGTGCACCTGTGCAACAATCCTCAAGATTTGAGAGCTGGCTCTGAAGTCGTGCCAGCAAAATGAGGGCTAAGAGACTTTGCACAATTGCTGATTACAGAGAAATATGTGGATTTAAAGCCTTACAGAAAGGAGGAGCGATCCATTATCGTGACGGTGTGGGTGGAACATTGAGAACATTGCCTTTGTGACGTTGTGGCTCCTGTGGTATGAACTCAATATACCTGCTTATCACAAGCGCAAAGATCATAGTGGGTTGACCATGAGTATGAAAATAATTAACGGCAGTTCAAATGGTCTACGTTTACTTTTAGAGCCAAGCAAGAAGGACGCAATGGCCTTTCATGTCTGGAGGTGAGACACAAACCTCTACAAATCTTTCACTGAGTAGCCTCCTTTCTTGACAATAACTGACGATGGTGGGTCAGGGGTGGGGTCACGATGTGGAATGATAAATTGTCTTCTACAGCCAGACCATGACTCCTACAGTAAATAAACATTATGAAGCTGTGACACCACTGTGGGAGCCAACTTTGCTTCCCTACCAGTGGTGTTAAAAAAGTAATCAAGCATCAGCAAATTTTGCCATCAGCAGATATTTTATTTGTCTTGAAGTAACATCCGTCTTTTCTTTTCAGCTTTTGCAGTCTGGATAGATCTGAGCGAATGTCAATATAACAGAACAGAAATGAATGAGGAATTAAAGCGTCAGACGTTCACCTTACGTAGTCTGAAGATTCAGACGAGCCATTCAGTACGGTTTCTAAAGGAGAACTTTTCAGCTTAAGTGGGCTCACACAAATCTCCCTGCTGCATTTTATTTTCAATTCTACTTGATTAAATATACAGATGCAGGGAAAAGCAGACCGTCTGTAGTCAGTCCACCACTTTTATCCAGACTGAAATATCTCAACAGCTACTGGGTCAATGGCCCAGAGAATGAGTTCTAATAACTTTGTTCATCCTTTAGCTTTTCATAAAGCACCACCATCAGGTCAAGGTTTCACTCTGTCCACTACTTTGGACCTGCAAAATACCTGCAAAGAATTTCCCATCATCCTCAGCTGTACTATGTGTTGTACTAGTTAGCAAGTGCATGCTGACACTTCTCATTGTTTGCATGTTGGCATACTGACGTTAGCATTTAGCTCAAAGCGTTGCTGTGCTTGTAGCCTAACAAGGCCGCTAGCATGGCTTTTGAATCTTCAGTCTTGTTCTCTTATTAAAGTAATGCAAGGGATGTTAAATAAACAAAGTTTGGAATGACAGATGTTAAATGTCCAAAGCTCACTAGCGCCACCTAGAGTCTGGAGTGTCCACTAAACCCTGTGTACTGACGAATTTGTGCATTATTCTGGGGACAGAGATATTTATACCAAGTCAGGTGGTTGTCAAGCTGTCTAGATTTTGACCAATGAGTTGGACAATAGGACAGACAGACAGAACAATGGACATCTTCTGCTAGCTAGCACAGACTGATTATGCATTATCTGTGTTGGAGGATGTTTGGTTGAGACATTTTCAAATAGATGATTTAACTACTATCTTACCTCTCCCATATGCTACATGTCATGCATTTACTTCAGAGTGTATGAAAATGCTTCATCACATTCACAGCATGTTATAATAAAACACTGAAGGGCTGCAGCTCTGTAAAGCATGTTGTTGTTTAGCCTGAATGCATCCAATGGCCGCTCTCTAGAGCGACGTTAGTGGCAGCTAAATAAATAATTAAAAAGACAAATAAAGCGAGAGGCAAATGAGTATGAGGGTGAGAGCCTCGGAGGGGAGATCTGCTCAGATTCCCATCTTTGAATGTTGCAAATTAAATTCCCTCGTCAAGACTCTAATCATTCACAGCAGATGGGGGCTTACGCTCTGTTTTAGATCTGCGGGAATTCTAATGGTTATTGTTTCTGTTTAAATAGGGAGATTATTGCATTTTAATAAGTCCTCCTTGGGACTTGCTGGAACAATGGAGTGCTGTGAATTACTGTAGATAGCTGTTACTGCATGCAGGGGGAGAAATCAAGTTACTAATTGTGACAAGTTGCTCTTCCTCTCTCTCCACCCGCTCACACCCACCCTTCCGGAGATGGCTGCCAGTGTATTTGCCACCAAATTAAGAATGTGCCATGGGAATAATATTTTCATCCGACAGAGTCGAAGGAGGAAAGGCGCTTGGCTGTGGATTTTCATTAAAATGACACATCTGTTCAGCAATTTCGGCAAAGTAATTCTGCTGAAAGTTTTATCAGCTAATTTTAATTATTCACTCCACTGACTTGAATACAGGATTCATCATGTTGAATTAATACATTCAACGAGATTATTTTTCTTTCCCTTCTTTCCCCGCTCCTAAATAGACGAAGAGAGGAGGGTGGAGGGCAATCAACAAATTGAATTGTCATGCACTGCGGATTAAATTGTGATTTGTTAATTACAAAAACTATATGAGCTCCTATATTTTGAAGAATTAAAAGGCTCAGGAAGTCAACGGGAGGGATTAAATATTACAACTGCTTGTAGGTGTGGTGTGTCAATCACTTACTATGCTGACGTTTTTGTCCTCCATGTACAGTACACATTCATAATTACATGTTTTTCTTTTACAATACTTCTGTGAGAGATTTTTACTCATATTTTATGAGGCAATCCACGCCTTTTGTGAGCGGGAAAAGTAGAAGCTATTTAGGCCCAACACAACCTAATGAGCATTTCAAACACGAAGAGTCTCCTTCCATAAACATAAACAAGTGCCATCAGAGAATACTGGTTACTCCTCCAGCATATAGAGTCAGCCGTGCTGATAACAGCAGAGGAGCACGGGAGAATTAAAATGCCCTCACTTGTCAAAGAGCTCTTATTCAAGCAGAGCACATTCAACAGACCCCAGCCATTCAAAGCCAACCCATTCAAGGACCTCTGGCTCTGCAGTCAAGTTTCTGCAGGGGTACTGCTAAACTGCTGCTACTGGTTTTTGCCGAAACACAAAGATCCAGAGCGCAGGAAAGGGTCCCCCGTCCCCCCGTCCCCCCTTCCCCTTTGCCGTCTTATCTCCTCAGGTAACTTTCCTTTTGCAACTCGTCCCTGGAGACTATCACCTTGCCCTGGAGCCCTGATGCACATCAGCACACAGAACAAATGAGACGCCAGAGCCGGGAGACGGGCCGATTGCAAAGTGATACCTCTCAAGTATGGCTTTGTGGCTATGTTTCTCTCTTCCCCCTCCTTTCTGAGTCGTGTGAAGTGTCACTGAGGAGCCCTCTGAGGACTGAGAGGGCAGGGAGCTTTTCCTGGACAAAGGGAGGAAACTGAGAACAACACAGATGTATTAAATAATAGCCTGGGGGAGCCGAGACTGGAGGTAGCCTTTTTGCTTGCCTGACACCAAACAGCGCCTGTCAGCCAATCAATTAGCTTACTTCCTCTTTAACATAAGGCCAGCCCAGGGGGAGGCTCAGTAGCCATGTACTGTCCCTCATAGACATCAAGCATGGGAAAGGTCATTTTGAATTATTGACCCGCTTCTACATAATTCAACTTCATAGATTTGGCTGATAGAGTTTAGGAGTAACATCCTTGAGCTATTCACAAAGGATGTGAAACAATACTGCAAAGTATACCAGGGAGCCAAATGTTGAGCCATTTAATAAAGCGTTTTCTGTCCGAGAGGTTTGAGGGTACCACATAAATGAAGGTGGTTGTCGGCCCCAGTGATGCCTGACATCAGTCTGACTGAATGACTGGGAGGCTGTCTATGACGGATCTCCACCATATTCTCTACTTCCTACTGAATGACACGCAGCAGAATGTTTTTGCCTCTCTGGAGGCCTGTACCGGTTATCAAATTTAATAAATAAAGCAAGTGAAATCTGTCTACTCTTCATCTTCCCTGCTCCCCGAGGATTTGCTCGAGCTGGCAAATTACCATTTTCAGGCACAATATTCCCAAGGCGCTGTGGTGCTTTTCTCCTCTTCTTGATGGAATCAGATGAGCGCAGCCAGGGGACTCATTGCTATCCACTTGCAAGTATCCAGCAAAAAAAGTAACAAGGGGGGGGGGGGGTGACAGCAGGCTCTGACAGCTCCCAATATGAGAAGCAACGTCAGGTGGAGGCTGGAAGGGAGGGCTGAACATGGACGCTTCTACTTTGCTGTTGATACAGGGGGATATCAATTAAAATCTAAAATACAGCTTTGCACACTGTCCACAAAGACGATCTATATTTAGCTAAAAGGGTGCAAATTCAAATAATTCAAAACTTGTTCATATTCATTCTAGGCAAAGAGAGATTTAATAACCAAGAATAAAATGACAGGCAAGAGAAAAGCAAAAAAACAACAGACAAATCACATTCATATCTCTTCGCGACATATTGACCTTTCTTTTGACTCAGCAATGTCGTGAAGCTATTTCACAGATTTCAGACCAAATCCAGAGAGAGAGGAACACCAACTCCCTGTGAGCCTCTGTGAATATTCCATCTCATGATGAATGGATGGCAAATATTCTTTAATGCACTCACACAACACAGCGGCGACTCATGGAGTGGCTCAAATTACTGCATAACTCGTGATTTGATTGTAAAAAATGAGACATCCATTATCCAAGCAGATATTTCTGGATAGGGGGGAGTGAGTGTACCTTTCCCCCCCAAGAACAGCATTTGAGATCGTCAATCCTGGCAATGTTACACGAACATGGAGACTGAGGAAGAAGGAATTCACTTTCATTTGGATAATGTATTTCTAACTTTGTGAGGCTACAAAAAGGCAAATAAATAAGCACCAGAGGACACCTACTTTATTACAGAGCTAAACTGAATATGTATAGTATGTCCGACTCTTAACACCAACATCGTCTATCAGAATTACTCATGGAAGAGTACTCCACATATTCAGTACTGTACGTTTGTAATGTTGGGGACACACAGGAGACGCAATACATCAAAGACAAATCAGCCCAGCAGATGCCGAGATATCATGACTTTTTGTTCTTAGTATGGGATGAGCTCCAAAAACACAGGATCCAACAATCACACAAACATAATGCAACTCGAGTGTTATGACAGTCATGTCATATGGGATGGATGGCAAAAAAATGGGAAAGATTTACAATTAAGGACATGGAATGGGCAAGTCTTCAAGACGGTTTACAGAGTTAGCCTTGTGAATATTAAAATACTGTACACTGACGATATAAAAACATATTTGTTTTAGTTCCGTTTTAGAAAGTGACAACACGGATATATCAGAGCTTTCAGGAAAAGCTCATATTTACGACTTGGAAATTAAAGCATGCACTATTCACAAGTCGTAAGCTTGTTATTACGATAACATGAACGTGGCATTCGACAGACTAGATTAACCAAAAGACATCATCCAACTTCAGGGAGTGTTTTTCCCAGAAGCTCCATCCAGATCCACAGAAGACGTTATACAACTATATACTAGTTATTACTAGTACTCTTAATTATGATTGTGTAGGATTAGTCTCCCTTTAAACAATTGCACATGTTATGCAGTCTGAGTATACCTTTAGACACGATGACCTGTGGCCAAAACATGCTTTGAATCAAATATGTAACCATCTGATAAGTAGGTAAAGCAGTTTCATGCTCAATTATAATCATCACAAAAGTAGTGGAATTTTTGCTGTTGTGTCATGCTGTGAATATGCCTACTTTAACTTTGGGCTCAGTTGCTAAATGGTTACTGCGAACGCCCAGCAGCAGGATCCTATAGGCTTCACCTGGTGCACTGGAAATTGGGATAGGAGGTTACTCACTTGTAATCCAAGAGGATAATTGGGCACAGACCCAATCCAATACAGTCCCTTAAACTGCATGTAATCCACTCAGCCAAACTGTCACACCAACAATGAACCCTCCCCCTCTACCCCTGGGGCCCACCAAGGCTATCTCAGGAACACTTCAATAGCTTGTACCTGGCCTGCTGCTGGGCCCATTATCCACTAATCCACACCCGAGCGGAACGTTTAAGTAGTTCTAAAAGGATTGGGGAGAGCAGCAAAGCTTTCACTGGAGCCATGCAATTAAGGCCAGAGAAATTATCGCACAATTTAGATCCTATTCTCCTCTCGGAGCATGGAAGGAGGATGAGAGGACTAACAGGTGAAAGATTGAATGTTAAAACATGTGAAACAGAACAAATTTATCACAAACGTACAAGCAGCACATATGCAAGGTTGGAACATCAAATCAGCTCAGGTGATCGGGCACAAGAATAGATACCGCTGGAGGTCCAGAGGGTGGAAGCTGTTGTGACAAGCCTTATTAGGAAGTCAGTTAATCAAGAGGAAAAAACAGCTCCTGTTGCACAGAAAACTCATTCCCAAAATACACCTGAGGATTCCTCTCTACAAGATTACGTGGTCAAAATGAGCATGTGAAGGAACGAGTGTGACGGGTTTAATAACACCGCTGTAAATGCTGTTAGATGGCAATACTTGAAGACTTACTAAATGGCAGTAATGTCATTATGCATCAGTAATCATTTGTGATAAAAGACATTCAAGATGAAAGAGCAAAAACTTAGGTGACCAAGCTAATTGCTTTATACACTTTACAGACTGAGTCATTACTTTGCCCCTTTCCCACTGGACAAAAAAATCCACTCAATCCAAATCCAAAGCAGGTATGCTGGATGTAATGAACCCTCGGTGAACGCTGGTCATTTGTGAGATCAGCATTGTAAGGATCCATTTGACTTCTCTTTTATTAAAATTCCTCCTATGAACCCATAAATGCTACTTTAGACTTAGAGCTGTGTTATTTTGGGGGGTTAAAAATATCCCAAAATATAGAAAGTAGCAGACAGTTTCACAGTTATATCAAATCTTTGATGCTTAGTATCCCAGAGCTGCTCTCCTCCCACACAGAACCTTATGATTCCAAGCTCATGGAATAAGACTGCTGTCTGCCAATCCGATGTTTGGAGTTAAACTGATTAGAAACTTAGTTTGACACGATACGCCACTATTTTTCAGAAGATCAACGTTAAAGAACAAGTTCTGGGTTTTATAATAAAATCAAGTTTGGGTATTTGAAGGGGATATGAGTCATACAAACAACATTCATTGTTTTTAATAAAAACAGCAGATGAAAAATCTTTCAGTGCATCATAAGCTGTGCTTGTATTAATGCTAATGCATATAGTCTTACTGCTAAAGGTATGTTTTATATTAAAGTAGGTATTCAACTCTGAGGGGCCAAAGAGGAAACCTCACATGTGGTGCGCACACATTTGCTCACAGATTCCAAATTCAATTAGACGTCAGTGAAACAAAAGTAAACATCTAGATTTATACTTTTGGTGCCTCGTCATAATCAGAGCCATGTTCCGATTTACATAGTTGTGTACTTTGCCAAGAGACTGCAAAATGAAATCATTCCTTTTTATAAAGTTAAGGTATAAGCAGAGACTGGTATCGTTATTAGCCAACCCTACGTCCGACATTACGTTCCCGTACAACTAAACTGCATTCGAGGGAAAGATATTGTCTCTCAGATCACAGTCGCAGTTTTAAACACGTGGTTAATGTTGTAAAGTGAAACTGAACAAAAAAATGCAACAAAATGACTTGGTTTTGTTTCAGCATAACATAACTACTTGGGTTGATTTAGTAAAACATCATGTGTGGGCTTGAAATTAGTGTTTGTTATGGTATTTCATTTATGGATGTAAATTAAAACAAGTTATTAATGTAGACTTTTGGTTTCATACGGGACATGAACAGGGTGAAAGTCCTGTTTGTCTGACCAATCCAAGCAACATAAAACAAAAACATCCACCTTGTCTTCCTTCCTGCGCGGACTTCTGGGCAGTTTGACATATACGTCAAAAAACAAAGGTAATGCTGGACAAAATACGTCTCTCTCGAAACACAATTGACAATGCAGGGTTGGTTGTAATAGAACGTGAGGTAAGCAACAAAACAGAAATCTCATTATTTACCTGCTTGTAGTTCACCAAGCAACCATAAATCTATCTATGGCCAAGAGTAGAGATTAGGATAAATATTTGATTATTATTATAAGTCATAATGATTTTATATTATTCTTCGATTTTCTGTGATAATCCTTTGTTTTTACCAGCTTATCTGCCGTCTTGAAGGGTGCGTCATATAATTGTAACTTGCACATAAAGGAAGAGTCTAGGTGTTCTGGAAATCGATAGAAGAGAATTCAGTACAGACTGCCATGTTGAGCGGTGAGCTGTAAAACAGACAGACCGTGTCTCCCTTCCTCCCTCTCTCTGTCTGTCTGTGGTCCCCAGAAGCTATAATATCCATCCTTGGCGGTTCACTTGACATTTACTTGCCCCGCTTCTCCTGTAGCATTCCCCTTCCTAACTGCCAGTGCTGCGACTCTCCAGGGCTCGCCGACCGGTTGAACAGATAACAAACCTGTCAAGGCGGCTTTAGGGGGGGAATAAATCCAGAGCAGGGACTGAGGTGGATGATGTGTTCCAGAGGGTTACTCGGGGAGGGGGTGGGGGAGCTGACATGAGACGCCCTGTGAGGCCTGGACCCGGGAGAGGCTGCTCACTGTAATGTCGCGGTGCTACTTTACAAAAAAAAAGGGGGCCACAGCCACTACAACCTGATTAGATCTCAGTGCAGACATTTCAAATGTCTGGCCCCCTTTTTACCCTCCATTTCACCTATTCTTTACAAGCCGCCCCCCCTCCTCCCCCCCGCCATCAAAAGAGCTGTCAGGGGCCCTTTCTTCAGGCTGGCAGACGGGTCAGGGGTGGAAGGTTGAGGTGGGGTGTGCCCTTTGAGGCAGGGGCTGAGAGTGCCTACCAGGGATGTACGGGGGCTGAGGGCTGTCTTTAAGGTGCTGATAACATTCACGGTGACGTGTTCCCAAGAGGTGCACAAATGTCAACACTCTGCTGCTATGGGCATATCATTCTACGAATAGAACGGACAAAGGCCAGAGCAAGATAGATGTCGCGCTCTCCTTTTGTCGAGCAGTATCTCAGCGAATCAGGCATTAGCATGTTTCAGCTCATCAATTGTCTCTAAAAGTATTAAGCAGATGAACACAGGTATTTGGACTATAGCGACTGCTTGTCTGCTTATCTCAATGAAAAGAATGATACTCATCAATCCCTCACAAAGCCAATTAGAGTAAATGGATAGATCCTGATTGATCTCCTACTTATCCCTAGAAAAAGCTTCAGTAAGTCCCTGATAAATAGCTTACTTAACAGTGATATTCTATATTTACACGTCACTGGATTCTTTTGCCCTTACAGCAACAATAAATTGGCTAACATGTCAGTCTGCGTAAACATAAATGCTTGATAAAGCAGCGATGAAGACTCCGGCAATACGCCATGAGAGACTCCATCCAATTACTCTCCAGGCACTACACTAAAGGCATGAGAAGAGTATGATGGACTGCTGCTGAGAATTATATTAACTCGGAGAATTGGGAAAATGTCCTTTATTTAGGACACAGTCCATCAAGCGTTTTAGGCAAACCAAGTGAGGCATGCCCGTTAGAAATTGGAGGGATGGAGACGTCCCACGCTGGTGCTAAAAACGGCACATCAATTACGTGAAGCACCGAGGCCTGTCCGCTCTCTCTACATTGCAGTTGTGCGCCTATAAGGGTCCAAAATGTCAGCTAGCTATCCAGAGCTCACTGTTGGAGAAAGGGCATTTCAGGAGGAGGAGGAAAAACATGGCATACTATACGTGGGCATTGCTTTCATGGATGTGGTTGTATGTTCCAAACTAGTGGAGTTGGCTGGCACTGATCTGCAGTAAACAGCCTTGCGAGGCTTAGCAAGCAGCCTGTGTTAGACTAAGCCATGTTTATTATCAAGCACAATCCTCAGTCTCATCAATGCTTAGAGAAAGGCACGGATGAATAAATGCATATTGTTTAGCTTAGGGTTAGCCAGAGCCGGAGCCACAAATGAAAAAAAAATGAATTTAAAGCAGATGGTTAAATCCAGTAAGAAAAGCAGAAGGAGGAGGGGGCTGACAGAGAGGCAGGGCTGCAGAGACGGAGAGAGATGAGACATAAAAATGAAAATAAAAACCCAAGCACACTGGCTGCCTTTTCTCTCCCGTTTTTCAAAAAGCTGTAAAGCTAACAGGGAGAGAAAATACAAAGGCCTGTGTTCTCATTTTCTGTCTGAGAGCCCCACCAGGACCACTGAAACTTGCTTGATTTCCCCAGTCCAATTATATCTCTGTGCTCAATCCTTCCAGAATAGCAACATCACACCGAGGGACGCTGTCTGCCTAAGCGCAGCGTGCCTAATGGAGTCCCAGAAGTTGACTCCATTTCATTGCTCCTAACTAATGGGCTGTGATATTTTCCCAAACTGACTGCAGCTCTGCCCCCTGGAAGCTAATCTAGTCAGTGCTGCACTGGACCCAGCCCAGCAACATGCCAGCCCACTGCCTCGTTACCTAACAACCCCCTCCAACTGCTGCTGTCTGTGTGCAATCCGCCAACGCCCTCTCCTCCCCTCCCAGCACTCATTAGTGCTTTCTAGCCGGGTGCTGATTGTCAGAGGGCCCCTGCGATGCCAGCTCTCCCTGTGCGGCCGGCCTGCTGCGGTGAATTTAAGAGGACTTTAATCTAACTGGGCTGAGAAGAGGATGAGCGGCCAGGGACAGGTGGGAGGGGGACGACTGCAGGGTAATAGTGGATGTACAATCGAAGGGCCACAGCTGAGGACAGACACTCTTTCAGGGCTTCCTATTGCTCTCCGATGGATAGTTGTGCCGAGAACACAAGCGCGGGAAGAGATAGCCGAACATAAATTCACCAGAATGGGTCCCTCTCCGGCCATACTGCGGGCACAGAACGGTCCTCCAGATGGCTAAGGGACACACCAGTGGTGCAATACAATCACTGGCATGGCAGAAATATCAGGAATAAATATGAAGAGCTTTATATCATGTAAAGGCTCAGCCAAAAGACTTTTTCTCTCAAAACTTCCCTTTTGATGACACGGTTCCAAATCAATCCACTCTCTCCAGGATCAGGTGCTTCTTATTGTTAAGTGCAGGTTAATGGCAGCTGTCTGTCATCAATGTGTTAGTTACTAGTCTGAATAAAGTTTGAATTCTATAGTTCTCTCTGTGAGCTTTTAAGTCTAGAAATATTCAGCCCTGAGTAATGTATTAAAGTTGTGGCGAACAGGAGTCACTCAGTGAGGACCATCACATGAGGACCACCACTGATAAAACATCATTTAACATATTTCAACAGTCACATTTAACCAACTCCATTTCAAGAAGTGCAGGTAACGAGCAGAAGTGTCTGCTTTCATGGCACACAGAGGTCAAATATTTTCATAATTGCGCCTCATAAACGTCAAAAATGTGTTTTTCTCCCTAATTGACAAGAAAATTAACAGTGGACTATATTAACTGTGCAGGGTTGTTCTTAACCTCTGTAAAAGGCTTAGAAGGGCCTTTCATAAGCAATACATATACAAAGCAATCGCAATCCCCCCCCTCTCCACTATACCCTTTTAGCCAGTGTAATCTGCTGGGTAGATTCACCAAGGATAAGAGGAAAAACTGTAATTATGCACATTATTCATCTTACTAAGTGCAGTACTCGAACACAAAAAGCAAAGATGCCTGAATGCACTACACCAGGTTGTCCTCATGCAAAGTGCAGGTCAGGTTCCAGCAGGCACCGAGAGCTAATGGCAGTGAGTGGTGCTCCTAACACATGCTCTGGCTCTTTCAGGGACACAGGGGAGTTAAGTGCCGTGCTCCCAACTGCTGATTATCGCACCTTCGCCAGCCTGCCAGGTCTCCCTGCCCTCCATGCATTGATCTCATTTGGCGAGCAGATAAGGCAGTAATTGGATGAGGGCTTGGAATCAGATGGCCCGGCCTAGCTTGGCTAATTCCCCTCTTCCTGGGCCTTCTGGGCCCGGGGCCAAGGGGGCAGGCCAAGGTTAATCCCATCCAATCCCCTGTACTATGTGGCCCCTGACCCCTTACTGCTACCCAACACAGCTGATGTGACTCACTTTAAACTGGTCGGAGCCAATCATCTAATTAGTATACAGAAGACTTAACACCAGTGCACTGCAACCAACTGTACTGTCCGTTATAAAGGTGGGCTTTTAAGGAAAACGGGGGCATGAAAAAGAACAAAAAACAGGCACACATTCTGTACATAGTGGTAATTTCTGCTGTCATGAGAACTTCTTTGCAAAATCGTACTCATGCTTCCTCATATTACCAAACATGAGCCATGACTCCGGACTTACTTATTTTGCCAATTTCCTCACAAGGAGCAATAGTGGCAGAAGCTGTGGGGGAGAAGATGGAGACAAATCTCTCCTGTAAAGTGTCTCTTTATTAGAGCAGAAACCCTGCTCTAGTGGCCCCGGGTCTGAGACGCGCCGTGGCGGGGGTCGACTGATACCCATATGCAATGCAAAGTGGAGCGAATATACGATTATGCAGAACGTGTTTCAACAAAAAGTCCAAGTGCAATTTCACCTCTGCTTCCCTGTGAGACCGCTGCTGTTCCGTTTAAGATGGCCAGCAGATTAATCTTCATCGCTCTTTTCTATTTACACAGTGTGTAGTCAGAGATGGGATTTGCATGGATGAAACGAGTCGCTCAAAAAGGCTCAGCGCGCCTCATCAGGAATGAATGCAGCAGGGGGACGCGTGCCTCTTGGGAAACACTAATCTTCTTATTGCATACATTTATTCAATTCTGCTGTCAATATCAACCATAGTCAGAATGGGCCGTGTGACAAGTGCTTTATGTGTTGGCTGATAGTGGATGACAGGAAGTAGACGTAATCACCTGGGAGTACATCACTGCTGACAGCTCTGGATCAAAGCTTGGCTCCTGCAGATTAATCATGAATTGTAACGCACCTTATAAATAACTTCAATAGAGTAAATAGAAACACATTCATTGATCAGACATCTCACACAAGGCGACAGCTGCAGTTTACGACAGTGGAAGTAATCCCCCAATAATCCCCCGGATAACTCTTTGAAACCAGATAACACTTAACCGAGGTGACACAGCGTGACCATTCATCCAGGTGCACGTACACTATTGTCAAGAAAGTACAATACAACAAACCGGATATGACAAGACAAAGATATCAAATGTTAGTTGCGATAAAGACAATGCATGTGACAAGTTGAGAAACTCTCGACACCACAAAGGGAGGAATGACACATTGTTACCGCAGGCAAACTGGGCTCCAAACACAAAACACAGAGAAACACAACGGAACAGTGCTGGCAACAACAACAGAAAAGAATCTACCAAAACTGATACCCTGTGCCAATCTCTCTTTAATGCACCATACTTGATGTATTATTATTGCAGTGGAAAACACAACAATACTGTACGGTGCCCCTACTAGCTCGTGCGGCGGGAGATGACAATCTCAGAAGCCAGGATTGAATTTTTCATTTCAATTCCCAGCCAAGCTCAATATAGAAAGTCTGAAATCCAAAGAGTACTGTAGCATCAGCTGGTTGCTCTTAACAAAGGGAGTTAAAAAAACAACAACACAGGACGGAATCTCCACTGGAAATGGGACACTAACAGACACAATTGGAGGCGAGACGAGGCCAACACTTGTGTGTCATAAAAACAACAGTCGAATGGCCATCCTGTGGATTCCTGAGGCCTGCCATCTAGATTGCAGATGGATAAGTGCACGTTAAAACAATATCCCACTGACCAAAAAAATCATTTCTCATAGCTGTCTCTATTTACTGAAAGGCTGCTCGTCTCCCACTGGGGCAGAAACAAATGAAAATGTTATTTCTCTACTCATGAACTCCTACCTAGTCTGGTTTTTCACTGCTGGCAATTTCATTTCTCTTCCAAATTTGACTTAAGCCCACGACTTGAGGGAAATAATGTCTCTGGAATAATCTTCTGCAACTGTAATTCCAGGGGCACTATCTCGGTCTGTCTTATCTATGTGTCTGTCTGTCCATCTATCTACACTATCTATTTATTTATTTATTGTTAGTGCTGTTTCCTTGTGGTTTAAGGGAAATTGCACTGGCTTCTGAAATAGAAGCGATGTGACATCCAATGCCTCACAGTAATCCTGTCAGACGCCTTGAATAAGAAACAACATGGCCTTCTCCAGCACAGGGGGAAAGAATGGCTGTGATGCACAGCGTTACAAAGTAGGATCCGTCAAAAAGATCACTTCAAAGCACATGCAAAACATACTATTATATGTCATATTACTGTGCTGTTTTCCAATGCGAATGATCACGTTTACAGTATTTTTTTATTTCACAAAGCAAAACACAAAAGTGAAAGCAGTGGTTTCTTGATTTGAATCATGTAAGCCATCTTTAGAACAACACATGTCCTGGTGGCACATAACAGACGTTTTAACTGCCAAAGTAACTTTTGTATCATTGGCAAAATCCCTAAACAGAAAAACTATTTCATTTACCATCCTGTATTTACCTCTGTTTACAAACTCCGGGGTGGATTGAATCTAGCGCAGGACAATCAAGGGTTGAAAAGCAGAAAATTAAATGTGGTAATTTGATGATTTCGATAAAAACATAGTCTGTTACAGTATAGAGCCAGTTTATATCCAAACCACTGTCCTCACACGCTCTAGTTCACCTGCAACATAGCATATAGCATATAATAAGCATACACAGAAAGCTACGGATAGCACAATACAAACAACATTACACAGCAAGTATTTTAGAGCACCAGGATTGGGGAAAACTTAAACCTGGACAAATCTGATTATGGGCTGCATATTCACAATCATGACATCGGTCTTTGTTGCATTGTGCATCTCCCTATTATATACTGAATAGGGTGTTTATTGAATTTTGACTTTGTGTCACCTCAACAAAGCTGATGAAAAGCGGATCACACACACATTGCTGCATAACAGAAAGCGATATTGTTTGTGGAGAGCAGCAGGGCTGGGATTCTCTAGGCACCTTACCATTCCATTTGATTTCGATTCAACAACAGCAGGATCCCATGCATGAGAGGGGATGTATATTCAACTGCAGTGTTTGGCCAATAGACATGACAGATTGGACTGAGTTCGTGGACCAGCGGACCTTCCTGTGTAATCCCCATACAGCGTTCTGAGCCACTACAAACTCAACAAGGCTCGACACAACACACACAGACCTCAACCCTCCCACACAGCTTCTAAAGCCGGCAGCTAAACTCCACGGTGTAAACATACACACACCAGGGATACACATATACAAAAACACACACATGAACACAAACATATGCTCCTCAGAGAGGTTTGCATCACACCATGGATATTCATGCGGCCTGAATGCTGAAGGGTTAAAGAACTAGAGAAATCTTCTCAAAGTCAGACTGGGATGGAAGCAGCAAACCAAAAAAAAAAGCGGTAAAGAGAAAGAAACTTACGTCATTTCTTTGTTTATAGTGGCTGTGATGAGCCAGGAGAGAGGGTAAGGATGATTTGTTGGCTCAGGAGAGGTAAGCGATATGTAGCAGTGAATGGCCAGTAATCATGTTTATGATGGGGAGATGGTTCTGGACTCCCGGTGTGTCTGATTGTGTTTTCTCTGGCTCCCAGCGTGGGCCCCAGTACACCCCTACCAGGCCATTGTGATTGAAGTATGCACTCTAGCTCAGCTTCTCCTTGGGGGGTAAAAAGGTGCGTGTAATGCCGCCGGTGTGCCTTTGCGTATGTATTTGTGTTTACGTGCGTGTTGGCCGGTTTGTATTCATAAAGCGAAATGCTAGTCGATGAAGACCTCCCATCACAAAAGAAAGCACCACTTCCCCTTTCTCCTCCATGCAGCCAGTTCCCACATTGCTCTCATTGCTATGGCAACCGGCACTCTCTCCTTGGGCTCTGCATGCATCCAATCAGAGTGAGACCTTTGTAGAGATTCCTCCGGGCTCCACTTATTCAACTTACCCCACCGGAACAGCCTCCACGCTGTAAAGGCTGGAACAAAGAGCAGAGAGACTCCCTCACCAGGGCCCGGTATGACAGCGAAAATTGGGGCTACAGGGTTGGGTTACAGGGAATGCGGAAGTAATACGTAGCCAAGAGCTGCGGGACGCACGGCAAAAGCAAAAGCAGGGTGGCAGCACATGGCCACGGCCAATTTCAGTGGAAATTATGTGGAATAGGATTTGTTATTGGAAGCCTCAGAGCCTGAATACTTGGCAAGTATCGCGTGGCTCTGGCACTGGTTTAAGCTTGATAAGTCAAAATGGATTCCGGCTGGGCCTATTTATGTCATTCCTGAAAACATATGGATAGGATTCAGGCGCTCAATACTTTCAACCTTCAACAATGACATTCAACACCACTTCTCCAGTCCATTAATCTTCCATAAGAATAGATTTATCATCCACAGCACTGAAGGATTGCATTGAGTCAGCATCAGCCTGAACAGTATTTACCACACCGACCTCACTCTGTATCAATTTCAACAATTAAAGCGTCTTATTTTGCTTGGTATACAGTAACATAACAACAGCAAAGGTCACAATGTTCCTCTGACTCCCCAAATTGTATTTTGTGTTCAAGGCCTCTAGCTGTGGTAAATAATTAGCAGATATAAACTAGTGCCATGTAATCTCAACCTGAGGGCTGCTCAGAGGTCACTGCAGACAATCACACTGCGCCTCTCTCATTCTAATTATATTTCTGGAGAGTAGATGCAGCCGAGTCTGAGTTAAACACTTGTGAACGTAGGCAGGGAGGCAGGCGTGCCCCGAGCACTTGTAGAGACGAGCCATCCGGCGGGACCTCTCACAGGCCCCTGACGGACATTCGGCTGCTGGGGTACTGGCAGGGCGACGGAGGCGCAGCATAATTTTGCCCGACTGCCATGTCACAAAGTGTCACAATCTGTCCCTGACAACCCCGACTGCAGGCGATGTGAGAGAATATGGGAAAAAGAAATAAAAGGGAGGGAGACGAGAGGAAAAAAAAGGGGGGGGGCTTGATTTGGAGTGCCAGAGGTGGTAATAAGCATGTCTGGCTACTTCCTGAGAGACAGTCTATTCATCAGGTTGATTTAAAGTCAAAGGCGGAGGCAATTCAAGTGATCTCTTGTCTGGATCATCTGGCACGCTGACTGTGCAGTGAATAACAGAACCTGGCATAACGACTAAGAAAAATAAGGTGCAAAGCTCTTATTGTGGACCAACCCGTCCTCGTTCCCAACTCGTCACATACGGACGCTTGGCCAGCAGCCCTTGCCTCACTTTCTAACACACTGCTCCACTACTGTTGCAGGTCAACGTTGTGAATTCAAACAAAACTACTTGGTTGGGAAAACATTGTGGTGTGTGTTAAAATGAGCACCTATGTTACTTAAGTTAGCTAGCACACGCAAGTTCAGTAGTCAATGTAAATACCTCTATGACGACTTTTGGTTCCACACGAGATACAAACGGTGGTCTCCTGGGTGAAAGTCATGTGTTTGAGGACTTTGTCTCTCTTTATACTCCGGCAACTGACTTCCAGAGTGGTTGATCGTGTCTAATATTGCCACGAATGTGAGTACAAGCTCGATGGGTCTCATTCAGATGCTAAAGAGTGCCCTGTGCATTGTCATCAGCAGCCGAGGGCCGTGACAAAGCATCCTTATTTGAGGACCTGGGAATGAGGCCTTGTGGACATGATCTCTTCCCCACACAGGACTTGAGCGATAGGTAGCCCGCGGGGGAAAGAAATGTTCTACAATGTGTTCCAGGTGTTCCTCATGAATTAATAGGAACCCCAGATGGCATGAATCAAAGAGTGAGTCATCCTGTCAAAACCTTGAGCATTAAATGAGTTCATATTTGATCACAGAGATGGATGACTTTAGCAGTAAAACATTTACCTCTCCTACTAGATACCAGTCAATTTGATCTCTCAGGGCTTCCTGAGCTGGCCTCTTCACTGTTCAAAGTATTAGATAAAAAGCTGGTTCAACTGCCTTCAGCTATTACACTCCCAACTCTAACTTCTTTTAAAATAAGGCTGAAACCTTTTCTCATCTCCCCCCCCACACACACTCCAAAGCTTAGACTCTCTTTTTTTGGGATGTTTGGGTATTTAGTAAACTGTTTTTCTTGTTGTTATCTATATGATGTGTATTTTTGAGGAAGTAACTGTTATTTATAGGACACCAGGTTAGGATAATAAATGCTTTGTCTTTATTTCTATTGTCTTTAGTATTTCAATCTGCCCCGACTTGTTTACATCACTCCTCAAAACTCATTAGACAGTCAAAAAAGACCACCAAGTGGTCCCTGCACGGCAGCTGCTGCTCATTTCACACTGTCACTATGCACACACTGGTGCCTCAGCGACGAGAACGATCCCGTGATAATGAGCTAATTATAGGTACAACATTCCTACTTCCATATCTAAATGCTTGTCTCTAATAGGAAACATTTCAAATGATTGAGAGGCAGGGAGAGAAAGAGACGGATAATTGATGCAAGCAATTACAAGTTCTGTGTCGAGCAAATTGGCCAGCATATCTGGACATGTAGGGGGACTGCGACCTCATTTACATCAGAGTGTCAGGAAATAATTGGAGAATGTACTGAGGAGGTGGGATTACATAAGCAGTTCACTTGGACAGTGAGATTCAGTTCAGACAAGAAGCTTAAAGGAAAGGACTGTGCTCGGAGGTCAAGGACAAAATACTATGTACAGCCTTGCTATGCTCCAGCAAATTCAATCATAGTAGTGTTGTTTTTTACAGCAACAGAGTATACTTTATGACATTAATCTGTTTCCAAAAGCTGTAATTTGAGTATTTGAAATGGTTTCACCACAAGCACACAGGATTCTGAATGCGTTGTCATGTTTTCAGCAGAAAGCCAGTAATAACGGCGTTCCGTTTTACTAGCCTTAAGAGAGACTTTAGCTGTGTTTGGGTTGAAACCGCTTCAAAAGCAGGGGAAGACGATGTGCTTGACTTTTAACAATATCACTTCCAGATGTTTCATTAAAAAACAACTTTCCAAGATCTCACCGCAAGAAAACCTTCTCGTGCGAGGGGAGCCAGCACACACGAGTGTGGCTTTCAGGAACCCACAATTTTCACATTTACATTTCAGTCAAGAAAAACAGTATCCAAAACTGTCTGGACTAACACCAATAAAGTGCTAGTATTAATATTAGTGTTACAACCCATCTAACCGGACCAACACACATGTCATTACCCTTTGTTACAGGAAGGTATCCACATAGCATACTAAGAAAAGGTGCGGTCCAAAAGCATTAGACAGCATCGCATGTGTTTCAATTTGACAGGCAGACTTTACTCAACAGGAAGCTATGGCTGACGATAAAAATGGCCACTGAAATATAGAGGTGCATTCATTATAGTCTGCCTCTTGTGCCTCTCATCAGGCTGGCTAACACTGACTGGCGGGCTCTGACCCAGTACTCCAGAGCTTCCCTCTAATGCACCCGCCTCTCATCAAGACCCTTGGGTGGAAAAAAAGGAGTAACATGCTGTTTACTCGCAATCCCAGGCCCGTAATTGCCAATTTATTTGATAGGCAGCCGGGTAATGATGGCATTTCACCCCTTGCCGCAGAGACTAAACGGGAGTGATTCATCCCAAGCTCCCTGCCCTGCCTGATCCAGCAGACTCCCTCTGCTCAGCACTGCCGCCTGCCTGAATGCCTGCCACCCAGACTGACTGGGGCAGGGTGCGGTGGGGGGATGTGGACGGCTTCAAACGAAACCAAAAGGGAACCCGGCGCTTCAGAGCAAATGCGGCTAAGCCTGCCAATTTAGCTGGGGTTTGGGGTTGAGGCAAACACAGCCGAGCTGATGTGCCATTTGTAGGCCTTAATGAGCTGGCAGGACGGAGTGAGGAGGGAAGGCGAGCGGGAGAGAGGAGGCTGCCAGGCCTGACCTCCTCTGGCCTCAGTCTTCCCTGCCAGCCAGTGCCTGATCGGCAAACTCAGTTCATCTGCTTCATCGGAGCGCGGTCGCTCCGTGAGGGGAAGGGAGTGCTACTGCAAATACCATTAGCGAACTGTTGGGTCTAACGAACAGCTCGGGTCAAAGCTAGCTCCTGTCTCACACCGCTCCCTGGTACTAACGAGTGACTTAGATGCTTTCTCTTTGTTTTTGCACTGGGAGGGAGCATCTCTGTGCAGCTGAACCACATGAGCAGTCCAGTAGCATTGTGCAGTGTTGTGCAATCAAAATACATTTGAGTGGAACAAGCACATTGACCTCCATAGCAGAGGAATGGCTACAGGCTTTCATGTGTCACCTGGACATACGTCTACCTTCATCTGTAACTATTTTACAGTATTAACTGTATTAAATAACTACAAAAATAAACAAAAACTAAAGAATCTATGCAAAAGCGAAACTGTTTTTTTTCTTCTTTTTTTTATACACTCTCCATTTTCTTGTTCCTCCTCCTTTCACAGCTCTGCTACAAAAGCTACAACTTGCACCTCCGGCAACGTGTGAAGTGGGTTTTTACAGCACGGCTGGAGAGGACTTGTTCAGAAACCTGTGGGGACCAGAGATGTGTGACCAATCTGAGGTGACATGGGGGTCTAAAAGTCTGTCTTCATGCTGCCCAGCTTTCAGCAGCTCCTCCGAAGACATGCTCAGTCTCCTGTGGGGTGTCTTGACCAGGCGACACGGGGAGAACCAGAGCTGCCGTTCCTTCTATCCTCCAGAGTGTTCTGAGTGGCTGAGATGTCAGCTCAGGTGGAAGTGATCATAGAGAGGGCGATGGATGCTCCCTGAGAACAAGTCGCGAGCGGGGAAAGTTTCTGCTTGAAGAAACCGGATATTCTCAAATTAATATTACGGAGACAATTTGGAATTTAGGACAACGTTCCAATAAATCAGAGTAAACACATCGGCTGGTGCTGCTAATTATCTTCATTTCAGGGACCGACTTCACACACAATATTCAAACCCAAATAAGATGAATGTGAAGCAGCGATCGTGAGGGTAACAGACCATAACATGATGTAACTGTCTAAACATGTTTCATTAGTGTGTAATGAGTCCAAGTGCAAATCATCAAAGTGATGTCATCTAAACGGGGAGACATGGTTGGCCAATGAGGCCAAGTCAGAATATACGGTTGCCAGTTCAGGCTTTTAGGATTATGAATATTTAACAATGATTAAAGAAATGACATGGAGCAAAAGCCTATAAACATATATTAGAATAGTTGCAGGTGGTATTTTAATGGATATTTGGTGTTCCATTTAAGGCATCAAAAATAGTTGTGACAACCGCCATAAGGTAATCCTGGTTCCCTTAATATGACATGAACCATTATGCATAATGAAACTGCATTTAATGATGCTTTAACATTGTACCTATGTTGCAGTAGTTTGGTTTTAGTTAGTAGAGATCATGGATGCTTTTATGATTCTGTGTGACAGTCACAGTGAAGCAACCCTCCATAGGCTGTATGTTTGTCCTGGTATAGTGCTGCACAGTCACAGTGCAGTCAGACAGGAATCAGCGAGTATCATTTCAATTTCTGTTGTCAACATCACATTACTTATTTCATTTCATGCCCAGTGAAGCATCGTGAAGCTACACGCAGAATCCGTTTTGCCTCAGTTGTTGGGCCATGTCTTTCTCAAAGACTAGCTCGCCTCCCAACTGACAGCTTTAATTATGGCCAGATATCTGATTGCTTCACTGTAGATTCTCCACACAAATCAAAGGGCAGGGTGTGTGGCAGCGAGGTCCCTCGAGCCTGCTCGCTTCACGTCTTGGAATATGTCACAGGGCGCGGCGACTCATAGCCGCTCTGTTAATGCTCGCCTTCAGCTCCCCCACAAGCCACGAGGACGGGAGTAAGTGGTGTCTTTTTTTGTATAAGTCATAAAGAGAGAGTGTGTGTGTGTGTGTGTGTGTGTGTGTGTGTGTGTGTGTGTGTGTGTGTGTGTGACTGCAGGATAAAAATAGTGCTCTTCACCTGAAGTACTCCAACATTTCAGATTTAGTTCTGGTTCAACACCAGAAAGAAATCCTGACAGAATTGATTATATGACATTCATAACTTACCTTTTGTCTGTGACATACCAAAGGTGCAAGGCCACATTCACATAATGACTCTTCAGTTATGAAACTGAAGTACAGTTTATAGATGTTTGTGCTGAAAGAACATGCACTGATTGAGAAAAACAAATAAATTCTCTTGAGCTCTGAATGTTTTTACTGTTACGTGGAATGATGAAGTAGTTTGACGTGAAGGTTGATGAACTCAAGTATCTTACTGCCCACATGACGCCGTTTCCTGTCAAGGCACAGGTTGTTCCACAAGCATCGCAACTAATGAATAATTCATGCTGATTCATTTGCTTCGGATTTAGTAAATCTTTATTTGAAGTGCAAACTGTGAAACTTCTACTACTACTACTTCCTATCCAACCATTATATATCATTCATGTCCAGAAGTTACTTGGTTGTCACTACAGTCAGTCAGTTCTGTGAACTTATCACTTGTTCATTCAACTTAAAGTTGTGGAGGCTGCCACAACTCTCACGTCTATCTGATAACTTCTTATAATACCGTTTTGTTGATTGATCACTTTTTTTAAACTCCACAGGGAACCTTTAAGTACCACTGAGATGCTATTGGGACTTTGACAATGGTTAGTAAATATTTGCTCAGACTTCTAATTATTCGGTCCAATCTTTTCTTCTTTGTTGTAGTTTTTGATTATATTTGAAATGCTGGTAATGTACTATGATTTTTGAATTTGAAAGTTCAGACTACCAGTGAAGCAGTGACCCGATATGTTAATGTACTCACGTCTGTCACTCTGTCTCTGGAGCTGCTCCTGACGGAAGGCTTGGACTCTCCGCTCTCGCTGTCGCTGCCCTTACAGTTGTTCTGCCCTGGCTTCAGCTGCCAAACACAACACACAAGGAGACCAAGGGTTAACAACATGAAGTAAAACTGTTAACACTGCAGTTTAGAGCTTTACATGGATAAAGCTGGCGATGGGAAGGCATCCCACAGAAATCGGCTCATGAATATGTGAGAGCTGGCAGGAGCTGCGGCGCTGTCTCTGTAAATCTGTCACATTTCGGGGCCTATTCAGCAGCCATCACTCCGCCTGCCAATGATAGACACCATCTGATCTCGCAGTATGAAACTCCTCTCAGCCCACGAAATAGAGAACAGGGACAAAGACCCCTCCAGAACCTTCAAATGGAGCCGCTATCCCTTCCAAGCAGACACCACATGCCGAGGCAGCAGGAGCTCGGCAAGTGTCATCCTCTAGACGCTCTGTTCGAGATGCAGCGAAATGACGAGAATAAAGGGGGGGACGTGCCAATCCGCGAGCATCTGAGGCCCTTCAAAATCTGTAGAACAATAAAAGACTCCTGGGAGTGCGGCGCTGAGTGGAAGGAGGTGGGGCCCGTACTCGCTGTCCAAGTCCGCGATTGATGTCCTCTGAAGCTCCCATGCTGCTCCTTGCAGACCAGACAAACGCCGCAGGTTTCATTTCAAAGCGCATAAAAAAATGCTTTATGGGACAGCGCAGTCAACGGCTGCTCTGCCAACTAATAGGAGAAGCAGAGCGTGGCACTGCAACACACAAAGGACTTGGACTAGAAGATGATGGCACTCTCCTTTCCCCTCCCAGTCCTGCTCTGAAGGGGCAGAGACAGTGCTACAGTATCTGTTTGTTTTACCTCTCCTTCACAATTCTCTTTTCAGGTACCGGCCATCATTTAGCGCGATGAAAGGGCACAAGGTGTGGGAATACCAAAAGAACCCCTGAGTTGAGCGGGTAATTAAAATGAAAATGTTCCCTTTTCTGTAGCCATTAGCGGTGTGAAAGGAATCCTATTCCTTGGGAGAATTGCATGATGGGTGGAAGGCGGGTGGATTCGCCAGAGTGCTGAACGTGATAAGAGAGTTTGAGCACTGGGAATGCCTGACAGGCCTGCTCTACAACGCGCGTGCATGCGTCTGAATATGCGTGTGTACCTGTGTGTGTCAGTGTGTGTCTATGTGGCCTGAGACGAAACCAAACGTGGCACACGCACAGACACATGCACACCGATGGCCTGCGCTGTGATAGCAGTAATTACCTCCGACACGTTTTATTCCCACAAAAACCAGGGGCACATTTTTCTCTTTTTCTTGTAAATGCCAGTTTGTCTGAGGGGAGTTTACATATTTTTTAGAGAGAAAAGAGGGAATAATATCTCATCCACCCTGGCCTGTGAACTGATCCTTGAAGAGAGGGCGAGGGACGCTGTTTACGCCCCAGTCTGCAGCTCCTTCATCAAAACATGTTGACCTATAATATTTATTAACCAGCCTGTGTCCCTGCCGACATCACCGGGCAGCCTACTCATGCATTTATGAATGTGTGCACACACACTCACACACACACACACACACCTTCCTGAAAGCCGCTGCTGACTCCTGCATCACATATTCACAGCCCAAAACCAAACTCAGATCTGTTAGGCTTATAAAACATATAATCTGGCAAGTGTGGGAGCGATATAGAGATTTGTCTTTTATTAATCAATGTGGTATCACGCCGACTCTGCAGTGGTGAGACCGCATAATCACATTGCCGTATCCTGGCTTATCAGTGGGAAAGTACTCCATGAAATCAGAAATCTTGCACAAATTTAAATCTGTGTGTAATGTCTGAAGAACATGTCTAATAAAGACATTCCAATAAAGAGCGGCTCATCTTTCAGGGCTATTACATAGCTCGAGACCTGATTACACAGCTATTTGAAAACGTATCCCTCAGCTTGTTCCCTTTAATTTCCCCTTGAGCTCCCTTAAATTACTTCAGAGAATTGTGTGTTTTTTTCCTCTTCATCCGCTCTCCCCTTTCTGAGGTTCACATGATGAATTCATTTTGTTTTATGCCGTGATTAATGTCTGTCTAAGACAAATGGAGGGAATGCTGGCGGTCAGGGCTAGACCACGGTTGATGCGTGATCCGTATGCATCCCCCCTTGCCGTTCGGCACGCATGTGAACCGTGGATTAATTACACAGTTTAACGTTAACCACCGCAGTGTGAAATAAAGTTTTACTGACGATGGTTATCCTCCAATATTCAGTAAAATATGCGATCAGGACCTCAGCATTCATGCTTTTCTGTTCGCCGATCTCTGATAATGTTACTTTGTAAACAACCAATCCGTGTTTAAATTGAAACGAAGAGACAGAAGGTTCTGTTTGGTTACATTATGATGCGTTCAGGCAGTATTGGGCGAAGATCATTTTATAACGTTATCACGATGTGTTCACATGTAATCCCGTAAAATGTAGTGTTGGTGAGAAACTTTAATAAATCCAGTTGTTTGAAAGATATATTTTCACAGCAATATAAAATAGATATTAGAGATTAATTATGAGCAGTTTGAACAGTTTATAATACATCATTAAAACCATTAATTACAAGATTTGTTTTAATCAATAAAATACAATCTGTTATTTCCTAATCATTTCAATTGTTTACTATAAAGTAAAAAAATAACATTTAGAATTGTTGATGGTTTACAGACTTCAGAGTGGTTCAAATGTGTTTTGGGGAAAGATGAGTGTGGAGCCTTGTAGACCAGCTGCTATAATCAAACAACAATATGGATCATCAATGATCGGCAATTAGTATTGGCAGCAAAAAACAAACGTGATCAGGGATCTCTAACAGTTCTATTGGTTCCCTTTTTTCCCTTTGTGCTGATCCGATCCGTGATTCTGATCCGTGAGTTTTATGATCCGTTGCTCCACTAGTCAGGGCCATCAAAAAATCAAAGTTGAAATTTAATGACTTGCAGTCTGATGATAAATCTAAATGAGGATCCTGTTTGTGTGGGCAGTCTGTGTGACCTTTGCTCCAACAACGC
This sequence comes from Pholis gunnellus, assembly GCF_910591455.1. Lineage (NCBI taxonomy): Eukaryota > Metazoa > Chordata > Actinopteri > Perciformes > Pholidae > Pholis > Pholis gunnellus. The sequence continues at coordinate 24,016,267 of NC_136540.1, forward strand.
TGATCAGATCACTCCAACTTGTTACTGCATGCAGGTTGTTTTTATAGCCTTTTAAACCTGTAATGAGACCCAGCGCACCTCACTGCATTCAGCAGAGATCTAAGGCGGAGGGATGAGTCATGCATGTGCAGAGGCCCCAGACTGGTGCGTACTGATGCAAGAGCATAAACACATTAATTAAGACGCAGGTTGAGACATACGGATGCATTTATTTAATGACCTTACTGTATCTGTGCAGCCTGGGTAAGAAGTGGCCCTGCAGGAAGATAACAGACAGATGGTTTTAATATTCCAGTGGCTAATTTCACAACAATTAAAGACACAGCGAGACATTAGCGTCTAATGAAACATTTAAACTACTAGTAAGTGCATCTGCCATTAATTTCCACACAGTGAGGTCTTGTTTTCCTGCAATCTGTTCTGTGTTAGGGGATAAAGTTTTTTTTTTTTCTCTTCCTCGTCTCTGTTACCAGTCTGAATTTACTGAAGTAGAGAATCAACAACTGTTTTCAATCAGCAGTCAGCGTGAGGCTTTGGAAGAGAGCAGCCGAACCTCAGCATGAAACTGTTCAACCCGCAAGTATGAAAATCATTTGGCATTTCTTATAAATCTTTTTTTTTTTTTATATATAAACGCTTTTGATTAAGCTACTAGCAACTATTCACACTTGCTGCCATACTGACAACTGAACATCCCCAAACCATTTGAATGAGTTTCCACTGAGTGAAAAATAGTTTAATTAAGTGTTGCAATCTCTGTGGAGACCAGTGTTCAGCAAGTTACTTTCAAAAGGTAATGTATTACCTATTACTAGTGACTTTCATTTGGAAGTTATAAGCTACTTTATTGTATTAGTCTGTGTAAAGTAATGGCTTTAAGATTTCACTACTTTCGTGATATTTTCACCAAACTGACCACAGAAGTACGACCATTATAAAATGAAGAGGCTAACGTTGTTTGGTAGCGGGTAATCAGAGTTTATTGTAGTTCATTACAAATCCAGTGGTGGTCGATATTGTGTAGCCTCAGGGCGTGCGTCCAGATAGCGTTTCTTCCTCCGGTAGGCCGCTGGGGAGCGCTTCATCCCAGCTCTGCGTGTGGGTTTTGTTTCTATGACAACAATATCTCAACAACACATCACCACTCTAACCTCCGTGGTATGAAAGAGTAGCATCAGCACTTTGTATATCTTCTCGTCGGGCTGATATCTATTTGCTGGACATTGTTTTCTCACCATGAGCACCAACCGGAGGATGCTTGCCCCCTCATGCTTTTGTATGGGCGAGCACGTCGCCGTCAATCTGACAGCAGTAGAGCAAAAGGAGGAGGATGTTGCTGCATGACGCGATCCATCGGAGACAACAATACTGTACTAACATCATCGCCCCGTCCAGCAGCTAATGTTAGATGCTTATATAATAGTGCTAATAGTGCTTACAGTGGTTTTTTCATGGTAGCGTGGTGTGGATGAATGAAAAATGTAAAAACAATAACACTTAATTCCAGGTGGTAACGTGTTACTTGACATAGAAAATGTAATAATATAACCCAAATCCTATTAGTACAGTTCTATATTACGTTGCTACCATAAAATAGCCAGGGAAGATAGCCCACCCTGCCTTAATAGATAACATAGAAACAAATGAGCTGTCAATGACTTCCTCTTCAAAAGGTCTAGTATGGATTTCCAATAATGTGCCAGAAGATTGCAATTTGTTGCCTGGCCTTGACCAACGCTACAAAGGTTCTTCTAATAGAACCTAATGTACATTCACCAAAACCCTCTCCCCACTGCTGGAGTGCAATAAGTCCTCGGATACAAGAGGACGAGTGGTGAGGCTTTTCCACATGTCTATTGAAATAAACAAATGTTTCTTTACAGATAACCTGCAGCATTACAATAAGCAGCATTATTGGAATACTTCTGTCTACCAACGCACGAGATGCCTGTCGTTATAATACAAAGAAAATGTCATTAAAAAAGACTGAATCAATATGAAATGTTTTCATTTCAGCATTGCTGTTGGCAGCAGCAGAAGGCTAATAGTGTTCAGGGTACACAGCACACACTACAGCATATCCACAGATCAGAGTGCAGGGAAATGATGAAATAATTCATTTAACTCTGAGAACTGCTCTGGAACAGCTATTACAACATTGTCTTGAACATGCGGAGTCAATTATTTTCCCACTAACTGAAAAGTGCTCACCGTTGCCATAGTGGAATTTTACAAGTGTATTGACCTATTCTCAAGGGCTGCACTACAGACTCGATGCAATCAAGCACAAAAGTAGGCCTGCTAACATTTCTAACCACAAAGGCCTCTTTAAACGGAGCCATACACAACCGGCCTGCCCCAGCAACTCCACCCCCAACCCCCATCCCTCAAAAGGAAAAAATAAAGACGGGGAGAGAACTGGGCTCAGTTTTCTGTACTGGCCTCAGTGGGATAGCCATCAGCTCCTGGTTTCCCTTAGTTACGCACAACAGCAGCTGCGGAGCTCGGCGGTAATAAAACCTGGAACAATTTAACGGCTTTTATTGTTCTTCTGCGGCTTTCAGAACAGCTAACCTGTCCTCTCAGGATCTGGCAGAGAGAATCCCACTAGGGCAGCAATGAAAGAGGATCTCATTTACCTAAAAGCGCTTATACATTTTTAATTTGCTTTAACAAGTAAATTAACAAGTCCCTCATTTGGGAAGTTTTATGGCTGCTTGCCACTAAGGGAGGACAATGAAAGTTTTATAGATAATCCACTACCTAGGCTGTGTTGCTGATAATAAATTGTCTATTTCCTGCGGCACTGTCAAATCCCCTTGGTTTCCACTGACTACACTTTGAATATCTCCTTTATGCTACCTTCAGAGGTCTATATACCACGGCTGTTAAAGTGCTGGGGAGCTTCACGACTCAGCAGTTAAAAGGAACAACTTGAAGAATTTCTGTAGACTTTATACAGGCGCCTTAGGAGACGCCATTGCTAAACATCAGACACCGCTAATCATGTCCACAGCAGCCCCGACATCGCATCAGCCTCACAGTGAGCCCATCGAGTAAAACCACCTTGTGCAGGCCGACAGCAGCAGTTGGAAACCGCTGGGCCTGTTTAACCCGCAGCCGGCTTTATGTGACGAGGCTCTTATGTAAAAGAGAAGAGCTGAGGGTTGGTCTGGGCCTGTGAGGGGGCGACGCGGGCCCTATGTCGTCTCGCTGACAGCGGCTGTGTGAGCGAGCCCACCAGCGTGGCCCGGCTCTGAGGCCCAGCTGCTTTAACCGCCGCGGACAGGAGCCGCGCCTGGCCCTCTCGTCACCCATAACCCCCTCTGCCACCCTCGCTCACAGCCTGTCACTGAGCATCAACGCTTGGCCTCAGTTGCCCCAGATTTGTTTACCGTTAGCTCTGTGTGGGGCAAAGGAGTCACGCGGTGTGAAAATAACCCTTTATGCCTCCATTTTATCTCTGTAGTTGAAGCATGGTCGTTGTGTGTTACTTTCATCACTGTGACTAAAATGTCATATTAAAAATACTTGACATGTGTATCACAAAGCCTACTGTTTGCCTGTGGATAAGATGTCACTTGCAGTCAGCGAGGGCAGCAGCCTTTATTAGTATCTAGGTATGTAACCATGGAGAAGCTGCACTTCCTTTCAATCCTCTAGCATCATTGAGCGGCAGTGATCTCTGGCGACCTTGTCAGACATCACATTTTAGCCGGGGAGAGATCAGTGAGGCCGAATGCACCCACTCTGACCAATCTCAGGCCACGCAGGAGGCTTTCCTAGCATCTGTGCTGGAATGTGCAGCCAAAGCGAAGACATGGAGCCACTAAGGGCTAGTCACAGCAGCCGCAGGGTGAGAGCATCCCGAGAGGAGGAGAAGTGGGAAATGGAGGCTCACTGGGGGGAGGAGGGGGGGGGGGGGGGGGGGGGGGGGGGGGGGGGGGTAAACGTGGCTGAGAGCACTGTCTTGATCTCATCAGTCATCCTAAGGACTCCATTTCCTCCACCGCAGGCTGGAGGCTACTACAGCTCGTGGCTGCATATATATATTGCCATAAATCTCTGATCTATGACGACATTACAGACAAATCAATATGCTTTTAACATCCATCCTCTGCCCTGCGTCGCAATCACCCTTCTCCCTCCTCACAAATGGTCATATAATGCTGTAGTCTGGTGGATTGAGTTATGGGGACAATTCCCAGATTTAATAATGAACTGAGCAGGTGGAAAAAGTGTGTGGTGGGGGTTTGGAGGGGGGAGGGAATGAGCAGCGGGAGACCTCTACTCTCTCAGATCATATCTGAACATCTTGTTATAGTGGCCCCGCGTGGCAGTAAAATAACCTTCCTGCCCACTTTACGCACGTCCAATTTCCTGAGCTCTAACAGTCCCCATGTACAGCGGGCAAAAAGCCGACCGAGAAAATGCTATTACTAGAATTCTTCCCACAATGCATTGGGAAACGGAAAAAGAGGAGGGTGCAAAAAGACCCCTCTAGCTGCCTGGTCGAGCGCTCATCACCACATAACTACTCATCAAAGAAATTTGCGTGCAATTAATTACATGATTCCCCAGCTCTTCAATCTGTGTTGCCGAGTCGTTACTTCAATATTGGCTTTCAGGGACCATCCAACTAAAGCCACAGCCAGTGTGCCAAATCACAGCTCCCGGAGCTGGGCAGCCTCAATAAAGAGAGGTACGGAAAAAAAGACAGCAGAGGAAGAGCCCTCTCCTATCGGCTTGCAGGGGCTATCATTTCTCTTTTTTATTGCCATTTATTTTCCTCCAGGAATTCACTGCCAGTATATTGGCAGGCCTTCCAGTAGATGGAGGCAATGAAATTTAGCGCAGACACTTAACACTGGGTCAAGCCTTGTGTGTGGCTCATGTGTGGTGGTAATATGATAGACAAACGCTTCTAGTTTAGGGAAAGAGGGCTTTTTAATGTTACAGAAATATCCACAGAGTGCTCTGTATAGACGCACACGTGGCTGCAGAAAAAGGGAAAATGCAAAACCGGAGCCTTTCAGAGGGAGACAACCTGAATAGGTCAAAGCTAAACCCTGAGTCGTGCAACAACTACTGGCTTAAAAGCAATACAGTAAATTCAGCTAGAAAACCAATAAGCTAATTGGGATCAATTAAAAGACATTCTTCTCAAATCCTTAAGAGAAAAAGTCCGCTCCATAAGCATGTCATCTAAATTAATTTACATCCACTCTGGAACGACTGTGTTTGCATTTTACATACATTAATAAGTGTAGCAAAGCAGACACAGGCTGCACTGTGACTAATGTTTGGACGTTAACATTAAAAGGTTACATAGGCTAAAAATTATTTCCGTTCATTTTGGAAAACATACATCAATGCACATAACTACAAGCCCCCTGTGATCATCTCTCAGCATATGTGCAGTGAATACTCATCCGATTAGAGTATTTAATAAGCTAGTGAAAGGCTCTCTAGACCACATTCAGAGCATTAATATAGCAGCAAATAACTATTTGCTATGTATAGATATAGTGGAGTAATCCAAGCTTAACTGTGCTGTTTTTGGAGCAGGGCCGGCTGCACGTGTGCCTCACTGACTAGGTAACAGCTGTCGCTCTGCACTGCACGCATACTGGGTCTACAGCTGAAAACACCTTTCTTTGCACTGTTAGCGCTTTCAGCACCTGCTAGCTGTTAGCGGTCGGCTCAGCCATCGCCATGTTGAGAGCTGTCTGGCGCATCGGTAGTGACATGTTTTGTGTCATCCAGTCAGAGCTAAATGGGGCAGGATGGGTGGAGACACAATAGCGACGGAGTATGGCGGAAGCTATGGCGGGACTGGATGCTGCTCATAAAATACAAACTCTGCATTCAGAAGACAGATTAAGAAGAAAATGTGCCGTGTTACTGATGTTGGTCAGGTTGGTATTTTATAAAATACTACCGCAAAATGTGCCCTTATTTGCACAGGAAGACTTCATAAGCACTCTACAACACTGTTAGTGTAATTACTCACACTGCCAGATGGGGGAGACAAAGGGACAGTGCAGGTCTAACAGCCTACCATGCGCTGTGCTTACACACTGGTGCAAACAAACAAGGATAGCATCTCACCTTCCATGCATTTGGCTCCATCTGCACTGCTATTTAAGGGATTAGACGGGCTCGTAAAATCTGATGGCAGGATTTACGTTTCCTATTTGGCTGACCCAGGGTGTCCCCCCGGAGCCTGGCGCCGTTATCACTAATCCCGGTTGTAAACGTCCTCATTTAGCCACCTTCCTGAAATTCTGTCATTATGAAGTCATAAAACAAGACAGCGCTACGCTCCCATCGTATTAACAGCAGCCTGAGTTTGCCTGCTTCGTGACGAGTATGCTAGAAAACATCTGCTCTGGCTGCTGTAACAGACCGGTAATGGGACACAGCAAAAAGCCAAGGGCAACAGAAATACAGCCAAACAACATGATTGTAATTGAAATAATCAGGACTTCAGAGACAGGAAGTAGCTCACATGAACTACAGCAACATACTGTACATACTTGATGCAAGATGGTACATATCGCCACGATGAGGACTAGAACATTGTCCATTAACATTTTAGTGGAACCACATTGATGGTGTACTTGACTCCCTTTCATCCGACTGGCCATAAAACTGCAGCTGCCCATAATGGGCTGGTGACAGGCTGCGGATCTCACACAGCCCTCTCTGCGATGTATTAGGCTTCCTTCTTGTGCTGTTGGAAATATTGTTATTGTGAGTCGAGCACACGCGAAAGATCCAAACACTATAAAATAAAGACAAATATTCTATGACACCTAATCTTAAAAAAACATGACACAATCTGGCACAACTATGAGCCAGTTACAAAGGTCGAGGATGCGTAATCGTCTGCCAGGTGTGGAAACCACAGGACGCATAGCGGCCATGGCTCCTCCTGCAGCATGTCGCCTTGTAGCCCAGTTCATCTGCAGTACACTGCAGTGTCACAACAATGTTGCTGCAGTTTTGCAATTTGTCCCGCCAACTAATTAATTAGTAGCTGAACTCTACAGAAATATGAACAGAAAGGTAGGTTTGGAAACATTATCATTGTTGGCAAAAAGAATCCAAAAACATTGTTGTGCAAAATCTCGGGTACAAAGAAAACTAGCGACATCAAAAACCTTTGCTGATTGATCCGTGGAGGGAGAAAACGCACGCAAAACAGAGAATAAAACTACCTTTAATAAAGTAGGTGACTAAAGCTGAAGTCAGATGGCGGATGTGAAACGGTTGGAGCAGCATGGAGCGAACAGAAGCGACTGCATCAGAAAATATACACTCTATGCCTCGAAAAATGATCAAGGACGTTCCACAATTATAAGACAACCATCTACATACATTTTCAGCTGAAAGGCTGTTTCAGAAACGGCACTTGAAAAGTTGGAATAACTTGGGAAAGTTGGAGCTACTTGAAAAGCCTCAGTGCAGCAGCAGAATCTAGGGCGCGTACTTGTAGTGGTAGTTCAATGAAGGATGGTGTATACACAAGATGGAACTTCTTATTGTCTCTAAACTAAGTACAGCCGTGGAAACTACACACCGATTTCTTCATCCAATGTCATCCAACAGCTTTACTGTGGCAATAAAGGGAGCCGACGCAGCACTGAGCAGAGCTCCCTGCCACTCCGGACCCGACAGCGTCCAACAGTGGCGACGCTGCTTGTAGAAATAGCCTCCCCACATGTGTGTAAGGTGCATTACAACACAGAGGGGACCGGTTTTATGTCAGCCAAGTTCCACATTGCTTGGCGTAAAGAGAGACTATTCAGGTGGTTTAGTGCTCTTATTTATGTTGAGAATTACAGAGCGATCGTAATCTTGTCGGTTTTTTACTCCTCTGACAAGTGGTGTTTTCAGCAGCTATCAGCGATCTTGGCAGGGCAAAAGAATTACTCCATGACCCTCTTTGAAAGCCATGCCCTTACTCTGTTTGTGTTTTGGTCTGGGCTTCCTCTAGCGAGTAATGGACTTCCTTCAACTCATAAATCACACTTGTACACCTCTTTTGATTTTTTTTTCCTCCTTTCCTCCGCCATGTTTTGTTAAGTGTTCCACATCTTTGTTCGCGTGAAGCTATTTTCTGTCACAAAAAGCAGCCAGACAATGCCGGCCCTCTCTTTCCTGTTCTTGGAAAGGCACTTTTACAGGCGCTGAGGGCCACAAATGTCAACCACAGGAAGGCAATTATGAGAGTAAAATGACTTCCTCACTGTTATCAATCCACTGTGTGAACCCAGGGAATGGTTAAAAGCCACCATGAAATAGGGCACAGTTAGAGTTTTCTCCTGGGTCCCAGCCAAGGCTGCTAACCTTGCTATTAAAGGCCCCGACAAGCTTTGTCAATGCAATCTGCTGAATGCCTTGAGTGACATGCGATCGATATTCTCCACTCTCCCGGGTCATCACCAGTGACAGAGGCCTAAGTAATAATACAGCTCTAGCTGCCTCTCTAACTTAAACGCTTCCACAGCCACAATATGTTTTCCTTTTTTTTTGTCTCGGGGCTTGCGAGCCAAATTTTCTGCACTGATCGAAAGAGGAAGATATGGAAGGTGGGAGAGAACAGGGGAGGGTGGAGGTGGGTTGGGTGTTGGGGCGGTGAGGAATTGGTGTGTGTCTAGATTGATGCTGGCGAGGGTAGTGAGTGTGGCCGGCTGAGGGAGGGGGGGGGGGGGGGGGGGGGGGGGGGGGGATCTGATAAATCGAAAATGACTGGCTGCCGAGTTGTAATCTGCCAGCGTCGAGCCCCCTGTAGCAACACGCCAAATGAAAAAGCACGCTGACAGGCCGGAGAGATGGACGGCCTGCGGTAGATTGCGGGGAGGAGATGGAGCAAGGGGAAGAGAGAGAGAGAGATAGAGAGAGAGAGGGAGGGAGGAGGAGGAGGGAGAGCGGGAGGGAAAACAGACAGAGCAGCGTGGCATTATGGGGCAGACGTTCACGTTTCTTCCAGCGCACGGAGGTGTCAGGATGCGGTGAGGGAAAGGTAGCTTGTGGTTGCAGGCAGTAAATATACTCCCGTACACTCACACACACACACAAACTCTTACCAGCTGAAAACATAAGGGTCCCATTACAATTTCTATTAGGTCTAATGTAAACACGAACAGTTGGCAGTGTTGCACAGCCCATCAAGAGCCGTCAATTAGCTTCACACTGAAAATGTGTTTTATGTGTTTATATGACTTGTGTGTGTGTATACAGAAGGCTTGTAAATCTCTCGTTATATGCTATCTTTGCAGTTTGCATAAATGCCATTTAAAAGGGATGTGCGCACACATACACACACACACACACACACACACACACACACACACACACACACGCGCATACACACACACACACGCGCATACACACAGGCAGCTGTCGTGTCCTTCACGAGCAGGTGAGTCAAGCTACAACATCAAAATCCAACGCAAGAGCTCCACCTACTGCAAGTGCCTCCTCTGTGCCCCTTCCTCTGTTGTTCAGACAGCCAGCCGAGCTCTGGGAAAACACCGGCAGCAGACGGCCGTCAATGTGCAGCACGCAGCTCATTCCCACCCATTCCATTCCATTTCAGAGCAACATTTCTCCTTGAGTGTTCGTGACAGACTGAGGAAAAGCCAATCCAGACCGGGCTAATAAGGCTACAGCGGTCCATCCTCGTCTGGGTGCCTGATACGATGTCAGCTGCGATGAGAGCTAAAAGCTAAGCCTGCTCTCCCCTCCCAGGTATTAAGCGTGCAAGCCTGATGCCTGTTAAGCAGGGTCTTGCAGGAGCAGGGCCTGGGAGAAGGAGTCAGTCTGCCTCACTGTCTGCCTGCCGAACAGGCCTGCTGGACCTGAATACACAACAGCGCTCCGCAAAATAAGCAAGGTCAATTCAGCAGCAGCGGTGAGCCCGAGACAAGAGGACCAGCATTGTAATTGGGAACTCAATAAAGCTCATGTGGAAAACAATGCAAGATGATGCTGGCAGATCCCACCCACCAGGACTACAGAGAACCCAGAGCAAACAATCTGTCTGCACAGCCATCCATAATGCTACCCAGAGTTTACACATCTACATCAGATGAGCTGCATATATTTAGAAATCACTAGTGGCACAGCGTGGGGCCCGATGAATCCACAAACAGCAGGAAATAGCGCCAGTGTATTTTCAACAGAATTATCTGCAGCTCTTTGTCAGTTTATCCATTGCTGGGTACCCCCCCCCCCCCACTCTGCCTCACCACAGCAGCAGACATGCCCAGCAAGGCAACAGGGGCCTTGAATCTGTAAAGGCTGCATCCCTCCTCCCCCGTTTCATTTGCAGACCCGTGGCTCACAGTCGGACTGTCGCAGAGAAAAGCCATCTCCCTCACAGCATGGCTGCTGTTTCAGGGCAACGCCGATCTGCTGCATGCACCCCGACTTCCCGCGCTCCCACTGGGCTATTCAGGAAATCACGGCTGATACTGAGCCGTTTGTCTCCCTTTTGTGCTCACCCCTGATCGCCCCGCCGCAAAAAAAATGAAAGGAAAAAAAAAAGGGGGCATAGTTTTATTTCCCCTCCCCTGAGGAAACATTGAAAATTATTTCTGTAACCCTCAGTGTGGCAATTTTGGTAAAAAGCACACACAAAAATCAAAAAATGAATAAAACACATTTTAAAAGGCAGGCGCTGCAGGAGTGGAAGTCTGCCTGTGGCTTTCTCAGTTGGCTGGGGAAAATTGGGTTCTCAGCCGGAGGTTTAGCACTTGAAACTTCAGGCACTTTCTGGAACAAAACTGGTGTAATCATCTCAAATAGGCCAGTATGAGATGAAGACTTTATATAGGCAGCGAGAGAATCCACTGAGGTCTGATCAAAGAAATACTGAAGGAAGTAATGTGGGAATTATATTTTGCAATTTCTGTGGCTTTCCACTGTGACAGCTTTTGTGTCAAACGGCTTTGAACTACATACATGCATAAACAACCCAGGAACCAGGGATCATAGACTCATCAGTGCAGATTTGCTAGCGTTGGCTGCAGCACACATATTCCTCAGCCACTATCAATTATCCTGCCAAACAAAGCAATAAAAAAACAACAGGTCAAAGAAGCAGCTCTCACATGATTATGGCTAATGAGCAATAAAAAAGGGGGGAACCTGCCTCACACGACCTTGTCCATCATACCGGCTGATAAGATTAAATATGACTTCAGAGCAAAGTTACTTGCTGTTTGGAAAGGGATGCAATTGTTTCAGTGTTTCCCTGATAAGAGTGTGGAACTTAGTTCGGGTCAACTAATGTTTCCCAGGCTGACTTATGACCTGCTCTGCTTTACTGCAGATAACACGATGTAACCTCGAAAGATAATCCACGCTTTCTCAGATAAGCTTCTATCACTCTCCGACAAAGACAAAACACACAACCATGACCTGAAACAGAAAACTTGCGAAATCTTGAAGAGTCGGAACACGAGTGAATCCCCCACCCAAAACCTGGTCAAGGCCGTGACGCGTATGGAATGGGTCCTGATGGTTTTAAGCACCTGGTACACGTCTCATTTCCAAAACTTTTAGTGAGAAACTACAATTTCAACAGAACGGAGCCAGTTAACAAAAACAACACCTCAGCTTGTGTCTACAAACAACAGCTGCACCGTAACAAAGTGCTAAGAATCAGACAGCATCACAGTTTCAAACAGTGTAAAGGGTACTTGTATTATAAATTATGGAGGAGCTCAGTGAATGCAAATGAGAACTACACAAGGCTTATTTTCTATCCGAAAGACAAAGGAGAGAAGTGTGGCAGAGACAACATGCAAAGCTGGGTACAATCTTAAAAGTAGCGGGAAGCGTTGGGGGGTTTGGGTGAGAAATGCGTTTACTTCTCTGCATTCTCACAGGAGAGCACACTGTGAGCCAAAGAACAAGGCTGAAACAAGCATCCACTGCATTTAAAAGCACACTTCCAACAACCCTTTTTATCCAAACTTTTTTTTTTTTTCCCCTCCTGATAACGCTTCATTTAAAATTGTCTGTCTACACTACACTTCATGAAAGGACGCCAAGCTTTTGTAGGCCAGAAAGACTCAAGTGCGGGCTCCAAAGAGCTAATGTCAAAATTCCCCCGAGCCGTCTTTTAAACACGGGGGTTAATAATTCAGCACAGCCTGAACAAAGAGTGAATCTGAGCGAGCGCTGGGCTCTCTGGTGTGCGCTGCACTTTCTTTCCCCGTCCCACAAGAAGGAACAATGACGCGGGCACTTCCATCTCTGTTCGTGACGGAGTTTGTTCTGCTTTATTTGGAGCTTTCAGGGTGGATTTTCAACAGGCAGCCAGAGCCACTGCCTCGTGTCTTTGCTTCCCCGACGGAGAGCTGCAGCACACCAGCCTGTCGCCCTCCTGATGACCTGTGGGTGGTGCTACATGACAACACATCACAAGGAGGAGGAGTGGAAGGAGGAGGACGGCAGAGATGGCTGGAACATAATGCGTAGTGGAAGTTTTAGATAATAAGGATGTATATAGTCTGTGATGAGACAATGTTGCTTTAAAGAACAACATGTGTAGTACACTTTGAGCCTCTACCATTCAATCTAGGAGGCGTCAAACTAAACACAGAATGCTCAAAACAAACAGAATGATCCTCTCTTCTGGTCGCCCTTTCTCCTCTTCTCCCTAAATCACCACTTTGATTTTACTGCTCTGTCTCCTCTGGTATGTAAGTGTAACCTCGCCGTAGGAGGGGGCCATTTAACTCCTTCACCCACAGCCTGAGGCTAACGCGTTACGCTTGATTGTCACTGCGTGTGTTCCAACATTGGACGGCAGATTTACAACTTGAAATCTGTCAAAACCAGGGAGACGTACACTACAGGGGGCAGACCCACACCAATGATGGAGGAACCGCTGAGTGCAATGACGCCTCCCACAAGAGTCTCCGACTAACGCTTCACGAGTCTGGTCATGACTCCGTTTAGAGAGATGATGTGCCTTTTGTGTTGGGCCACTCTCGCTGCCCCTCGCCCCAGTTGGCATTAAAACAAACACACATCTTGACACCCACACACTTGACCTCCATGCCACATTTGGGCAAAAACTGTGGCCGCCATAGGGTTGGAACATTTTTGTGGACCGACCAACCAAGCGAGTGAGATATATAGCTGCTGGTCGCAGCTAAAAGTCTAAATAAATACTACATGGCTTGTTAAAGGGGAACTCCAAATATTTGACACATCAAAGGCTGTTTCCAGGTGCACACCTGCATATGTTAAAACAAGTTGAATGAAGCCTTTTGTTGCTCCAGATGGGCCCGTGTGAGGTCTGATCTATCTATCCTATCATCCTATATTTCATCTTAATAAAAGGGAAAAATATCGCAGGGACACAAGTGCCATGTGTTACTTCCATCTCTTGTACACCATCATCTGGCGTTTCCTGTTCTTTCCTGGAAGGAACAGGAACAGGGTAAAGGGGATACAACACCCCGAGGCGACCAAAGGAAACGCACCATTACCTTGAATAAAATGACAGATTTCTCTGGGTTTGAACATTGTTGGAACATTTGGGGTAGTGCAAGAACACAACACAACAAAATATAGAACAGAGGTCCAGTCCTTTTCATGGATTTTAATGCAAATGTTAAAAACATTAAGGGAAATATTAAACAGCTTTTTTAAGACGCATTTCTACATTGACGAGCTGACTTTGGCAGATACAGTAAATGAACCTTGGCCACATGGTGCGGCCAGCTTCGCTTCTGGCAAAGACATAGCGCATCAAAGACATCACTGAGCACACACACTCCAAATGAAATGTTAAATACTCCACATCCTGATTGTAGACCTGGAGAAAACACGTGAGTTTTAAGCTCAGTACATCATATCCCATAGAAACACTGTCTTTCTGTGTTCTCTGCCTGGTGTTCTACTTTCCTGAAGACGACACCTACACGTTTGAAGGGATCCAGCTCTCGCTTCAACCTCTCCTCTTATAACAGACTTGGCAGAGGTAACTGTGCCTGTAGCCCCGGGCAGTTTAAAGATTCCCCATACAACTCTGATTAAAAATACACAATGGATCTTTTTAACTTTCAAAGCTAATAATTGATGAACACAAAGGCCCTCTTGAATTTTCCATGTGAAAGAGGAGCTGACATTGGAAAGGTTCACTGAGTCTGAGCTAGTAGCCCTCCCTCCCTCTCCACATCTTTCTGCTCTCCATCTCCTTGTAGCTGCGGGCTAATTGCAGCGATTTTAGATGATTGTTATTAAAAACAGGCGAGCGGCGGCGCTTTGCGAGCCCAATCCCCTCGAGGAGAGGCCCCCGTCACACCGGGAGCGCCTGTGCATCCTAATGACTGCAATCAGGGCCTGCAAGAGAGCGGGGGCGCCTTTGTTTTCTGCGAAGCCGTGAAGGAGGGCGAAGGGATGCGCACACACAGCAACACACTCCAACGCTCTTCAGGATGAATAAACCTGAAGAGAACAACAACAACAGCGGCGGCGCTGCAGTGTGCACGCCTGAGCGGCTATTCAAGGAGGAACCCGGACAATCACGTCACACAAAACAGAAACAAATGAAGCAGCTCACAGAGACATAAAAACAGCATGTTTTATTTACAGCTAAAGAATGTACCGCGCGCCACGAGGCTTCATTATAGCCGAGGGAGGATGCTTAAAATTCCTGTCTCCGTTTCATCGTTACAGTGATCTTTCATCATGAAAAACACTGAAAGTGTTCCTGAAAGCAAACACCATCTTCCCAGAACATTTGCAGAACACAGACATATCAAACATGTTCAATCATATTGTTTGCTTGCTGCTATTTCACTGATGGGGTTGAGTTATGTTATTTATATTTCAGGCATAGTGTGATACAAGTTTATCTAAATGAATTTAATGGCTTTGCTTATGCAGCTCTGTTCATTTTGTGTCAAGGTTTTCTGCCCACGAATAACACACACACACACACACACACACACACACACACACACACACACACACACACACACACACACACACACACACACACACACACACACACACACACACACACACACACACACACACACACACACACACACACACACTAGGACACACAGAAAGCTAACAGTGTGAGTCTGCAGTAAGTACTACAGATTTAACAGTGTGATTAATTAAATTGTAACTAAATCAATTCTAATTACCCAGCAGGGTTGGTTCTGATGCAAGGCAGCGGGCAGTACAATGACCGACCACACCAGCAGTTATCTGATACAATTACAACGTGCAAATTACAACACCCGGCAATCAGCACAAAAAATAATGAGGGTTAAACGAGAGCGGCCGGGGCCAGCCGGGGATCGATATCAGGACTATCTGCTGAGTTTGGACTTCTGATAATCGAGGCAGGAACAAGGAAATACATAAACAAAACAGATAAGAGGGCAGCTTCGGTGCAGAGAGTTGACTTCGTGAGCTGCAGTTGGTGGAAATACAAGCAGTACAGGTCTGAGTCAGTGATCAATCAATCAGCGAGGTGAATGGGCCAACTGGGAGCTGTGCTTTGACTTGATCCATCAGCTCCCCGACTGGCAAGAGAATTTAAAAAATGACTTGTTTTAAGCAAGACAGACAGAGAGGCTTTACTCTTTCCACCATCATAGTGTCCCCATCCTGTCACTGACGTCTTTCAGCCTCTCTCTTTTTGTGACTTTGCAGTGACTCTACATCTTCACAGGAATGAACACGTGTGACGACGGCAGCATTATGAGCGAGGAGTTTCATAAAGCGGGAACCTAAATGTTTCCCTGCACTTATAACCTCGTGCTCCTACAGTAAACATATCTGGTTCGAGCTTCTTGTAGACGCTGAGGCCTGTCAGCCTCTGTCAGACAGTCAGAACCCTCAGCGGCCTGTGTGAAGGCACAGGGAATGTTGTCTGTTGCAGCAGAGGTGCCTGGTAGAGAGTGGATTCTACAGCATAGCTGAATGCAAATCAGCCCACACAGACATACACACAGACAAGCACACAGTAAAAAAAAAAAAAAAAACACAGGACCTGTGGGCAGAGGGTCCTCCACAACACTGTAGCCCCCTCCCTGACCATGCATAATGCATGAGAACATGTAAATACGTTATTCCGCGCATGCATTAATGATCACGGAGAAACTCGCAGTCTAAGCACAAGGGCAATTAATAAAAGATGGCGCACAGATAAAGGCTCATCCCTCCCCCGTCTCCTAAACCTCCGCAGTCTCCCCCACCGCTTGATCCGCTGAGACACATTTCATGCCAATTCTTAACCTTGTTTTATTTCTGTGCTGCTTGGGGGTGTGGTGCAGCTGGAGCGGAGCTGAATAATGAATGGAGGCGATCAGAGTGCCCGACTACTGTAGAAAAAGTCTGCTCCACAGAAGATACAGCGAGGACACACACACACACACACACACACACACACACACACACACACACACACACACACACACACACACACACACACACACACACACACACACACACACACACACACACACACACACACACACACACACACACACACACACACACACACACACACACGTCCTTACTGAATGCTCCAGGGAGGAAATGAGGGGTTAACTGGTCTCTGGGAGGCTGTGAAATGAGGGCTTCATAGCCTGGAGATGGTGCATGAAACATCAACTCCGTAGACGCAGACACAAACATGTTTATCTCGCAAAGCGCACTTTTTAGGGAACGAGTGCTGCATCGGCACTGTAAGGCTGACGGGATTGCAAACTATAATGGAAAATGAAAACCGGCATCTTCTCAGACCGACTTCCTCCCCATATGTATGTATACTGTACAGGCCGTAGTAACTATGAAGAGCGAGCAGAGGAGGAAATTAGGTGACGTAGTCTAAAGAGTGACGAAGTCCACATAAGGGAGGAGGTCGGGGCGGATCAAAGCCCTGTTCAGAGAAGTGAAGTCAATACGGAAGTGCGTTAAACCTGCATTCTCTCTACTGACCAGCAGGGGGCGACTCCTCTGTTGCAAAAAGAAGTCTGATTGTATAGAAGTCTTTAAGAAAATGACTACTTCTCACTTGATTTATTACCTCAGGAAACATTGTTAACATGAGTTTATGGTCTCCCTTGTGAAACCAAAAGTCAACAATCACTTATTTCAACTTAAGTATGCAAGTAAACGAATCTAACATACTTAACTTATGTCAACTATGTAACATATCCTCCTTACACAACTTAAGTTACATAACAACATACTTATTTTAACCCAAACCATCATCTATTACTAAACATAACCAAGTAGTTTTGTTTCAATTCACACCGTTAACCTGCGACTGTTTCACAATGTGCGCGTGTGGCCAGATTTGTGCACACAAATGACCAATTCTGTCGTTTAGGTATGAGGACGTGTTGGCAACTGAAACAAAAACTCCAGTGTGTGTTTCTCAAGTTAAAACTTCCATTACACCATCCAAATGCAATGTCACATGTCATTAGTTTTTTACCTAAAGGTGTCATATTTCCATCTTCACTTGATGGACCGATTTTAAAACCAAGACGATTAAATTCCAGGCAACTTGGGAAAGAAATCCACCATGTGAATCCGCTCCCCCAGGGATCTACTGAGAATTGTGTTGGTAGTTTAAGATATTTTTCTTCTAAAGAACACGTTGTTATGTCCATTATTGGGGAAGAATAGCAGAAAGCAGCAGGTGTGTATCTGTTCTCGATTAGAGTAAAGGTAATCACGTTTAGCATCAACAGATCCAGCAACTATCATACGTTTGTGCATAAATTATGACCAATAAAATACAGAATAAACCAAAATGTAGCAGTTATTTTGTGACTAACCATCACGGAGGGTGAAACTGTTTCATGGGTGTGCCCACTTGTTTTGCAAGATCCTCAAACTGGCTGACACAAGTTCAACTCTTTCCTTTAAGAACAAACTATTGTTTTTTTCGTTTTTTCTGCTGGACTGAAATGATTTCAGGGCCGGATTCAAATCATTGTCTCCCTCCTGTAAACGTATATAACAGCCCCAACTCTGATTCCATCTCTCCTCATCTCCTTCACTAGTGAATCCTAGCATCCAGCCTCATGGCATGGCCGGATGCACCTCAAGTCGCAGTGACGATGAAGTACTGGCATTTGCACTTACTGGAACGCCGTTTTTTTCAACAGCCTCAGCCTATATGTCAAACTCGATTTCTAACCGCATGCACAGAAGAGAACCAGGAGGCGGCGGGGAGATAGAGAGGCAGATGGTTTGGGATGTTGAAAGCTCTGCCTTGTCTATTCTTTGTTCCACAGAGTATGAGCTGGCCGGGCTGACAGCTTGTCAATCTAACCGACCGGAGGGACAAGATGTGGAGATGACAGCACCCTCTCTCTCTGTCATTCCATCACTTGTGTGCAACCACAAGCTGACCTTTCACCGCCACCATGCTTCCCCTGTCTGTCAAGCACAAAAACAGGCGAGACGAGGGAAAAGGAGAACCCCCCCCCCCTCCCCCCTCCCTTTTCTATGTGCTGATTTCAAGTGACAGTAATCACTGTTTATTAGCTCACTTTGCCCAGGTCATGTCCAAGAGCAGCAGCCACATATTAGAGCGATTAGACAATTAGGGCCATTACAGCATTACAGTGGCCGATGTCACACGTCACACGTTACACTGTGGATAGAGAGAGTAGACCCCCCCCCCCCTTGCTTTCCCTCCATTACAGACATTTCAACCAGCTCTAAGCTAGCAGAAAATGGGCTTAATGATTGCAGCTTGTGTGCACCCCTGCCCTATTTAGAAATGGACTGCATTTTCTGTTCAAATTAACAGTGTGGGGGGGGGGGGGGGGGGGGGGGGGGGGCACAAAGGGGAATAGACTGCTAAGTAGACAGAGAAGAAGACCTGATGTAAGGCGGCTTACGCTGCAACACTAATTAACACATGGCCCGTGCTCATTTCCTAAAAATTTACTTAACACAACTCACACCGCTTCGTTTATCTGAGCAAATGAGCGCAGAGATGTGTATCTACTTAAGCTGCAGTAGGTCAATTACTACAGCTAAATAATTCACAGAATGTAATATTTAGGTCCCACAAAAACCCTATTTTCCCAAAAAAACTTCTACACTGAGTAAAGGCAATTATAATTAGCATAATTAAAGCATAAAATGTATTAATTAATACATGATAATTCCAGTAGAGCTAGCTTAATTGTGTGTGTGCCTACATGAGAGATGAGAGATTCTCTGTTCCTGTTGCGCACTACAGAAATGCAAATGAACAAATTAAGCAGCGAGGGAGCAGACTGAAGAATCTCTACAGTAACACGTCAGGGAAAACTAGCAGAGGAAGAGCAGTGAGGTGACAGTCACTCTGCTGGAGGAGGAGAGTGGAGGAGAGGAAAGGAGGCGAGAGGAGAGGAGAGGGACAGGAAGTTTAGTGAAGAAATTAGGGGAGTGAGGAGGAGAGGAGAGTAAGAAGTTTAGAGGCGAGGAGATAAGAGGAGTGAGGAGCAGATGAGAAGAGAGGAGGGAGAGAACAAGAAGAGGAGAGGAGATGAGAGGAGTGAGGAGGAGAGGAAAGCCAGCATCTGGACACTGCGAGACATCACAGCATGGTCAAAGTCTTCTCCTGCAGGAGGGCTAAAAGAGAGGGAAATCTGTTTCCTGTCATCTTCCATCTTGTCAGTCTTTGTTCAGACATCTTGCATCTCCTCCACCAGCTGTTTGCTGCCTGTGCTGACAGATGGCTGCTTCTCTTTGATACGCACTCTCCCCTGGCCCGCTCTGCCTCACACTTCGTCCTCCCCCCCTAACTGGGCAAAACTTTTAGGGAAAAAGCCAACTTGGGCTATGGACCACGGTGGATTACGCTGAACGCAGAGAAAGCTAGTTGGTCACACTGGCGGTGTATAATACACAGACTTTTCCCCGACGTTCTGATGGAAAATAATGATCTAAACGTTTTGTATTTGAATGCAAGAGCGGGTCCACTTGTGTGTATGCAGATCTGTTCCGCAGAGCTGGCCAAGTTAGAAAGAGTTTAAGCCAAGCCTCACTCAGAGGGAGGCTGCAGGAGAAGGCACAGGATTGTTTCTCTGGACCACGCCAGTGTAGACTGGTATTGCCAGACAGTTACACAAGTTTACGTTCAGACAAAAAGCAATTGTTGGGCTTTGCTCTCCAGCAGTCTGTAAGCATGTGATCCACCCTTCCACAAATCTGTGACATTCCCATAGCTCACATTGCCAGGCTGCCTCTGTGTATGAGTGAGTGTGTGTGCGTCTCTGTGTGAAGTGACCCTACACTGCATGTGAGTGTGCGCACTGGAAAACAGAGGGCTCTTTGAGCCAGGGTACCAGGGTCTGCCCATGCGGCTCAGGCAGCCCAGCTATGGGAACCATCCCCGTGCCCGGTCAACCAGCAGGCTGAAACCAGAGCTGCTCAGGAGCGGGCAGCAGACGGCAGGCAGGATCCGGCATTCCACTGGGAATTTAACTGGGGCTAATGAGCTCTGGGAGGGCTCCTTCTGGGGAGAAAATGAGGCACACAGTCACTGTGCAGCTCTACACACACACCTTTACTCAGTGCCGCGAGTGTGGACACGTCTCTGCTTTCAAGCATAGCAGAAGTTTGCAAAGATCTTCATGTCACGCATAATCAACAAAATGGTTTTAGGAACCTGAAAGCAATACTTTTACCATTTTGTTGCTCTCTTGCGGAGGAAGAGAAGAGGAGCTCAACACCACTCTCATACCTGGTCATCAAACATAATGCTACAGCCAGCAGCTGGTTAGCTTAGCTTAGCACAAAGACTAAAAGCAGGGGGACACAGTTAGTCCGGCTCTGTCAAACAAAATCCCCTTACCCGCACCATTCAATTTCACTATTTAACACGGTTTACTTTGTTTGTTTAATCCATACAGACAGAAATGTGTCTGCCATGGCAAATTGAAAAAGAAGATTGAGAGCAGTATCAATGTTCCCCTCTT
This sequence comes from Pholis gunnellus, assembly GCF_910591455.1. Taxonomy (NCBI): domain Eukaryota; kingdom Metazoa; phylum Chordata; class Actinopteri; order Perciformes; family Pholidae; genus Pholis; species Pholis gunnellus. Next base: position 24,037,251 of record NC_136540.1, read on the forward strand.
AATGAGGAGCTCTCTCTTTGAAGTTGTGACTTCACTAGTGGTAACAACAAATGCTTTTTAGTAATACAAGGTATGCAAATTGAATATTGTCTGGGAAGTACAGACTCCACCTATAAACTATACTATGGAGAGATAATCACAATGTCCAAATACATAAATCTATTATATTTTGCCATCGTCCCAAAAATCATTTCAACGCTCTGTAGTCAGTTTAAACCATGAAAAATGTAATTATCCTTTTTGTTATAGTCATTTATATTGTTTTTTTCATAAAATAATTCAAATAAGGAAATAAAAGATTGTATTTTCATTGATTAAATCCAATCTTGTCATTAGTGGTTGTAATGATGTATTATCAGTTAGTGTAAACAGCTCAGAATTCATCTCCAACATCTTTTTATGTTGCTGTGAAAACATCTCCTTCAAACATCTGGATTTATTCAAGTTTCTCACCAACGCTACATTTTACGAGATTACATGTGAACACATGATACCGTTCGCCCAATACTCATGTTGACTGAACAGAGCCTGAACGCATCATAATGTAAGTGAACGTAACCTTCGTTCGTTGTCCATTAGCCACTTCACTAGCTCTCATTCTGTCAATTCAAACACGTTTGGATGTTTACAATGTAACATTATCAGAGATCGGCGACTAGAAAAACATAAATGATCTCCTGATCGCATATTATACTGAATATTGGCAGGTAAAACTATATTTCACATTGTGATGGTTAACGTTAAATTGTGTAATTAATCCGCGGTTCACATGTGAGCCGAACCGTGAGGAGGGATCCATACGGATAACAGATCGACAACGATCCGTTACACCACTAGTCTACATACACATACAGTATACTGTATATATAGTGGCAGGCTTATGGACACGCACGTCCTGTTTTCTTTCCTTTAGCTTGTCTACAAGAGATGGAGATAAAAGGCGACAGGCAAAAAGCATACAGCCCGTGTGGGTGAAAGTTGTCTTTCCAGTTGGCTAGGCATCCAGTCATACGCTCCATCCATCTGTCAGGCCCGTCCCTAGTGGCTACACTGAGGGCTCGCTCCCTCTACCACTCGCTCTCTCTCTCTGGCCTGCAATTGTTCAGTGATCCAGACTCTGGTCAGCCGCTCCCTCTCTCCGTTCTGTCTTCCACTGAGGAGGCTGGAGACCAGAGACACAGAGGCAGGCACTGCCTTGTTACAGCCCACTCACTGTGTTTACATCCAGCAAATTAACACAAACATGGCAGGGGGATATGAGATCCGGCCTGGGGCCTGAACCCAGCAGCACACACACACACACACACACACACACACACAGAAAGAGGAATTGCTCCTGTGACTTCAGACCTCACTGGTACTAGCAAGGCTACAAACATACATATTTTAGAGGGCAGCTTCGATTATGTAATTTCGCATAATTTCTTTAATGATGCATTATAAAAATAAATTAAAAATAAATTATTTTTCTGTCTGACGATCTCTCCTTTAAATCCACCAATGACATCTCTGGGCTTAGAGATACTTGGAATATAAGATGGGCAAAGTGACAATCCTGCCTCCTCATCTGTGTAAGTATTTTAGTTATACTGTACACTCGTCCACTTTGGGGCTTAGCATAAACAGGCACACAGGACGCCCCGCAAAACCACTTAGCTCTTCATGAACAAACACATCTAACAGAGTGAAAATCTGACTAGTCAAGCTACTTTACTCCCTCTAAGCTCCTGTTGTCTCCGCCGTGGCGGAGGCTTTTGTCTGACAGATGTTTACAGGGGATGGGCGATGTTTCCTCACTGCGCGCTGCCTGGGAAAACATCTGGAGTTTGCAGGGATTTACCAGTAATCCCTTCGGCAAGCTGTGGAGCGCTCTCCTAGAATTTCAATGTGTCTGGAATGTAAGCAGGCCTTTCTGGATTGAAAAAAAAACAAACAAAAAACTGACAGGGCCCGCTTTGCGACAAGCATTGCCGGGGTTAACAGTTCCGTAAGCCTCTTACCGCTGCAGCTCTTTAAGCATAAACAAATTAAACTGGCTTGGCTAAAATGGCTCCAATAAACTTGTATTAAAGTCAAGCCTGGATGGATGGGCAGAGGGATAAAACTTTCATGCAGATCAAAAGGAAAAGGACAGAAAGAAAACAGCTTTTGCCATTGCGACAGTTACACAAGAGGAACCCTCTGAAGCAGCGGACACAATCAGACCCAAGCTGCAAACCAGTCAACAATAGTCTCCCAGCAGCAGGATTGGGTTCTTCAAGAACTTCCCTGAGCAGAGCGATCCACAGGAATGTACAGCCGTGGTTTCAACCTTCTCCCTGAGTTTATGTTTGAAATAGGCGATACCACCCAAGAGAGGTTTCCACACCATGTGTCTCTCATATAGCATACTGTGGCATCTTCAGAGACGGCAATAATGAGAACCCACACCCCACTCTCTGGTTTTCACAGTCATTATAGTCATTACAGTCATTACAGTCGCCCTCTACTGTCCAACAAACCAGGCCTGGCACACGGGCTCAGTAAATACAGCCAGTCAATCAACAATATGTGGGAACACAGAGAGTTTGGACTATCTCATCCAACAGCAGGGCTCCAGAATGAGACAAAATGGTTTCATACGCGGGAGGACGAGGCTGGTTCTTTGTATTTGCAACTTTATTATACATTTAAATATTAGATTATTGTCATTGATGGCGTAAATCGTAAGCTGCATGTTAAAGTTGTAGCTGGGTGCAATAGAGCTTATTGTGTTAATTATTTCATACTGCTAGGTGGTTTAATTTACTGCATAACAATGTGTCGTATTTGATTTACTCAATACACATAATTGTAGTGAAGTAAAACATATAATATTAGAAAGTAGCGTCAAAAATGTATCTATAGTTTTTTTTTAAATTACTGATTAATACCGTGCTGTATCAAAATTAGGACACAACCAAATGATGTGCTGGTGTGACCAACTTTGGAAAAGTTAGTCTGGAGCCTTGAACAGGCCTTAATAATATAGGACCTGGGATTTAGCCAATTGTGAGTAAATTAGACCGTTTGTTATACACAGCCCGATCACAAAACAGAAATGTTCCTCAAGGGGCTTTACAAGCTGTCCAGCATCCTTATGCTTGAGATACAGTATAAAATAAAGCTGTAACAACGAATAACAATAAAGGGCTCAAAAATAAGGATCGCCACACGTCTGGCTGTTCAATGTAGCAAAAAGAGAATAAAATAATTTTTCTTTAGCTGATGATGGAAGTAGCTGAGGAGTGGGCCATCTCGCTTCCTTCTGTATCGGGGCAAGTAGCCCGGACCAGGCAACTGAAAAACTTTTTTTTGGGGTATTTTCCAGTGTTAGAATTATAGCCTTATTTAATGAATTGTAAATTCTTCAGTTGACTATTTGTAAAGTTAGGATACTGAGTGCAAAAACAGAAAGATACTGAGCAGCTGTAGTTCAGCAGAGGAGAATGATGCTCATGATGGAGAAACAGAGTCATAAACTAAGCTGGTAAGGCATATAAATCTGCCAACATTAAGAAAGCCACAGTTTGTTTGAAAGTATGTAATAGCAGGAGTCTTGTGTGTTATTTTGTAGAACACATGGTTTGAAAATTGATCCAAAATAAATACAACTTACAGATAAATATTGTGCCGTGTGTACAGTATAAGCCCCGATAAACTACCCAACACATCAATGTACTGCATGTCTATAGCAGAAAAAGCTTTTCATCAGTATACTGCACACACACTCAAGACAAACAACAGAAGCAGGCCACAGAAAGTGTCAACCACTGCCAAATGTAAGCTCTGCAACAAATCTTTGCTAAAGCTCCGTATGCGTTCCTATGTGATTCTCTTCAGGGCGGCTCTGTAACTACCAGTTAGTGACCAGTGGTAAGGAAGTATATTTAAAAAAGGTACTGTACACGGTGATCAGGGACATATAGCTTTTTGTCGTTCTACATGTATTTGACTGCTATAATTATTAGTTTAATATTACATAAAAACAACCCTTTATGCTCGAACTTGTGTTTGTATACAAGCAAATACGTTGATAATTATCGTATCTGTCAAGTCGGAAAAATGGTGACACTGAACATTTCAGTAAAGTATTTCACTCGTTTTATTGCAATACAGTATCTGCTTTATTGCATTTTCTATGGTTATGTTTAGGCACTAGCAGCACTTGGTTATAGCCTTATAAAAACTCTTATAAAATACAATGCAGGGCTAAAGGTTAAACCAGTGGCCTGTGAGCGGTTACAAAATAAGCAGTGAGTAGTTGTGGCACCTCGTCCTGTTTCAGATGTCTGAGTTGTTAGCAGCTCAACCAAACCCATTAAGCCACTAAACTTCTCACATGGTTTCATCTAAAAATAGTTCTTCTTTCCTTCTATTCAAGTAATCTTCTCAACACCCCTCCGATGTATTTGGGGACCCACCGGAGGGGCCTAACCCTTAGTTTGGGAACCACAAAACTAAACTACCAACAGCAGCAACAAATCTAATAATGTCATATGAAACTGTCAATGTCAATGTGTTTGCAGCATGAGATCTTGTAATACTTTCAGTACAGTTTTGCTAATGCTACTTATGTAGGGTTAGGGTTTCTAATGAAGGACTTAGTGTTATTCTATGTTGTTCAGTCAGGGATCCAGGTCTTTGAAACCAACTAGCTGTATGAGCTTATGACACACCAATGGTGAAATAAGGACGTTACCCACATCTTCTATTAGTACAATGACAATGTTTCCTCGCTGTACATTATTAAAGACATCAGTTAAGTACCCGAACATGTAAATGTTTCTCTTCAAAAGCAGCCATCTGGCCATGAGTGAGGCCAGCGTTAACACACCAATCACAGGGCACTCAGTGTGTGTTAAACTGAATTAATCCAGTGTGAGTCAGGTTGCTGTTCGCCCTCTGTGGGTCTGCGGCCACAGAGTTGGCCCACTGGGGGGTCCTGGCACTGGTTTAGAGGACAAAGAGCTGCGAGCAGACACGCAGAGGAGAACTTCAGTGTTGTATTCCACCTGGAATGTAATCCAGCCTCTACCTCCCTCTCATACCCTCTCACTTCAGGACATGAGCCCACACACGGGGGTGGCAATTACCCTTTCCCCAGACTTGAACGACCCTGGTCTTGACCCAGAAGCCACCGTGCTCCGTGCCCTTCTCACCCTTTCTCTTTAGAGAGCGAGGGAGGCGGTGGGTCGGTTGGGGGGGGGGGGGGGTCAAATGAAAGACTCACTCAGTCAAAAATGGCAACACTTGTTTAAGGTCACTTCCTATTGGCATGCTGCTGAAAGGGTGCCTGTCAATCATGCGTAATCACACAGAGGCTGGCTGCTCCTGAGGCGAGACAGCTGGGAGCAGGAGAAGCCGACGGCTGCATATGCCCTTCTTCTCCTCCGACACACGCTCAGCATTCGGCCCAGACCCCCATAAGCCCTGACATACACATCCTGTTCTTGTGTACACGCTCTTCTAACTGGGAACACAGACACGGAGGAAAATAGAGAAGTAGAGGACGGCCAGGCCACCTAGTAATGAGGATCAGTGGAGCCAGACGTACAGCGACCAGCTGACCAAGCTGCTGAATTGTTCATACTTTTGTAGTAAAAACACTGTCTGGAGCCTCTGCAATCGATTCGGTGCACATTTACAGATATTTCTGATTCAACGAGGCTTGTAACAAATCAGCTCAAGCGTTACATCTCTATCTCCTCCCTCCTTTACTTAACATAATTATTCAAATAAAAACCAAACAGCCATCTTGTCTCGGCCCTTTCCGTTTCAACTTCTTTGGGGGAGGAACTGTGATGTGGAAACTTGTTACTCGCGTAACTTTGACAAGTGTAATGGGATGAGCAGCGAGAGGAAGGGAAACTTTCTGCCACTGCTACACCAGACACTGCCAGCGGACACCCGTGCTGTTGTCATGGCTGCTTCAACTAGTCTCCACTGTAGTGTTCTTGCCAAGTTTTACAGCAACAGTTCTTTTTGATCCGACGCCTTTAGTTTGGCTTTTGTTTTGCTGGCTTCAATGCCGACCAGCACTACAGCAATGGTTCCACTCATCTCTAATAAGGCCAATTAGCAGGTTTTATAGAAAGCAATAATACTTCCTAAACAAACAAAGTTGAGTGTTGAGTGTTTTTTTTGTTCTTTGTTGGAATATTCAGTATATTTGTGTTCAGAGTTTAGATGTTGGCTTTTTCTTGGACACATGGTGGTGGAAAACTATTTGACAGGCTGTAAAGGGGAATCGTTATCGTTAAAATAGACCTGGTTCTAACAGATGAATAGAGCGGCCATCTTCTCTCTTCTCCACCTCTAAGACTGCTAAAGTACAAAATGGCAGGCCAGATGGAAACGGAGCACTTCGGGCACCGACAGATGCTCCCATGAGGCCACTTGGCACATTCTCACTTCTCCACCATAATAGGCCAGTCCGACATATGCACGCTGCTTCTAGATTGTTTTATAGCGCCAAATGTTCAAACTAAACTGTGAGAAGTGTAACAGAGTAAACAGAGCTCTGCTTCTCAGCGTTTTATGTAATGAGATAGCTTTATTGATCCGACAGTGCAGACACCTGATGCTGAGTGGAGAACTCGATCAGCATAAAGGGGTCACCACCAAAACCGTCGCCATGACACAAAGAGAGACGAGGCACGAACGGGAGCCGATGAGCCGGCCGGCCGACCGACCCGCCGGTCACCGATTGACTGACTGCTTAACTGACTGGAGGTAAAAGTAACACTAGCCGCTTTCATTTGCACATCTGCGACCGTTTGGGGAAAGTGCTGGCTGTTGACCCGAAGCTCGGCTTTCACAGAGTAATGGCATCCACACGCACAGAGGAGTCAGGCTGAGGACGTGCGTCCCATCAGACTCAATCCCAGTACACAAGCTATAGGCTCTGATGTCCAGACGGAGACGCCACCAACTGCATAAAAGACCTTCAGAACTCATCACAAGACAAGCTCATGCCCTCATCTGACATCAACAGGGTTTCTGTGTTTTACTGTGGATGCATCTTCTGTTATACTACATTAGTTTATATTTCAACGCAAGACTGCACTGTATTAAGGTATATTGCAAGATATATTTTTTATCATGCTGTACTCACCAGACATTTGTAAGAAAAATTAAATTTGGGATGTTCACACTTTAGCAACTAGTGTACTAAATGCAAACATCAGCACCTCTATTTAAAAACAAATGTTTTTGAAGTGAATTTGCAAAGCTTATAAGCAAGGTGCTAATAAAACATACAATACTATCAATCAAATGGCATTAAACATAGTATTTTTGCCGTGTATTGCCTTTCTGTGAAATACTTTTTACCACAGGCCTCTTTTTCCAAGTTCCACTGAGAGAAGATGAAGAATGTCTGGAAAGCGCATCCATGCACAGCTCAATAACTCAGCACTTTCATGGACAATCAATATCACAGATATTTGCCAGGAATCAGCCCCGGGGGAGAAGAAAAATAAATAAATCAACATATGTACTTACCTTCTCGTTGTATTTGAACTTGACATAAAACCAACTGGACTTGATCATCCTTCCGTCCTGTGATCCTGACGGATTCAGTGTGGCGGGTTAAAGTCTACGTCTCCACCAAAGACCGATGCTCTACTGTGCGGTGCGGTGACACTCAACTCTTTTCTGCTGCTCTTTGTGCTTCTTCTCTCTCGCTCTGAGCCTACTACGGGTTTCTTTCACTCCCTCGTCTTGGCGGTGCAGCGTGGTGTGCGCAGTGTGTGCAGCGTGGTGCGCTTGGAAGGCTGACAGAAGAGCTCCTCAGATGGACTTCAGCTGTGTGCAGCAGCGGCAGATGCCAGCAGAGGAGAATGTGAGCAAACCCTAAAGCCCGAAGCAGCAGCCTCCCTCACTGCCCTTTCCTTCTCTCCTTCCTCTAACTTTCTATCCATCTATACTTCATGCTCCATTTATCTCTCTCTCTCTCGCTCTTTTTTTTTTTAAATGTTCCCCTTTTCTAGCCCTTTGCTCACTCAATGTCTCCCCCCAGTGCTTCCTATTGCTCTCTTGTATGCACCGTTAAGCTCTTCCCGTCTGACCTCGTTTAACCCCCTTCTGTATCTGTTTCAATTTTGCGTTTCTCTGCCCTCTGTGAAGTAACACTGTCTGCTCTATTATTTCTACAGACAGCAGCCCCTGATGTTGGTCTGACCCCGAAGGCGCAGCGTTCCCACGAGCCAAATAAACTCTGACGGCTGAACAAATGTGCCTGGAAAATGCTCTGTCAAATGCAGTTATGTCGAGATCAGACCGGGTACAGCTCAACTCTGCATGAGAGCTTCAAATATTTACAAGTGTTGCAAAAAGGATTATTGTTAGTGTGTCCATTTCACGGACTGCCAGCCACTGCCTCACTTGCCTTCAATCCAGCTTTAAAAGATCCCACATTTGAACCAACTTGGTGCATTCTTGGGGTCTTTACAATATAATGATTTTTTTAAAACTGTTTTTACTAAAAGGACCCCATTTACCAATACAAATATATTTCAGTCCAATAGAGTGCTGCAGGAATGAGTCCTAAAACCAGGAATTCAGTCAGAAATCAACGTCTGTCTTTTTTGTTTTTATGGAAGGATTTGTGGTTAGATCCCTGAAATAAGGTCTTCGGTTAACACAAGCTTAAGAGATTTGAATTTTTGTTCTACGATATAAAACACATAAGTAAAACGCCTCGGTTGTAGCTGTTGATAGTCCTAAAAAAGGCGGTTTCTTAACAAGTAGCTATATGAGACTACAGTGGTTGTCGTGGTTGTTACACAAACGCAAATTGCATGAGTTGGAAGAGGGCGGTTACATCGACGTGGTGGCGTTCGTTTACAGCCTCACATTATCTTTTTACTTGTGGCACTTGCATTTAAGCTTCAAAAGTCCGAAGCGGGGTGTTTTTATTCGTGAAGATTATGTTGCTGAACAAAATGTGTAAGTACAATAAAGGTTCATTTATTTCCTGTAATAATCCAAAATCTAATGGGAATATTAGCTTCTGGATTGGCCTACAAAACTCCGTCATCCTTGCAGGACTCTATTTCAGATCATTTCTCATCTTTTATAAATTCCAAAACCTGAACATAGACCTGCATTAATTGATGTGTTTGGCAGTGCAACAAGCTATACAGTAAACACAACCTTTTCATGTTATCACCATATAAAGTAGATACTGTTGATACTGATAATGTTAGCAAACGGTGGCTTATTTACACATCAAGCAGACACAGAGCAATGTTAGCATTCATTTGAGTCCCGTTGAACATTGACTCTCCTTTTATCTTTATTTTGGTCTCCACCAACACTACGTTCAGCGGTTAGTCTGCTGTTTAGCGCCGGGCAGTGTGTGTACAGTGATACTATCTGAGCTTTTTCACTGAAAACTGATGCCTGCTGTGTTTCGGAGCAATACTACTGAGAGCGGTTGGAGTGACCCAAAAAAATGAAACCAAAGCTGAAAAAGGACGTACTTTGGACGTCAGGTCTATGTAGATTAAAGAGAACACTCTAAACCTGGTCTAACCAAAAAGTGTCTTTAGATAACTTGTGTTGTGATTTGGCACCATATAAATAAAATGACTTGACTGAAAGATTGCTTATAAGCATTTAGCACTAAAAGGAACACCCTTTTAAATGACACACATTTCATGTATCTTTGATATACAAATATTGATTTTGAGCAGCTTCAGAGCTCCTGAAAACTCTCCAAAAGTTCTTCCATTCTTTTGATAATCTTGAATATTAATAACTAAATAGACAGCTATCAATGTCAATGTTTGAAAACATTTGTTTTCTTCAGGACTGTGCAGGTGTTTGATCAGATTTGATTTTCTGAGGCCTTGCAAACTAAAAGCAAACAACACCACAGCTGTCATCATATTTTGATTAAAATATTGTTAAATTGTGATTGGTACACAGACGAATGCCAATCATGTTTTTCCGACCGAGCTCCACCTACATCGAACCAGTGAGATGTCCACAGACAAAAAGACAAATTCAGTAATCTGTCACGTGAAATAACACAAACTGGTCCTTGGCCAAAAAAACTACGAAAAACAAAGACATAAAATACACCTGATTGTGAGAAGCTGAGTGAGAAAATATGTTTTCAGGAAGCTTAAGAGCAGGTGTATGCTTTGGTAACTGTCATTAAAAATACACAGAGATAAATACAAAGCACTGTCGCATTGAGTAAATACTGTAAATGTAAGGGTCAACAGCACGCTGTGCTTTATAAAACATACTACTGACTGGGTAGGAAAGTATAGAAATAAAGTAAAGTGAGAAACTTCTGAACTTGTGTACTGTGACTCAACTCCTGCTTGAGGCAGATGTCGATGTTAACCATGAATTAAGCCTCAAATCAAGTGCTGACACTTCACATATGCGTCATCAACAATCCATGCAGGGAATGTTGTCCTGTCACCAAATCAAGATTCCTGGATGAGCAACAGGAAATCATCAGGCGAATGACAGCCAGCCTACAAACACTGGAGAATGACACAAAAGCTCACATAGATCAATAAAGTATTAGAATGTTATGGAAGCCATTGAATATCACATTGTGAACCCAGCTATAACTCCTGAGGCCTTGTCTCTCTCTGGACTGTGAGGCACAACAAATGTATTACTTTATTTCGTTTTTTAAGAATTTAGAACGTTTACTTTTTATTTTATGGGTTATTACCATTTTACTTTCTTAGTATTTGGGACACGTTCATGAGAAATTGATCTTATCTAATAATATGTTAGATAATAATACGTGTATGTGCAGTGGGGGTGCTGGGTTTCAGCAGGGGGCAGCAAACTGACATCATGAACTGGCCCTCTGAAAAGCCAGTCGCCTACTGTGAAGGCTTAAGCACTAAGAAGGCCACAGCCAGAGCAGAGACTGGGCCACCCAGCCGATGTTTACATTGTGCCACTCCCCTCTGCACACATGGGCCCCGATCCCATACACACAATACCGCTGTGTATATAATCATGTCACCTTTGACTACTGCTTGAGATGTCTGCCAGCTAGAACGGGCTCCTGTATCCCACAGGGTTTAGCCAAATTTGGCAGCTCCTGAGTTGCACTGAGGCAACTCCTCTATCACAGGACAGCAGTGGGTTATAAACAAAAGCAATCAGACTCTGTAGTGCCAATAGCTGTGTTAGCATCCATGGAAACATAGCCTCCCTGGGCCAGACCTTTGAGCCAAACGCTTCGTGCCAGGGCAGGAAAAAAGTCTGGCAGAACCCTTTATCACTGTGGGACAACAGGGGAAACTCACATTTTGGTTCGACTGCATCTCGTGCACAAGTCATGCTTATGAAAGTTGGACTTAACCCACTGACTGTTTGCCATCTGCACAAATTGAAGCCTGGGGTCAACTGTTATGTGATTAACAGACAGGTGCTGTAAGGGTTGAATAAAAAAAAACTGTGTTACAAAGATTTCTTCTGCTAATTGATTTGTCTAATTACCTTAAAAATCTGTAACGGGAAAATTCTCGCTCAGGTATTATTATATTCCTGTGCAGATGAATGCTGCCATACCGTAGGTTTCACTTTCAAATATGCCCGGTAGGAACACCATTAAATAGTACCAAGCTACTGTAGGTCATGTGGGCTCCTAAAATAAGCCAAATGCAGCAGTGTAGAACATTGCTATCCCAGGTTGCTGCATAGAGAGGACTGGTGTGATGGAGCCTTATTTACTGATCTGCAACCCACCAGATGAACGTCATGAACTGACTATTTTTGTCTTCTCTACCCAGGAGTCTTTAACACTTCCTCTTTACCTCTTAGCATCCTTTCACTTTGGATTCTCTTTCCAGAGGCCAGCAGTGAAGTACTGTCAGAAGAGCTTATCTTCAGCGGTCGGTCTAATGAAAAGAAAAACAAACAGCAGGTTTCTTAGACTTAGGGTTGTGTGTGTTGGTGTGTGGGCTGCTGTATATCGTTTGCTCCACTCTTGTATTCTCCCTCTCACTCTTCCATCTCTCTCCCGTCTTCTCACTTTCCACTCCCCTCACGTCACCCACGGGGAGACTGTAGTGCTGTAATGTTAAGTGACAGCCTGCCTGCCTGCTCACTTCCCACACACATGCCTACGCCTGGCCATGTCCCTGATGGCCATCGCTGTGCCCGGATAACAGAGCCGCGAGTGCTCCGAGGGCTGATATCCAAAAAAAGCAGAAAAAAGAAGCTTGGGGGGGTATCATTCCACCTCCTGGTGTGTATTTAGACACAACACAGACACTTGACAAGGCTGAAAAGATGATGTCATTGCTCTGGTGATAATGTGTTATGGGCTATAATAAACACTCGCAGGATATAATACGGTTATCTTGAGATCCTCTTGGATTTCTAGTTAAACAATTAAACATAGCGTGCACAGAGATCATATCAAAACAATTAACTGCAGGGGCAGCAGAGTGGAATACCACATGGTTAAGGAACATCGCTTCCGCTCGGCTGGCAGGAGAGGCCAAGGAGGAAGAAATGGGTGTTCATGCTCCAACTATCTCATACAGTGATACATCTGAAAGGTGCGTGTGGTTCTATGATATAATTTCTTTTGATTTCTCCCTTGTTGGATCCCCTCTTCCCACAAGGCCAAACAGAGGAGCAGCTTCAGACGCCTACAGAGGCCCTGGAGCTGCCTGCCTGCAGACGCTTTCCTGCTGGAGGCACCTCTGCTCCTCGGGGGGCTCAGACACAACTGTGTGTTTTGTATGGACATGCCTGTGTCTGCGTACTTGACATTGGCGGGTGTAAATGCTCATCCAAGTGTGTCCTTGTGCATGACACATGGAGGAATGTGAAACCGAGTAAATTCCTATGTTTGTCTGTCTGGGTTCAAGCGAGCGGCAAACTCACCCCCCCCCCCCCCCCTCTCTCTTTTAGCAACAGCAACCCAGATGTTCAACCACCCCGGAGCCTCAGCCCTGCTGCAATTTTCCATTCAACCTGCTGGCACAAAACAAAAACAAATGAGCAAGCACGAAGGACAAAACAGCAAACCCCTTCTGTAAAAGAAAAAAAAAAGGTTCTCTCCACTTCCCTTAAATGCTCTAAGAGGTTGCTTTAATCTTTAAGCTCTCGGGGGCTAACACAGCGCTGCTCTGTTAAACACGGGTGTCTTACAAATTCAAATGTAAGGTAAGAGGAGAGACAAAAGGAAAGGCTAGGGGAGAGAAGGAAGAGCAATATTTCCTAGGTTGTCAGACCCCAATTAGCCTCTACCTCCAGCAACAACGGTTAGTGAGGGAGCGAAGGAGTTAAAAGAGCGGATTCTGTCTGCGAGTCTTAGACTTCCTCCTCTCTGTAATATTGCTGCACGCACAGAGAGGCAGTCGCCCGACATGGCACGACACAGTGCATGTTTCCTCTCTTCCTGTCCGCGGGCTGTATTGGCCAGCAACACAAAAGGCCATTTCCTGCTCTCCTAACACACACAGATATTAGAGTTGAGGCTGACTCTCTCTGATGGCCAGATAATACAGGCCCGAGTCCCATCTAGGACACAGCCAGGAAATCATGTTAGCCGCCCCCCCCACCTCCTCCTCCTGCTAATACTGAGGATTATAGCACCAGGTTGCCTTGGCACAAATTACTTTTGCTTTAACGCAGCGAGGCTACTTGTATTAAGGCCCATGAGGTTCAGTAATAACCTGGATGTCCTGTTTTAGGAGGGCGGCAAGCCGACGGGCAGAAGATGAAATGTACCGTATTTGTTTATCTTTGTTGTTTAACATGTATGTAGTGTGATCAAATGTAAAAATAAACTAAGATGCAAAACTCCACTTCATGCACGGTTTAGCAAAACAAAAAATAGATTATCTGAGCATACTGGTGGTTTAATGCCTCTTAAATATCAACTGCAAAACCAGTTGAGCACCAACTAACAAAGGAGGAAGTATGGCCATATTGCGTCTGCACCTGACTGACGATTACACATCCTAGACCTTGCAGTGGCGCTAGAGGTAACGTCCCACAAAGGAGGATCACCAAAGTCGGTAGGATCCCTCCGTTGGGGACCACAAATGTGTGTACAACATTTCATGGCAATCCATCCAATAGTTGTTGAGATATTTCGATCGACAGACAGACAATGCACCGTGACACTAGCAGGGCTAAACCTTGCCTGCTTTTCTGCAACAAAAACAGCAGCAACAACCATCCAGACAGAGATCACATAGTGTATAAAGGAATCCTTGCTTCTTTGATTTATAACTGTTAATGGAAAGCTCCCTACAGCCAACCAAGGAAACATCAAGGTCACAGGAGGACACTGTCGTACTGTAAAGCATGTTGCTCAATGGTTTACATCGTAAGGAGCTGAAGACGTTTTGTATAAACTAAATACTTACAAGAGCTAAGTGCCACGATGTAGTGTGTTTACATGTAACCATGACCTTGTAAAAGCCTGGAGATGACTTCCGGTGGATACCAGCATGCAAATATACAGATTTACACACGCACACACACACACACACACACACACACACACACACACACACACACACACACACACACACACACACACACACACACACACACACACACACACACACACACACACACACACACACACAGTCTGTCTGAGTCCTGAGCCAGGACTTCATTTGGATCTCATTTCCAAACACAAGTCAGCGGGCGATTTGGACAGGGGTCTGGTTGAGGAGGGGAAACAATAAGCTCCAGAGAGAAATACACAAGAGAAATAGGAGAGGAAATGATTCCATGTTCCAATGACTTTCAGATGCATGAGTCAATGCCAGCTCCATGATGTTTCAGTTCACCTCCACCCTACCTAAAACGCCTTCGCACGCATTCACCCTCTGCTCTCTTGTTCTGCGAGGGAAGCGGCCCACAGACCCGGCTGTTCCAGCATCGGTTGGTCAAAGCACGGATGAGATGAAAGCAGGAAGCAGAGATAAACAAAGATTAATTGCTCACAGACAGGAGAAACGAGGGACTGGGTATGTAGGGGGGCGGGTTGGGAGCTGTGAGGCAAAAGTCCAAAAACAGGATGGCTTGAAGTGGGGTAGGAGCTAGACTGCTGCTAGCCAGGCCCTTCAAAGCTTTTACACGTGCACTCCTGGACGACAACACGTCCGAAATATTACCAGAAAAAAAGAGAGCGGGGGAGTTTGACAGGAGGACAAACACAGATGAAAATCACAGAGTGAATCACGAAAAAATAAGTAAAGGTACCTGCTGGCAGCCAGAAAAAGAGCGCAGACGGTTGTTAAATCCCAACATGGATTTCACGTCAATAGCATCCTTCCACAAGCAAACAGCTCTACCCAGGACCGCTAAAAGATCGAATGTCACGACAGAGACAATGAACCAGGTGGTGGGAGAAAACAAGCCCTTCAGCATCAGATCACTTATGAGCAGATTTGCTCGTTGGTTTCAGTGGACAGTGGACGGGGCCGTCTATCGCTGTTATGATGGAAGAGACAAATGCAGAGATCTACGCTTATATTCATGTATATGTGCCCTGAAGTTACTTTTCTTTAGAAAACTGACCGTCATCTCTTGTTTTACTTTAAATATAAAGTGTGCATAAGACACTGAGCCACAGTGACTAAACAAATGCAACAGAGGAGTTGGAGGAGCAACGAAGGTGGGCTTTGTGGCCGTGTAGAGTGGGACACGGTGGGTCTTACAGGTAACAGCCTTGTCCAACTACCTTTACACTCTTCATTTCTCAGCTGGAAGGCCCGGCAGAAGCACATTTATCGCCCTTTGAGAGAGTCACAGTGTGGGTGTTTCTGTAGTGTAGCCGGGCTAGCGGCTCTCTGGCGTGAGTCTGTGAGGGAGTGTCAGTACATCCCAGTAGCCCTGACGTTTATCCCAGTTAACATTACTTACGCTGGCTTTCAAGTGCCTGTGAGGTATTCCGTTAGCAATGTGCATTCCAGAGTACACACACTTTTCCCAGCGGAATTCTCCGACAATAAACTCTGGCGGGCAGAGTGTGTAAGCTAAGCCACGTGTGTGCCACAGCCTAGTGTGTTGAGCCAGCTGTGACAAGCTGAGTGGAGACAGGGCAAGGACAGATCCAACACTAGATGTGTCCTCATGCACAGTAGTACTCATTTACATCACTGGGAGGGGAATTTTCAAAATGCAAGAAAAAGAAACGAACAGTTTAATCTCACATTATAATGGAGCATTTCACACTGACCTTCAGTAACTCTTTAACATCACAGAATAGTCTACTGGAACTTGTCCCAACTTTGTAAATCCTCAACTGATTGCTGTGCATCTCGCTCTGTGTGTGTGTGTGTGTGTGTGTGTGTTTCTAAGTGTCCTTGTGTGAAAGTGTGTCTCTTGAAGCCAGACAGAAATATCGAGACGATTAAGCACAAGCTGTTAAACAAATCTACTGGGGCAAAGAACAGAAAATAAAATGCAATATCATAATTAGAAGCTTGAGTGGGTGGGATAAGTAACGAACAAAAAAAACAATCCCAGGGAGAGAATTCTCTGTTCTCACTGTGACCTACTGCACTGGAAGCTGCAACTGGGCCTTTGACTTCATCACGGTTGAGAAATCTCCGGTGGAAGGCTCTTTTGTCTTGCAATTACTTAATCTATTGATGAAGATAATGATACACGGGGCGCACTGACTGTTGATTTCTGTTCACGTACTATTTTTACATCGCAGCTGCTGTCCTCAACAATCAAGACCTTAATTCACATCGTTTTGCTAAATGAATGCTGCTGCAGATCACTTGTAATTCATGTGTAGAATAAATACTCAGTTAATGGCGTCTAGCTCGCTGCCATGACAGAGCGAGGCACACTTCACACTGGCACATGCACTGAGTGAAAAACTAACTACAGCAACGGTGGCAGCTGTGCAAGACTGCAGAGCTTTGAGCTAAATGCTCACTATGACAATGACCATTTCACAGTTGTTAATGTAAACATTCAAAAGCGGTGCCAGTTTATTCCCTGTTGCGGTGAATGTGAATGACATAAGCTGACAGGGAGTAAACAGGGACCAAAGCTGGTGCCCAGCAATGCAACTCTTGAAGTGGTCTCTACCGTTTACCTGAACTGAAACTCATTTAGAACAATGCTTGCAGAGTGATACCAGGGAAGGAGAAGGGAAGACGTGGAAATATTGTGTTTGAGACATGATGATTATTTGGTAAATTTGGTGTGAGACAGAGCTTCCCAATGTTCTCTAACACGGGAAACAGTGTCCCTTATTTGTAGTAATTACAACATGTAAACCAAATGTGACAATGATGTAATGAAAACAGGAGTAACCTTTAAAGGTCACACTGATGTGCACCAGCCAGACTCAGCCAGATCACTGCAGCACAAATAAATACCAGAGCATGTCTATCTCTTCCTCTCCAATTTTGGCTAACTTGCTATGTAAGTACGGGCAAAAATATCCATTTGGTGGACCTCTCTCCTTTCTTTTCAGCATGGGACCAGAGGATGATATCCTCGGAGCTATAACACTCATGATTCCAGAGTACGGAGAGGACGCCTGCTCATTCTGCTGCCCATTACCACAATCCACACAGGGGCTCTCATGTGGGAGCGGCTCCATTAAAAACTTTGAAACATGCCTGAAAAATAGACCGCATCCCATCACCCATGGTCCTTAGCAACAGCCGTTACCGTGGGTTGGTGGAGGTTGAGCCACATCTCTTTGAGAGGGGTGGAGAGTACAAATTATTGATTGCAACCTTTGAACTACATGTGTAGCATTGACAGGGGAAATGCATCAGGGTGGGAGAAGGGGGGGGGGGGGGGGGGGGGGGGGGGGGGTGTACAAGGATATGCAGTGCGTGGCCTCTGACTCACATCGCTGACTTCCAGAAAACAACAAAACATCACAACACGCACACACAAAAACACATTTGTGTACCCTGCGTGCTCCCTGACACACATTACACCCTCCCCCCGCTGCTTGGCTTGTTCCTCTCCACCACTTCTTCTGACAGTCTTGTGTAAGTGTATTGTATAGCTGGAGGCGAGTCAGGGAAGCAGCACATGCAGCATAAAGGCATCAAAGCAGCCATCTCCACCACGGCTCTTAGCGGGTCAACTCTAAGAGATAGCAGTGAGCCAAAGACACCTGAATCAAGGTTAGCGGCAGCTTGGGGGGGGGCTATCAAAGTGATGTAAAGCGCGTTTAAAAGGAATAGAGATACATCCTATTAGTACTGACATATTGATCTGTGTGAGGCTCACCTTCTGTGCAAAGGCAAATCTGTATTTCTAAAATAATGATGGTTGCTCTTAACCCTTAAATGTGAGGGCGGCGTGTTATTTCATTGCATCACATCATGTTCGACCACATTGGATCTCTACACACTGTAATCACACATGACATGCATGTACTGCTACTACTGGAGATAGCAGGATTATAATAATAGATGAAAGATTCTTGATGAAATGAATTATAAATGGAATGTAACGTTATGATTATAATTATACTGGAAGTTGGAAAGATCACTGTATACTATAATACATAATATATATACTGAAATGAGTTGCACAGTTCAGCACAAGGCTTTGTGCAGCTTTACACGCGTCACATTTTATCAAATCATGATGATTTGATTCCACGTGACTATTTGTATATAGTTATTTGGGTTAACATTTTGTTAAATTGCCAAATTAAAGCCTTCTTTATAATAAAAAAAAAGTATTTTTCCATTAAAAACCCATTTAAGACCTACATTCTAAAATCGTACAATTCTATATTTTACTCGTATATATATTTCACTTTTTATTAACTTTTTATCATTAACATAATTTGTTATTTTGCTTTGTGTTTTTATCTTGTGTCTGTACAAAACTAAACGATTGCTCAATGTTAAAAATGCCTACTCCGGTTCTAGTAAGTCCTCTCTACAACTGTATCCCTAAACATAAACCATGAACTGAAAATAATAACATCAATCGCTGAGATCTATAGTATCTTGACATCAACTTCTGCAGAGTAATTATTTGCAAAGATGCTAAAACTCACAGGCAAGTAAGGCAGCTTCTATATATTCCACTTACAGAAGGGGCTTGGTGAAATGGCCAAAATCTTTTGTCACAATATAGTTAATTTCATATCTCGATGTCGCTATATATCTCAATATAGCATGTTTTCTGATAATTCAATAAATAAGTAATCACATGTTAAAGACTTTCATTAAATTTGAGTTAGTATGTACTTATAAATTCAAAAGACGTAATTATATATCATGATATCTTGATGCATTACTTCAGGATATGATTCTACTGAAAGACTTTTCATAAGCCCTGCTTAGAATCAGCTTGTTATGCAGTGGATATAAATTACATATTAAGCTTTTCCCCCCACATGAAAAATGCCGTTGGGATGAATGAGACATTTTTAAGGATGTAAATCATCTGTTCCTACCCTGTACACAGTGTAACTACTGATACCACACTGTGTGTCAACAAGACTTCAGCAACTGACGACAATCAAAAGAACTTCGTTTTCCGCTGCAATATTTTTTGCTCATTATACCCAGTTAGCTCTGAAGTGTGACATTCAGACACAGAATATCTGCTTCACACAGAAGAGACAGCCTCGGCTACACACATACAGTACACATGGCGCTTCAGCCTTTTACACTAACAAGGCTGTGTCCACGCAAGTTGATCCCTGCAGAGTGGCAGATCTTTGCTGGAGAAATGACTGTTGTGTGTTGCGGTTGTGTGGAGGGAGCCCTGCATAGTTCCAATGTGCCACCGTATAATAAGCTCTACTTATTTTAGCTTCATTATCGCCAACCAGTTCCCCTGCATCACAGGACATTACAGCAAATTGGCTCCGAGATAGACAGTAATAAGAGAGTAAGAGAGACAGGGAATGTGTGTGTGCGGGGGTGTGTGTGTCACTGTGCCTACATCAACTGAAGCTCACTGAAAACTTAAAGGGGTAAAACCCAGAGGTGTGTACTTTAATGAAAATGATACTTTGTTCTGGACATGGCCTTTAACGTGAACTATTTGTGGGTAATATTGCTACATTTTTCAGAAGATATATTACATTTTCAAAAAATCACCAATGAGCCAGTCACGCCGCATGGACCTGGGGAGCTGTAAAAAAGATCAACCCTGCAAAGCTACATAGCAGCTAATTAGGAAGAAAGAGTATTCAATACAAGATTCAAAATACTACCGTGTGAGCAGCAGGCGGGGAAAGGCGAGCGCATCTTAAATGAGATCCCTCCAGAAAAAAAAGGGGTCCAAAGCATTCTCCTTCGCTAGCAGCAGAGGGTGCCAGCACACCACAGAAGTATCCCAGCATGCCACACAACTTCAGTTCAGTTTGCTGTAAAAATATCAGACAAAGAGACACAGAGGCTGGACCCATTGTTGGTGTACCATCGCTGTGCTTTCTCTTTCCTGCTCAGGGTTCAGTTATTCCATCTCTCCTGGCAGCCACTGAGGGCTGTGTCTGGGTAGGGGACGTGGTCTAGACATGCTGTTTATTCCAGGAAACCATATAATGGTGTTTCAAATGGTGACTTAATATCATAAAGTCAAGCTCGCTGGCAAAGCGTTCCAGGTGAGCTGAAACTTTACGAGAGGGTAATTGAGGTGGCTTCTACATGAAATGTGTACGAGTTAAGGCTGTACGAGGTATTACGCGCTACTTTGCAGAAGAATTAGTATACACAGAGGCAAACAGATGCCTCCGTCAAAGCTTTGTTCAAGCAGAGATTTGGAACGCTCTTCGTATATATTCATGTATAGATGTTCCCCGAGCCCGTGGCTGAAGATGCCCAGAGTCTGGGTAAATCACAGATGGCTATTTCTCCCTGCCCTGGGGCGACAGGAAAACCAGGCTGAGACTGCCACCTCAGCCCGCAGTGGCAAAGAGCCGGCAGCGTCAAGAGGACAGGGAGAGGAAAGAGGAAGATGGAGACTGGCCTTCCCTGCGGGTTTCCTCGGAGAAACGGTCTCCATCTGCTCATCTGGGCCAAGTCTGACAGTGATCAGTTTCCACCATTTCCTTTTACACTCTACTGTATGTGAATCAGAGTATGCACCAGGGAAGCAGCCTGTGTTTTTACACACAGAATATCTTCACATTTGCATTCAGTGAGGACAACACCACTCATTCATTCGTACACTGAGCATCAGAAACTAATTGTGTTTGGCAGTGTGAGACCCTGAAAAGTGTTTCTGAAGCACATCCAGTTTTCTCTGACAGTACATTGTAACTTCTATCTGTAGCTCTACTCCTTCCTATCCAGTGGCTTGTAAGGTTAGAGGATCAATACCTCGTTTTCACCCTGGATCCCCGCCGGTGCACCCGGTTAAGAGGAGTTTCCAGATTGATCTGGTTAAGACGGAGGCTTCGTCTGATGAAAGAGCAGTAGAGGCTGAGCTCAAGGTCAAGGGACATCCACTTGAGAACTATCTGGATTCAAGTGGAGGTGCAGCACTGAGGGGTCACAGAGACAGCGGTTGAACTGGTGATGTGCGGTGGAAGAATGGAATAGTCCAAACTTGCTGCAGGGTGTTTGCCTTTTGAGCGCATGTAATGCAAAGCAGTGGAGAGAATGCGTTCTGATGTTATCAGACAGATTTCGGGGTCTCATATCTGGCTAAACTCTCTGCGTCCTAACAGCTGGTTCAGCCCTTCCATGAAACTGGACCAGTAGACAGAGAAAACAACAGCCTCTGGTCTTTTTGTCCATCTCTTCCCTCTACTGTGCTGCTGTTGCCATGGTTCCATGGTCATCACTCAAGAGGGAAATACAGGGCAGTCTGTCAATATGTCAAGATCAGACTTTATTCTTTTTTTAGACACGTAAACATTAATCCTCAACCATGGGTATGCTTCATTGAGCACTATTGTGGTTATAAAAAAAAGTGTTCAATTGTAAAACTTACACATTACCTGTGATGTTTCACACATCAGCAGTCCGCTTCACATTATCAAAAGAAGCCGTTTATGGATGATTGATTTACTCATTTACTTTGCAGGTCCACTGAGAGCTTAGAGATGTTTTTATTTGAATGCACCATATGCAGCTTGTCTCTGATTACATGATAGAAGGACCTGATGAGTTGACTATATATTAGTGTTTCCCACAGGAATTTGAGAGTGTGGTGGGTGGACCTCAGACCCTCAAAGGAGGTCTGAAGGTATGACCCCCTAGACATTTATTTTGGAGATGTTAAAGTTAAACACATTTGTTGTACGAATGGTGACGACACGGTAAAACAGTCACAGCCACAAAGCATGGTAAGTGTTACGTGTTGTGTTTTCTCCCTTCTTTCTCTCTCCCTCAGTCTCCTATCCTGTGTCAATCAGTTGATTGGGTTCCACCTGTGGGGACCGGTCGTGCTGCTCGGTGGGTTGCACTAACTGCAGGCTGGCCAATCGGCAGAGGGGGAGCCAAGAATAAAAGCAGGAAGCCTCAGGAGTTCAGCTGGTCTTCACTTTGTTGTTTTCTGTCGATGTCGAGACTACATGTTAATGTTTGTGGTGAGAGGTTGTGGACAGTGGGTGAGTCTGGGGTACCCTGTACACTGGTACACACACCTAGTTGTTTTCTCTGTGTCTAGATACACTAGGTTTATTGGTCGGTGCCCCCTCTGTATTTAGTTTTGATCGAGTAACATTTAGAGAAGCCATTTAGTTTGTTTTTGTTTGAGATGGGTAGTTAGTCAGGCTTAGTTTTGTTCAATTGATTTCCATTGTTTGGCACAACCACACCTGTCCCATCCTCTCCCACTCTGTGTAAAGACTCACTAATTGGAAATGTATGCGAGTGAAATAAATATTGTTTATGGTTAAACTCGGGTTGTTTTGTGTTAGTCTCTAATCATCCCCTAGACCAGTAAAGAAAAGGGACGTAACAGCAGGCAAGACGGGTGCGGGTGGGTTGCCGACTTGCTGCATCGCGGTCGCACTGAGGACAGTCCACCACGGTTGACTGTCTCGCCAGAAACAGGGGGCCCCGTCCCTCCCTGCAGGGAGAGAGGACGCAGCGAGCAATGAAGCCCACGGCCGAGGCGCTGTGAAGCGCTCGGCCGTAGCTGCGAGCCACCTTCACCCCCCCCGGGCCTTTCCAAGCAGACCTAGAGCCCGTCACTTCTCACTGCCACAGAGTAAAGGACCCACGAGGGGATCGTCCCTCACAGAGCGGCTGTCACTCAACCGCCATGTTGAATTCCCCGGGAAGACTGCGCAGACCGCACCCGTTGTAAACAAAGTGTGAAAATGTTTTCATTATGGAACTGAGGCAAGCCTCCCTAGAGTCGGGTAGTTCATGGCTAAACACTGCAATAAGTTCAGGTTCCATCAAAGTCATCAGCAGTGCTTAGAAAGACATGATTTCATTCTTATCTTGAAGTGCAGAGCTCTTGTATATTCCTTGTGTGTGCCTACCTTGGCAAATAAACGCTTTGTATTCTGATTGAAAACCAATGTACCAGCTAGATGGCTCAATAACATATTTTCATTTATCTTGCCTACACCGACAGCATGTTAAAAGGCTATTAAAAGTCACTTCTTTCATATGCATGCTTACACTAGCTGCCTATTCAGGTACATCTCCATACTTGATGCATTTGTCAAATTATAATACACCATAAATGAATTAAAACCTAATTGACTATACGCCTCAGTTTTGCAGTGCTGCTGTGTTGTCATCTGTGAAACTCTCCACTGCAGTATTTCCAAGTGACACTATTGTGGTCGTACAGATGTGGAATAACCGTTAGAGATAATATTTTGGTCCGTCAGTGTTCAGAAAGGCTCCAGATGTAGAATCAAAATCCTCCAGAGAAATGGGTTGGTCACCCAGCACTCAATGTTCTCCAACTTCAGTCGAATTTTGTTGCCGTTTGGAGTAAATTACGCTCCTTTGTTCCTTTGTTCTCCGGCACACTTCTCTTTTGGGTTTTATTTCCATGGCTGAGCAAGTGGTTTATCAAGTTTGTTGTTCTGCCCGTCTCAACACTCACACAGCCCACTTGTTATTCAAGACATTTTACTACTTCTCTTAAAGTCACACGGACATTGGCGATACATTTATTAATATGGTGTTTCAGGGTTAGTAGCTTGCCAACAGTTGGACTGTACATTGTTTTTACTTCCTGATAATCAATCTAGTGTTTTGTTTAACATTGCACCAAGACTAATATTGAGCACAATATGCATCTCTCGCACAAGCCCTCTGATTTCCCAAACAAACTGAGTAAAAACAGCCTCCTCTCTGTTTGCTATTCACAGCTATTGCTCCAGAGTTAATAGCTCAATTTAAAGTAGAGGCTGTAAGTGGAATGAGTGAACCAGGCAGCTCTCTCCTGAAGATGTTTGCTTTCTCTCCACCTCCATTTATCCATTTATAGGATGTGTCTGAGAGAGGGAGTTAACTCTACTCAGGCTGTATGATGGAAAAGAACCCCTGAAATGTGAGAACTCCTGACTGATTCGGACACAATGTGCTGTTATAAATACTTTTTCCTTAATCAAAGCAGCCGGGGCTCTGCAGATGTTCTGTTTATGTCAGGAATCAAAGGGATAAACCCAGCCCTTAATAATATCCAACAAAGACAGATATGATGGCGTGTAGTACTGTATATTGTGCATTGCATTGGTACATGACCTGTTGTCAGATGACAGGGTAACTAATGGTGACATTACAGACAATTAGCTCAGAGATGGCATGTCGTAATTATACAATAGTGATGAGAGTGCCCTTATCAGACGCAGCATAGCCGAGATCCTGTGAAAATTAGGCTCCATTATTACACTCAATTTAATGGTGCTAAGTTAAGTTACATCAGCAATGGACTGAGAGTAATCAAACATCAGAGACAATTCATTGGGAATAACAGAACTCCTATGTAGACAAATTACGAAGAGGACATGGTGCACTATGTTATCAAAAGCAGGGAAATGAGGCGGAAGGGAATGGAGGGAAATTGATTTTCTTTCTACCCCGTCAGGGAATGTGGATCTGATGAAAAGCGAAAAGAGATAAGAACTTTCCAGCAATGACTCAACACATGCAAATATGAGCTTTCAGATATTCTTCCTTCCCCCTGAAGCCATTGCTTGCCATAATCATTAAAGCCTTCCGCTTATTTCCAGGATGATGAAGGACTACTTATGCTGACTTCAAGTACTCATCAGCAGCTCCTACTTCCAAGTTGCGGAGTCATAAATAGGACTTGTCATGCATTTAAGTGCTTTAGGTTGGAATTCATTCAAAACAAAAATGGACAAAACTGTTTTTTTCAGTACCAATTTGTAGAGCAGCTGGAGGATGGAGCGGAGAATGCATCAGAGCTGTAAAAGATGCCCTGATTTGCTGAAGGGACGCTTCATGCTCATTTTCAGGTTCATACTTGTATTTGAGGTTTCTACTAGAACATGTGTACATTCTTTGATGTTCAAAAAAATACTTTTTCTCCTTCTGTCTGTCTGAATATAACTGTATCATCCCTCTGTCTCTTTAAGCTCCCCTCCCTAAAAAACAGCCCAGTCTGCTCTAATTGGCTAGCGGGGAAAATATGGTGCACCTTTGGAAAGGTATCAAGCCGTGGGTGGAGATCCTCAGATGGAGGGCGGTGTATTCTAATGAGCCTGCATGCAACAGAGGAAGGGGAGCCAAATCTGAATGGCTTGTTGAATCACATGTTTTCATATTTAGGTTGGTAGGCACTCCAGATACACAACTGTATGTGCACCAGCACTGAGTCTTTTATGATATATGCCCTTTAATTACACAGAGTCATTCAATCAGCAATGTTAACATCAAAGAACATTTTCTAGCACTAAATATCACACATTCACTCCAATACAGTGCGCTTCCTGGTAGTAAGAGGAATGTCAGCAAAAGTCAAAGTCTCTGATCAAAGGCCAGATAAACCATAATGTGATTATTTTGACTGATAAGTGTGCCTTCTATGGAGGTCCTGAGGCTGTTCTTTGGGCAATGTGGAGTTCTTATAGATCACACAGCAGTGATATTGTTAATCTTATCAACATATAAGGCAAACAACTGTTTCTCTCCTTGAAATCAAGTAATGATGAATTTCGAGATCAAGATTACTGATATGTTTGATACCTGCCTTTTTTTCGGATATGCAGTCCACCTCTGATATCATGAAGGTTTAATACAACGGCACCTGCCCTGTTTAAAAGCCATTGGGTTTGTCCATATAAAAATCTAAATCCTAGCCATCCGGACCAAAACCTCAAGATTTAAGGATTTCAAATAAAATAAAATTAGGCAATATGTTTTATTACTCCAGTGGAATCTAATCCAGGTGTATCGGACAATTAACTGTAGTTTGTAGCTGTTGATCAGACACAAGCTAAGTTCAGCCCGGTAAAATGAGTTCATTAAAGCAGGAGCAGTGCAAAGCCAAAGCCAAATACAGATATAGACAGAATCTTTAAATGTTCCAGGAAAAGTGAGTGAAAATAATAGCTCACTAAATTGCTTTTATGTTTGCTTTAGACTTTATCTAACCCAAAAAACCCTCATTAAATTTCCACTGGTAAAGTGTGGGTATGATCCAAGTAGGATAATGCTATTTAGTTCACTCTCTGCTGGCTTTAATCACTTCTAGCATTTACTCTTTAAGACTGATTAAACTGTGTGTAGTACTGTGGTAATAAATTAGACTCAGTGTTGAATGAGTGGGAGTCTGTGTTGTCTGAAGCACTGGGAACAGAAGTTTACTTTACTTCTGTTTCATTTACTTGGCACCTGTAAGTCAAGAAAAACTGGTAGAACATCACATGCAAATGAAAAACACATGGACGCTGGATTTAGATGCTGTGAGCGGAGGCTGTCCCTCTCTACAAAGTCTTTAACTAGAGAAAAGACAAGCCCAGAGTACATTTAGGAGAAAGAAGGGTATTGAGGAAAGGAGGTCAGCTCGTGCACCTTCCTCTGGATGCAATTCCAAAAAGCTCAAAAAAGGTGTTATGCTGCGTCACATTTCAGTCACCACTCTGGCGCAGTTATTTGGGGAGAAGGTCTGCAGGCGGTCATGGAGGAGGCGGGACTGGAACAAAGTGGTTGTGTGGGGCACATGCTGGGTAAATAACAGGCCCCACTATGTCTTATCCTTTAACTGGAGATACTTTAACAGTCAGGGTAGGCCCCACATGGGAATATTTCCCTTCACAAGCCTTTGGTGGTGCTCCCATAAATACTACACTTTCCCAGCTTGCACCTGCCCCCTGACCTCCTCTTTTACAGGGGTCAACAAAGAGTAGCAAAGGCAAGATGTGGAGGAGGAAGAGAAAACACATGTCTGCAGAGCTCTTTCCAGGCAGCCACCATCCACATACACACGATAAACTACATATAGGCCGCGGTTACACTTTTCTTTTTAATGCTGCTTTTGTGATCGGATGCGTCAGATGTGTGTGTCTACACTTTACACTTCAATGTGACTGATCGTCTGGTGAACAGATAGATTTTGTTGTCAAAGTAGCCTATAAATTAAAAAAAAAGCCTATAAAAGCGACAAAAGTCGCATTGAAAATACAAGTGCAACCCCAGCCGTCGACCACTTTTCGATGTATGCAGTCTTAGCTGAAATCCAGAACACACCTAATTGATATTTACAAAGCAATTGCCTCTGCAGTGTGCTGGCTGCATCAGAGAGCAGCCGGTCCGGGCATTTGTACACCTTATTGAAGTCTATCAGTGTGCAGCAACACAGTACTTGTGTGTATATGTAGTGTGAGTCTACATCCCAGGTGGTCCATTATGTCGTGAATTTACACGTGGCTTAAATGTTCCTATTAGGACTTATCAACCAATAAGGCCAAACAACTGTGAGATAAAATTCAGTAGGAAGCGAGCAGCACTGCAAGGCTGCAATTCTCAAAACAAACCAGAACATGAAGTCGTTGAATGGTGGTGCCAGAGGAGAGGGTCCTGTACAGAAAAGGTAAGTGTTCAGAGATTTGCATAGCAGTCCTCGTGGTGCTCCTTTTTCCTATCATTAGATATTTTTTCAATTAGATTTAAAAATATTATTCACGGCCGCTGCCCAGTTGAGCTGCAGTCCAGCACACCTGAGGCCCCGCGCTAAACTAAGCCCAAGTGTCAAGTCTCAGGTGTTACACTCGTGCTTTTGTGTCTTTGATTATCATCTGTACCATGTGAACACATTTTCACACAGTGTGTCCTCTTCAGGAATTATTATGCTGCATTGTGGAAAATGCATTCATTCAGCTGACAGGATCCGTTTTGTCTTGAAGTTCTCGACTCATGATTCCAATCTCCGATATTTAGTGGGCAACCCTAGTAAAACTACTGCATAGATATAGCTTTTTTACCTTCCACTATCCCTCTCTTGTGTAAGTGGAAAAGATCCCAGGTGTGGTGTCAGGGGTGACCAAAATTAAAAGGGTTCCTTCTGAGGGCAGCATGAATTTGCTTAACAAATGTCATGGATATCCTCCCATTACAACGTGACATCTTATGTGTTAAATGTCAGGGCCTTGAGGTTGGCACTGGAACATGTGTATTTGGCCATTCAATTCAAAGGATCCATCTTTAACGACTGTATTCAGGAAACATCACAGTACTCCGTTTTTCAGATTTGGATGTAAAATTGGAGATTTCAGCCTCGTTGTGACACCAAAGGTGAGGATCACAGGGTGACCATGATCATCACATCTAGCAGTACGTTTTCACTCACTGTCTCCCCTGAGCCCTCGTCTAGCAAAAGTATGTCTTTGTGTCTTTGAAAGTGGACAAAAATGGGACAAAATGAGTTTGGTTTTAGTCACCCAGTGGAAACTGACAATAAAAAAGAGGGAGTGAGAAGAGGACGAGGAGAGTTACACAGAGCCAAGGTGGGAAAAAAAACAACAGCAAAAAAACAATTTCCAAATCCAGATGGACTTGAACTATCTTGAGCGTTCATCTGTGGGCCTCTGTGTTGTAAACGGTAGCAGATTGGATTAGACGGAAGTCTGAATGCTGCGCTGACGTGGTCTGCCTGTGACAAGGGCTGGACAGCCACGATAAAGCTTCTTCAATCACCTCCGGCCCACTGCCCAGCTCTGACTGACAGCCGAGATGGGCACGGGCTTAAGGTGGGGCGGCCCTTTGGATTTAAAGTGCAGCCACTTAATTTTTCACAAATTGACGGCGATGGTTGTCTAGTGTGAGAGCCAGCGTCAGGTTGGACAGTGAGTGGTGAGAGCAGATGCTGTCTGTCCTTCATTTTGTTGCTCCGTCTCCCTACTGCAGCTACAGTCTTCATGGGGAGCGTGCAGTGAAATTAAATGTTTAACAGTCATGCAAGCGGCTAGTCCAACCCCCCCCGCCCTCCTCCCGCCCGTCCTCCCTTGGAGAAAAGTGACACTTGAAAAGAAAAGCTTTCTCGATGCAGGGCAAGCAGGGAGCGGTGAAGGAACAACAACATTAAACCGTTTTCAAAGACATGTTGGCCTAGACTTGTCAAACAGCATCAGGGGCTCGTGCTAATGACAGGCTGTTGGCGGAGGGGACGTGGTAAACACACAAGTCGTCAAGAGGAGATGCAGACATGGCGGGTGGACGTATGTAGTTCGAGTTGTGGGGGTGTGAATGTGCTGTCAGAGGGCCTCAAGCAGGAGAGTACCCGCTGGGAAAGAGAGAAAAATGATTGTGTCATAAGTGAGAGGAATCTCAGCGTCACCTCTTGTCAGAGGCTCCCGGATTTCTAGCAGCACTTTCATCACGGTGGCACACGGTACCAGTTACACACTGCAGGCCTTTACACAACGGGGGCGTGACAGATAAACAACACCAAAATGCAAAATACTGGTCTATAAAATATTATAGCTCCAGGGCTTTTATTGTGAAGTGTAAGAACTGAGGGAGTTAATCTGGTACCCGCTGCCGATGACAAAGAAATATGTTTTTGCCTCGTAATATTCATGTACTGTATGAAACTAAAACAATAGTTTGAAAAAATATATTGACGTGCGAAGTAATAAAAAATAAAAAAGACCTCTAGTGTTTAAAGTACTTTACTATTTTTATTAAAGGCCTTCAAAGTGCATGTTTGAAGCTGTGCAGAGATGCTGCATACCTTTACTGCGTTAGCACGAATATATTAAATACAGTGGTGTAAAAACACTTCTACACACAAATGTCAAGCCCCCAAATGCATTTAAATGTTGACAGATTGTTGTCATGTGTGACACAAAGGCACAAAGACCACAAAACTAGTTCGTCATGATTGGATTTGATTAGATCCAGTGCTATAAACCGCCACAGTGACGGCGACAATCATCATCGCCGCAACCAGAATGGATTTAGCATCTTATCTGACAATCAGGACATTGCTTTTCTTCGAATCTCTTATTGGCTTAGTGGATAAGCTTATTACGGGTGACCCGCCAAGCTGTAAGAGCTGAACATTATATTGCAGTTTCACTGCAGATTGAAAAGCATGTAAGCTTGCCCCCGTCCTGACAAAAATCAGGGCTTCAGTCCAAACATTTACGGGAGTTCTGCCATCAGTGCTTTCAGCTTGATCGCATTACATGTGGCTACCAGCAGGTTGAAACAAGAGTTCAGTCCAGGTGAGAGACTGATGCTGAATGACAATAGAGCCTCTGGCAGGCCTAAAGCGGGGCCTTTCTGCCGGGACAGGTGGACCGAGGATCTGTCCAGTGAGATGATTCAGGGAGCCAGAGGCCAGAGACCAGAGCCCTCCGGTTGACTGGCTGACCGGGTTTGAGCTTCTCAAAGAAGCTTCTTCAAACCCCGGGGCGAGGCAGCGCTCGGCAGTCTCCGCAGCAATTACCTCTCACTGCTGGGACCGAGACCAGAGACCACAGCTCTTTTTGTTCCTGTTTTAGGTGTGACTGATGAATGGGGACAGCTGTGAAGTGAAGGCCGGCTTTTACTTTATCTTTTTAATAAAAGAGCACGAGCCTGCCATGAACACCAGCATGACCCACACCACCACCATATTACATGTCTTCACGTGGGCTTTGTGTCTTTCTAATGCAAGACTATTAAACCAACAAACAACATGTGAGACGTGGTGGTACTTGTGTGTACAAAAGGTAATAACTCTTCATTCTAGAGAATTACTCAGAAAAGGCTTTTTTTCACAGAAACCAGAGATGCCACAGTGCCTGTGATCCCCATTACACCACGCTGCCTTATAATGAGCCAATATTACACCTCAACCAGCTGACGGCGCCTGATGCCAGGATCACACTTAATCCACAGTTCATTTAATGTGCTGGAGAGGTTTACACACGGACATCGTGGTGCAAAGCACTTAAACTAAGATTAAACTAATCGCACCTTTTTTTTATTGCCACGTACAAATCCAGCTCCTGCTATAGTGAGATGTTTGAATGGTCGGGCAACAGGGATTTTCTGATGACATTTTCCTGGCATTGATAACTGCATAATATTGTTTAATAATAATAAAGTTTTTTTTTTGTTTACATTACATTTGCTTGCCATTTAATGTAGGACCTTTGGAATGTCATAATTATCAATCCGGTTCCACACACTCTGTTTTTGTTGGTGTGAATGCAAATCAGGATCTTAATACAGCTAAGAGTTATGTGTAGTGGAAGTGGAAATAGTGGTAAAGGTAGTAGTAGTAGTAGTAAACAGTGGAACTGTGTCCCAATTGTTTGAGTTCAGAACAAATGGATTCAGGAGTTTTTCGCTGCTTATTTCCTTTGTGCTCCATGTCAGCCTTGTCCAAAATAACCATAACATACAGATATGGTGCAATATTGCAATGCAACAGACAAGAGGTTGAGAGGAATCAACCAAATGTTTGTATACAAGCAGAATACTATTTACAGTTCATTATAAATCACTGCACCCGAATGTCTGAGAAACAGACACCGAAAGAAAAGCAGACAGCCAGACGGACAAGCAGACAGACAGGCAGGTGTTTGGACAGAGATGTGGGGGATCAGAGGGGGAAGTCCAACCTGAGCCCTCCTTGCTCGCCCCCCCCACACACTCCCCATCCCCGGTGCCAGAGAGCAGATGGGCCTCACAGCATGCCCCTCTGTTCACCAGACCTACTGTACAAAGCTGCACACATTACAGGGCACCAATGTAACATCAGTGAGCTGAGTAGAGCCAGAACAGAACAGAACAACACCCCCCCCAACACCATCAGGGGTGGTAACATGTATCCTGTCTGAGATATGATGAGGATGTGACCTGTAAATGCAGAAACACCACCAGTAGCGCGGTGGAATATTTAATGCTGGGATGTAACATTTCCTCAAGCCTTGTCAAAATCTGCCGTAAGGCATCACTTGGGACACAAAACAAGCAAACAGACACAAAATGGATTTCCTTCCAGGTTTCTTGACGTTCTCTTAACCTGAGAAGCGGATTGAACTCTTTACATTCACGCTAAGCTCCTGAAAACAGCTTTAAACCACATCTGACTCAAAGCATCTCAAGGCGGCTCTAACACACTCGGCTGTAGTCCGGCATGATGACTTGATTGTAACTGTTATAGTCACAGAGATAAATCTCTCGCACACAGAGGTTACATGAAATATCACTATTCCCATGAATATGTTTATCTGTACACACACACACACACACACACACACACACACACAGTCCAGGGCTGACTACAGAAAGCATGGGTTAGTTCAATACTTCTTGACCTTAAAAGGTCAAAGAGCTACAATACAGAAAAAGAAGCAGAAAAAGAAGCAGATTTTGGTGACAATTAAACAAATACATAGCAGTGAAAAAAAGCTCTGTGCAATATGATGAAAGGAGCGAAGAGTTATAGACAGTCTTATAATGTGTGGCTTGCCACTGTACTCTCATCCATCTCTGCTGGAGATTCCTCTATCAGGGCTCTTTTTTCACTATGAGGCGATATGTCAGAGGTGCTTATAAACATTTCTCTATTTCCCCCCTTGAGCTCACAATATCTCATAGTTCAGAACATTGGGTCAGTGCCAGAGATCGAAAAACATTTGCTGCAATCTGCGAGCTCGACTGGAAAGGGAACAATATCAAAAAAGTGTGTGTGTGGGGGGGGGGGGGGGGGGGGGAACAGCTCTTGCTTTATTCAACACCAAATTCTCTCTCTTTCTCTCTTCCTCACTAAATCCACTTAAAAGTCAGAGCTAACAAAAAGTGCTGATAACAGGCGCTCTCTCACCACACTGTAGCATTTCTAAATGGAGAATTAAACCTTGAGACGGACCTCCGACATTTAAAATGTAACCTTGTGGGAGGACAATGGCGTAAGATTTATTTATAGTGGAGCCAAAGAGAAGATAATAGTTCTGCTAGATAGCGCTGCAGCTTGTTTCTTTGCAGAGAGGACAAAAAGGGGCGGCGAAGGGCGCAGATGATCATCTTTTCAATTATGCATATGTCATAACGCGTTGAAATATTAGCGTGTTATTGAGCACCAAGCTTAATAGGTCTATCTGCATCTTGCAGAGAACAAAAACATATATTCATTATTGAGATCATTGAGACTAACAGTCAGGGCGTTTAGCCGCTCTTACAGCGACATTAGGTTATCATAAACATCAGTAATATAACCATTAAAATCATTTTTGATTATTACCTAGATTAAAGGGAGCCATTGTAACTGAGAGACCTCTCATTGGTGACTAAGCCAACGCGCCTTGCATTTAGCCCATCGGTCTTGTTGCCATCGTGCCACAGCCAGCTGTGATGTGTGCGGAGAGATAGCGTGGCAACACATGCAAGTACATGTTTGTGTGTGTGTGTGCGCCTGCGTGAGCGTATATGTGAGAATGTGAGGTAAATGAGTGGGAGAGTGGGTGAGAATATGGTCAATGTGTTTGCATGTGTGAGCTTGCGTGTGCATGAATACACATGCAGGAGATCAGTTGTTTGGCTCCCTCCACCAACAGCCTCAAACCCACTCATGACCGAAACACACAACCACAGCCAACCATACAGCCACCTGCCAAGGTATCCAACACACGCATACACACACACACACACACACACACACACACAAACACACACACAGTGAAGCCAACAACAGAAGCCACATTTGAAATCATGCAGTCATGTCTGTACTGTACGCAGCCGTCACAGCGGCTCAAGACAACCTTGAAACTGGCAGGTAGCGCCATCTGTCCATTAGCCGGTACAGGGACTGACGTGACACACAGGCAGCAGTGGTGACCCTCACAACAGAGGTCTGCTGCAAAGGCTACGGGATGCAGCCACCGTACACTGCACTCTGTCATGTGACTCGTTAAAAGTAGGAGCCTTTCAAAGCACTTGGGGACCCCAGCCCACCTCACTAATGACTACAGGCTTAGGGGAGGACAGCCACACAGAGACCGCTTCACTGCCTGATACAAAACATGCAGCGTAAATGTTTGTAGGCTTACATGGGCATTAGGAACACCAGTACGAGCCGCTTAAAGGGACAGTTCGCCCCAAAATCAAAACTTTTTTCCTCTTACCTTCAGCACTATTTATCAATGTAGATTCTTTTGGTGTAAGTTCCTTAGTCCTCAGAGATGTATAATAAAATGACTACAATGGAACTAGATCGCACTTGGCCCGTGGCGCTTAAGGCGCCGAAAAAAAACTCAACAGCTCGTTTCAGAAATCATGACCCGGTTACTCAAGATAATACAGACCTGGTGGTGAGCGGGTGGGGCGCCTCCCCTTACTGTTTCAACTGCAACAAAATCCTCTTATCAAATTATTTGTTTTTTGTTACACTCAGCATAACCTCCAAACCTGTGACAAACAGGACAAGGGTGGAACAGAAATCACACGGTACAATCAACAGTGTCCACTAGTATATTTCAAACACTGTGCCTGGTAACCTGTGTCTTTGTTTTCCCTCATGTCTGATGTCCTGCATCAACCCACACAAACATGTCCTTGAATATGCAGCTCAAGAAGAACAACCCTCTCTCAGAGAAATGGCAGAGCATAACCTCAGAGTCGTGTGTGTGTGTGTGTGTGTGTGTGTGTGTGTGTATAAACAGTAGTTGGTGCTGTGACAGATAGTCCTTGCTGGCAGAGATACACCACTGCATCAGTGTAGCATAAATATTCATTAGTGACCTTGTCACCTTGCTACACACAGAAATATGTTCAGGCATTCGGCACACTGATGCATACACACACTCACATACTTAGAAGCTATATTCCACACCAGTAGAGCATTTTGACTTCATTCATTCAACCGGTGCAAGTTGAACATTACACTCCTGGGTGTGTTGTAAATGCATTTGATGTCACATAAATAAATACAAAAATGGGATCCAGATAATAGGTTGTCTCTGTACTCTGTTGTCTCTTTTGTTTTTTTCTGAGTTGTAATAAAAACAGCCTCCACAAGGTGAAATGCTAGACTGACTCACACCCAAAAAGTCAACAGCTGGATCAATGCCAAGCATTTAACGATACAAATCACAACATATCATTTTAATATGCATGTAAATATAACGCAATATACACATATTAAGTATCTTTGGTACAGTGTTGATTCAGTTTAAAGAACATCCAGGCCAGGCTCTGAGAATCTGTGAGTAACAGCAGCATGTGGCCAATGAAAAGCCTCGGAACCTTCACATTTGTGGATGCACATTTCACTGAGAAACTAAGAACGAGCTGCTACCAGACAGACCCAATGTCTCCAGCCCTTCCACCTCCACTGAAGCGTGCATTTAGTTGTTTTACATCTGCCCTTACTACAGATTTGATATAGGAACACACACATGGTGCATCGACACAAAGACAATTAAATAAATGCTGCTGCATTATTTCTAAAACACTCTCACTGGGTCAACCGCTGATTTCAAAACCATAGAAGCACATACTGTTTCCTCAGCAGCATTAAGAGTACGGCAACGTAAGGCAATACAAGCTGCTGTGCTGAATCTAATAGCGTTTCAGAGAAAATCTCTCATATTATAAACAAATTACATTAGCTTCTCATTTTCTCCCATTTACTGAGTTTAAGCACACTGAAATGACAAATGTAAAAAAGGCTCACAGCTCATAAATTGTCGTACTTCACTACATTTGCCATGTAAGATTTATGTGGCATATGATCTGATTACTCCAATAGAAAGATAAAGTATCTTAGACTCACCGCTGTGTGTTTCTTGTTGAGGTGTTTCTTCTTCCTCTTGCCTTGTGTGTGTGCCAGGCGGGGGTTGTTCTCCTGGTCTGAAGGCTGCTGCTGGTGGTGATTCTTCTTGCAGGGCTCCAGGCTCAGGCCGTTGGGGACCCTGGCAGCCTTTTTCTTGGGTAGGGGCTTTGCCTGGTTGTCTTTGCACTCCTGGGGCATCAGTGTCAGGTTCTTCTTTAGAGGAAACGGCACAAGAGAAAGCTCAAATTAGTACAGAACAAACATTTCGTCAATGCCTTTTACAGCATGCATGAGTCTTTGAGGATTCTGCAATCATACCGTTCATCCACAGTCAAATCAATGCTTCAACACATTTTTATTCCTGAGAAAATCTGCTCATTAGCTCACTCGAGAGCTAAGAAAGAGCTGTATATCCACTCATAAAAGCCAATCTCCACTCTACAGAAAGCAGTGCAGTGAATTTGCTCCAAATTGAAGGGCAATGGTGCAGAAAGGCTTTAGATACAGAGTAGTATAACAAGATTTTCTCCACAAAGAACAGCAAAAAAGTGTTTTTTTCACTTGTTTTTTTGCCATTTGGTTTCATTTGAAAGTACACAGTAGAGAAGCCAATAGGAATAATGAGGATCGAGAGAGCAAAATAGGTCTCTTTAAACCGGTGATGTTACAGTTAGGTGGTATGTGTCTGAGACCAATTTATTTTTCCGTGCTGGTCCACCATTTTTTGTTGGACTGTCATAACGTTCACGGTACTCTGAGGTTGAATTGTAATAACTTTGGTAACACCCTGACTTCTCATTAAGTGCCACCAGCAGATCAGGGTTCTCTGTTATTCAGAAATATCTCAACATCTAGAGATGGATTGGCACACAGTTGTGTTTGGACATTCATGGTTCCCTGATGATGTATCCTCATGACTTTGATTGTCACCTTAAGTTTACTTTAGTGCCACCATGAGGTTGACATTTATAGTTTTCAATTAAATGTCTCACTAAGAATTGGATGAATGTGACATTTGGTCTAGATCAGGGGAATTCAATTAAAATTCAACGAGGTCCATTTAGAGAGAATTTGCTCATGTAAAGGTCCAGAACATCACAACAATGTCTAACTGGTGCTCTCATTTAGTCCCATATATATTGAAGTAGCCAACAGTTGTATTAACGTCTGTATGTAGTAAACTACTGACTGTATAATCAAATAAACAAAGTTCAATAACAATATCTATTGTCAGTTTTCAAACTTAACTGGATGAATTATAAATAATACATACTCTAATAATAAATAAATAAGTGAATACGTAAAATAAGGGCTACATTAAAGAATACATGACATAACAGAAAGCTTTTGAAAAATGTTTTTCTTAAAATAAAGTAATTCATTTTAGAAAAATGAATTTAACTGAATTGTCTTTGCCCTGCAGTTTTAAATTCAGTTCATTCAGGTGTGATGTAAATCAACAAAGATATTATATTCTTGTGAAATGTGTGTGCAGGGCCCAACGTTCTATCTGTGGTTGTTGACGCTTGTTTCAGCCTCATCCCCCTCACCATTAACATCATTGTTGGGCAGTGAGTTCATGTGTTAGGCTTCTGATCATATTGGGCTCTAAGGTTTATTTTCTGTGACTTCATTTCGGATGTGAGTGGGTACGTTTGCTCAAAAGAGTTGAAAGAATGAACCTTTAAGAGTCTGTCCCTTCCTGGTTAAAGACTGGTCCTCACTGACCACATTTCTCTTTTTGGAGAACGTCATGTGAAATAACTCGGACTCACGTATTCTCCAAATACTCGGCCTCTCGCCCCGTCTTCCTGTGTTTGTGTAAATCTCCCTCGAGCAAAGAAGCTTATCAGAATACACACATGTGATTGGCTGAGTAGCATCACGTGATGTGATTCACAACGCATGTAATTGGTCGATGTGTTTCCTGGACCGCTGAACGAGTGACATAAACTAGAAAAGCTACGCCGGTAAAAATAGAAGTCGGTTTTAGGTGTCTGGGTCCGGATCTCGGTCCGCCTATTAGTGACCCCTGGTATAGATGTTCATGGTCCTCACAGTAACTGTAATTACTTCAGTGAGTCCTTAACTTTTCTAGCGCCATCATCAAATCTCATTTGAATCTCAAATACTTTATGACCAAATACCTGAGAGACTAATGACTTTCCCACCATCCTCAGCTGTACTTTGGGATTAGGGCTAATTAGCTAACGTTAGAATGCTAACAGGCTAAAATAAGATGTGAAAATGATAAACATTGTCTGTTTTTTACCTGGTGACAGTCTGACCTTTGTTGTTGTTTCACATTCAAAGTAATACGACAATGGTTGATGCAGCAATTAAACTGTTTTTGCTTTATTGCATCACATACCAAGACCCTAAACAACATTCAACCCATCAAAGATGAAGCTGAGTAGATCAGCAGAAGCACACCAAGAAACATTTAACTTCAGCTTGCCGTCTGCACATAAAAGCTACATCAGTAGACATTTCTTTCCATGAAGAAAACCGAATTCTGAAAACAAACCGATAAGCTACAACTCCAATATAGCGGGCTCCACACATGGGGTTATACAGCTCGACAGTGCTGATCAATAGAACCACTCATCTGCTGCCGAGAGACTGTGTAGTGCTTCACAGCTGTCCACCGTAGAACTTATGGAACAAATCAGCTTTGTTATTTGAAAGGTTGACCTGTTTTGCTCCATTGTGGCCCAAAGAGCCGTTGGTGTTAACACCCCCAGGGAGGGCTGGTGAAGCAGCCATCAGAGTGGAGGCAGGGCTGTTGAAAGGGACGGTGCAAAGCTGCCACAGCTGAGCTAATGACATTCTAATGAGAAGGCCGGAGAGACAAGGCTTTGAGTAACGGAAATGGAAGGAGTCTCTGTCTGTCTGTCCTTCAATTTTCTCAACAGCTGTTCATCCGATCGACCTCACACTTGGAGGGTGTATTATGAAATACCAGAGGCCAAGCAATCAGCAACAAGCACGTTTTGAACGGGCACTGCACTAGTTAGCAACAATGATACATGGACACTTCATAGATTATGGGATCCCCTTTGTTTTGTTTTTTCTATTATATGAGGCTTTCTTAATCCTCCATACCTGTGCTACTTGAAAAGTTGCCAATCTCCAATTTTGAGGTATACTGTGTGTTCTATTTCATGTTACTTTTGATTCCTACTCTACTATGTCAGAGGCAAATACTGTACATTTTACTCCACTACAATAATTTGACATTGGAAGCTGAAAGGTGCTTAGAGCATAACTAATGCCTCCACAAGGCTCCCAACAGAGTCAGTTGAGCCGGCAGCAGGGAGCTAACAGCGCAAACAGAGCTAACAGTGTTTACCTGAGCGGGACAATCAGCTGTAACCTCAAACAGCTGTTTGCTGCTTTATCAATGCTCTGAATGTCGTACAGAGAACCTTTAAAAAAAACAGGTCGGTTAGAAAATATGATGCATGTTATAGATTAAAATGCTCCACAGAATATGAATTAGTTCAAAGTAGCTTGACTTCAACCACCTATAGCATTAAATGCTGCAAACACGATAATCTACTCATAATAATTTCATAATACAATTATATCATCAATGCAATCACACTGATTTTTTACTTTAAGTATATTTTGCTTATACTTGTACTATTACCTTGTAAGAGGTTGAATGCAGGACTTTTACTTGCAGAGTAGTAAGGCTGTGATGATATATTTAGGGGGAGTATATATTTGTTCAACAGCACCCAAGCTGGACTCAACAAAAACCTGCGTCAGTCCAAGATCTATCCCTCAGCCCACAGAAACCACAGCGGGACTCATATTTGGTGCACAATGCATACGAGGAATAAAATCAAGGCAGTTATCCACAAAATACTGGTGAGAAAAATTCTGAAGCAGCAGTAGAATTAGCAGTTACTCGTTGAAGGACCACCTCGGAGCAACGCTAGCGTGCCTGTAGAGAATTACATCACCGGCGTTACAGATACGCACCGCTGACAGAGGGATGAGTTAGATGGGTGTGCTACTGGCACTGACTCACGAAACCATTTCTTAAGGCCTCAATTCACTCGCAGAAAAACAAGTGCATGCATCAACTAATCGTGTTTGCTTTTCCCACCCACACTCTTCCCGGGCAAATAATGCAACATGACATGCATTGTCAGTGCACAGAATAAGTGACAAAGTTATGATGGGGCTGAGAGAGGTTCCATTGTGCCAGCTTTCTGACTCCTTCTAAGCCTCCCAACCAACTGATTGCCTGGAATAAATTATGCACGTAATGTTTTGCCCGCCCACCGAACAATAGCAAGACAAATTCCTTATTTCAGCGCCTGAAAGAGAGAAAAGTAATTGCTCAATATGGCTCCCTCTCCACTAGCTTTCATTGCAGTGATTGTCTGGAAGTGTACAGAGAAATTACACTGTGGCAGCTGCAATGCATGTCTGCAGGTAGCCTGACAACAGGTTCCCATCTGGAAGGCAGCTATTTTAATTAACTTCATTTGATTTATCTTGTTGTGAATTTAGAAAGTTTTTTGTTGCTAACCTGTGAGTATAACACGCGTATGTAAGAGCAGCATTTTGTGACATAACACCTAGTTTACTATACATCCAATAAGCAACTTTTCAGTGGAGTAGAAGACAACTTGTGTCCAGCATTTAAACTTTTGAAATGAAAAATCATTGCATATTATAAATGCATGATCGTATAATAGAGTACAATCATTTCAAAGTGAGAAATTATACTTTTTCTATAAAATAAAACAACCTATCATAACATATTTAAAATATTTAAATATATCTTAAATCCAATAGCAAGATATGCTTGCTATTGGATCTGGAGTCTATAAAAATGGTAAACTATTACATGCCAGAAGCTGCCGGCAGTAGATTAATATTGTGCGCTGCATGCAATGTTCTCCTGTGAAATACATCCACTGCGCTTCGTCTGGAACGCTCAAGAAATGGGGAACATTCGAGGGGAGGTTCAATGAAACAATGGAAAACTCTGATGTTATTACGGTTTCAAATACTAACGGAAATGAACCCGTGCATAAAGGGGATGAATTGAAGGGAGTGCGGTCAACGGATGATTCCAGGAGCGGGGTTCAATAATCACTTCAGCGTGGGCTATGTCTTGTCCAATCCAAAAATAAATGTCCAAAACAAAAACACACAAATGCTAATAAAGTCAGATGAAGATCTGTGAGGAGTTGATGAGTCACCATAGTACCTGTAGAAAGCGTTTTGTTGAAGTGGTGTTTGTGTCGCACACCGACTGCTTTTCCTTTCTGTCTATTTCACGTTAGTGAGGAAAGGGGCGAGTTCCTGGATGAACACATGCTTTTTGGTGGATCATGTGTTTGCCTCACAGAGGATGTTTGGACAGACTCGGAGAAGATGGTGAATCTAATTGTATTGGCACATTTGTTCGGTAGTTAGTTTTTTTAACAGAGTTCTGCTGATACATACACCAGCTCAGAGCGGAACTGTGCAGCCTGCGAGCGCCTCATGACCTGATCGGATTCTCGTTGACTCCATCCTTCAGTATTATTGACCACTGACTCCTACCTGCAGCACAGTAACCGCTCCCTCCGCAGAATTCCAATCCTGAAAGCCATTCTCTAAAGAAGAGCGCTGTACACACACACACACACACGCACGCACGCTGTTGCACAACGACACAAATCACAGGAAACAGCCTAAGGCTCCTCTTATTAAAACACAATATTTTTTTAGTACTACAACA
Organism: Pholis gunnellus; assembly: GCF_910591455.1. Taxonomy (NCBI): domain Eukaryota; kingdom Metazoa; phylum Chordata; class Actinopteri; order Perciformes; family Pholidae; genus Pholis; species Pholis gunnellus. Next base: position 24,079,147 of record NC_136540.1, read on the forward strand.
AATAAAATGGGGTATGTGCCATCTTTAACTGTGGGGTATTGTGATATCATAGTATCGGTGTACCGTGCAACACCACCGTACAAACGTTAACTTCACATTGTTGTATTTTGGGATTTATCTGGCGACGCTTTAGACAAAGCCCTTTAGAAAACCAGCCATCCTGTGTATTTATTTGTACTCATTCTCATACGTTTTGGGGTTTTATTTCTATCCGACGTGTTTGAACACCACCCTGGAGAACCTTCGCGTGCAGGAGCCCTCTGATCTCAACGTATACAGCAGTAGATTAAACAAGCCGGATCTTCTCTGGTCTTTGCTGGCATTCGAGTCCCTGAACCCATAAGAGAGTCTGATCAAAGAGTCCGATCAACTTGTCTTACTGACACAATTTAATGAGTGTAAATAAACTGGGCTCCCAACAGAAAGGAGCAGAGAGAAGGATGGATGGTGACAGAGAACAGGAACAGAGACGGAGAGGCAGAGAGAGCACTCGAACGCACCAGAGACTTAACGGATCTGGCTTCCCACGGTACTGCTGCATTCAGTGCATTCAGTACATCCACACACACACACACACACACACACGCCTCACATCGCTACACAACAACAACAAAGTAAACAATAACTGGAGATCTAATGAATGCTAATAAAGACTGATGAGTACAATCTCTCCTTGAGGGGTACTCCGGGACAACAGCCCACATTAACTTCAGCTACCTAGTTGAGCAGTGAATTGTCTCTCCTTCTACAGGGAGTCCTTGACCTGGTTAGCACATTTTTAGTAGCTGTGAAATAGCATTAAGTAAGTGTTGGGTGGAACAAATTGATGGGTAATTGCTGTTTGTTGGAAATGCAACCGATTACAGCTGTGATCAGAAGAACTCAACTAGAAGTGTCATGGAACGGTAGAAACCCAGCTTTAAAGGGTGGGGTGTATGGTATATGGTCACCAGCACCTTCTTCAAACCGTAGGCTCTAGTTGTGGAGAGAATATTAGGATGTACACATAGTACATCATAATATCTACTATATACAGTATTTACTAATGTTTAGGTTTTATGTTTTGAGTAACACACTTTACATTGGCACATCTACTCAGACCGGGATGACCTTTTTGACAAAGCAGACAAAATGATAATCAGAGTAAAATAATATACGCTCATATTTATGAAAATATTAAGAGGTACCATATTTTGCCGGGTTTTGAACCTAATTGAATATTACAGACCATAACTACAGACCATCTTGAGATGGGACCCCCCCCCCCCTGCTCGGACCACACCCATCTCCAAACTCAGCCTTCATTTTGAAGTTTTGTGGGAGTGAAGATATCGTGGTGATACCATCTGTCCAAAGACAGACAGACGGACAGAAAAACACCTGGCAAAGCATTCAGAACCTCTTAACTGGTAGTTTCCTCTCCATTAGGTGTCTCACACACACACAGACCCACATGGTGGAAACAATACCAGTCGCTGTTGCAGCTGGTAATAACGTGAGCTCGTCTGTGTTACATCATTGTGGTCTGAATATCTGAATAAAGATAATATGAAGACGTCACCTCAGACTGAGACATTGTGATTGAATTTTTTGTAATTTAATGACTAATGTCTATAATATAATGAAAGCAGTCATTAGTTGCAGCCCTAAAATAAATCTTTCAAAGATCATATTTCATAAAGCCAAGTAATAACCCACCATCGCCATCAAACTGAGGATTTCAATGTGTTGTAGAAGTTTTAACAAAGTCACAAAAATCGGCACGACAACGTTTATAATTATCTCTCACTGTGGAGGTCGATGCTCCAATTCACCAAGAAGGAGGTCATTATGCACAGTGACGGAATATAACTTTTCACTTTGAGTCCATGGTTTGGCTCATATTCATACACTTTCTACAGAATTGACTGTGACAGCACAAAGCCACACGGCCAAAATACAGACAATTAGTATCACGTGATGACCCAGTAATTCATGGAAAATAGAGCTCGACTTACAAGGACTAATTCAATTCTTGTGTTATGATGGAACAAACTACTGTATCACCATCAGCTTTATGTTCCAGATGGCTCTCTACTAAATATTTTCTTAAGATTAAAGACAGCTGGAACAACAACTCGGCGCTCAAGTCAGACATAAAAAGTAGTGTTTGACCAGACTTAGCATCAGATGTGAAAAACAACTTAAGAACACTTGTTGAATGTTTGTCAGGTCCCTCTTTGGTTATAAACCAACAATCGTGCCTAAATAAGCACTAAATAACTTCTAAGTCCCTCTGTAGCAGGCAGCTGAGTCATAATGCCCACACACACACACACACACACACCGCATACACTTCAGCTCCGGTGTTTTCACAGAGCTTTCAGTTCATGCGTCTTGAATAAGCAACAAAGAAAAGAGCGAGAAACACCGAGAAGCTCAAGTACTGAGAGAAAAAGAGCAGCAGAGAATGAGCAATGTACTACAAAATCATCACTCAGCAGTCCGGTCAGGTTGACCTGCAGCTCAGAGACTCGATCACAAGACAGAAAGAGCCGCGAGCTGCTTGAGAGGACAACACCTCCTGAAACCAGACAAAGGGATGAAACCATACAGGCTGTGAAACAGATTCACACCAAAAGAAATGTGTTATTGAGTTCTGGGTGACTAGGACTAACCCATTTAATGTTGGCTTCTGACTACATTCAGGTTGATTTAATGGTGGTAAAAAAAAAAAGAAATCAGTGCAGTACTCGAAGAATCAAAAGGTGAACACAATTCAAAACCTGCTGAGAACGAACAAAACGCCGCACGTAAAGCCAGAGTTCCATTGAAGGTGAGCGAGCCTTTGACAAAATCCTTGTGGTAGAATTTCTTTGCCTGCAAATTTGAGTGAATGAATTTGCGCTTAACTGCAGCCATTGGAAAGTGTGGAGCGAAGTACGAAGTTAGGGAAACGTATTTGTTCTATTGCGCGTGTCTCAAGGCTGCCATCGAAGCTCCCTGGACCGATCTCTGAGCACAATGCTTCGGTGCGAGCTTCTCCGCCTGTGCAGCACAAATAGGAAGAGTTCAAGCACTCGCAGCCACGCATAACTGTGTCATATTCCAGCTGTGAGGACATGAAACCATCATCCCTGAGTCCTGATTCAGTTCAAATAACATGACCATACACACGTTTTATTCATTGTTTTCCTACGTAGAGTAGTGAAACATAATAGACGACAACATCTCCATGAAAGGTGTGACGCTGCGTTCAGAGAGCACTACAGCTCACTGTGAATTCAGTTTTTTATTAGCCATGCTAGCGGCCATCATGAGGTGGATATTTGTGGTAATTAATAAAATGTCTTGACAACTATTGGATGAATTGTCAGAAAGTCATGTTCCCCTCAGGATGAATTGTAATGACTTTCTAAATTTAATTATCACTTTAATCTTTTCATCTAGTACCGTCTTTGGTGTCAAATATGACCAAATTAAAACTAATGACGTTCCCATCAGCTTCAGCTCTACTATAGGTGTACCGCTAATTAGCATATGTTAGCACACTGATGTGCTAAACTAAGATGGTGAACATCAGCATGCTAGTCATTGTGAGCATGTAACACTGTGGGGGAAACGGACTCGCCATCCGGTCTGTCTTTTGTTTCGCTTCGCTAATCGAGGTTTGGGTGATGCCGCCATATATTAAATGGCGAACATAATTTCTGTTCCGCATGTGCGAGTTGAAGACATAAATAGACTATTTTGTATTTGTTTTGAGTCACCGAAAGGATCTCGCATATAGAACAAAGATCCGTCACCAAACGGTTGGTGATGGACACACGTACCGTTACACCCCCAGCATAAGCACCGCTGTAACAAAGTACAAGCTCAGAGAGCTGCAGACATGGCTTCAGACTTTTAGTTTTGTATCACTGAACTCATCCTCAGCCGGTTTGCTCTGCCCTGCAAGTCAAAAACATGTCCGCCTCCTTGCTTCCAAAGGATGACATGGACTTTATTCGTCTTGTCAGCATCTGATGGATCCGTTAATGTGGCTCCAACATAAACCACACAGGTTACAGTAATGAAAAAGGTTGGTGGTGCATTGCTGGGTTCGGTGGGTATGGTAAGCAGAACGGACCTCCCTAAATCACCTTAAAAACAAAACCGTTAAAGTAATGGAGGGCGAGAAAATGAGAGCGCCGCAGCATTATGTGGAGAAGGCAGATTTATCACATCATATCTATAGAATGTGCTGTGGAGTAGGGGACAGATTGGAAATGTATGGCAGGATCCGCCCAAGAGGAAACTGGAACCCGTCCTTGCTGCATTCTTCCCTCCCCCCCCCCCCTCCCCCCCCCCCCCACACACACACACACACAGCTGAGGATCCTCAGGTGCAGATGAGCCTATGTTTGCATAATACACAGAAGTTGTCTGTGGCTAGTAGAGCTTTTCAGGTCGGCAGTAAATGATTCCCCTGACAGACGTTCCCATCTAGAAGATGTTTGTTCACCTTCTCTCTCATTATGGCAGTCTGGAACAACAGCGGGTCCACTTCAAAAATGCACTCAAATGCACACAGACAAAGACACCTAGACAATTTCCTGGCACTAATCTTATCGTAGCAGAGATTTTTTTTCATTTGAGTCAGAAGGGTGCGTGAAAAAAATATAAGGGGATATCCTGCGTATGATGATCTGATTTCCTGGTTGCGTTAAAACAAATACAGATTATTTTTCTTTCTGGAAGGGTAGACGTGGCCGAGAGGAGCCGGGGGAGATGGGAGATCTCAGCAGCATGGTTCCATTTGCATCGTCCAGTCTTATCGGGCGACCGGAGAGAAGCACGACGACGGATTTTCGCAAATGAAACAGAGTTTGTGAACAGTGATGACAAATACAAGTGTGTGGACGTGGTTTGGCAAGGGAAGTACAGCAGAGTGTAGTAGCTTGTCAAGCTGTGCAAGGCCATTAACCACCAAAGATCTGGAATGCAACCTAAACAAATTGACTTCCCAGATCTGCGTGCTATTAGTGAGTGGATAGAAGCAAGTGGCCCAATGCTTAGTGGCCACATGTATGCATTTGGTGGAGAAACCTAGCATCTAACGTTACACCAGAGAGACATACAGCGGGACATACGAGCGCACAAGTCACTAGATGCTTGAAACTACATAATCTGTGGTCATGTACAGAGCGTACAATCACCATACCATGGATGCAGAGTTACATGTTTGAGTTTAAAAAATGTCTCCTACACAAACAGGGAGCATTTTCATCAGTCCAGAGTTAGTCAAGAGGTTTAACTGACTCTCAGCTGAATGTGTTTGTCCGTTACCATCTTATGCACGCATATTTTGAATGACGATGGCATTTGTTTCATCTAAGACGGCGATGAAATGGCTCCATATTGGCCACATTAATAATGCTTGGAAACGAGACATGACCAGAGTGACAATGTAACAGCTCACAACATCGGATCTCACCCTCACACGTTGTCCATACTGGCAACAGCAGATCTCACTAAGCACAAGATTCAACAGATCTTTATCTTGTGTGTTTGCATTTACAACGCTGCGTGTGTGTGTGTGTGTGTGTGTGTGTGTGTGTGTGTGTGTGTGTGTGTGTGTGTGTGTGTGTGTGTGTGTGTGTTTTCAGTATGCATCTTGACAGGAGGGGAATTGGGCCTTCTGCAGAGGACTTAATGAAAAACAAACATATTCAGCATGAAACAAGAACCCACAACATTTCCCCTGATTAAAAAAGCATGAGCAGCAGATACAGCCGGCTTTTTTCATGTTAATCACTGAGAGCAGGTAGAGTGGCCCTTTGATGGGCGCAGGTTTGTGCTGCTCTGTTGCTCAATCTGAGCACTGAGTTGCTTCTTTGTGAAAGCCTGTGAGGACTATTTCAGACAAAGACATCAGCTGGGAGGGCGTTTCATGTGCATAAAAGAATATGAACAACAATAATGTAGTTTAACGCCAAACGCAATCAAGACAACATGCACACTAATAGCCATGTGGTGACAACAATGAATAAATTAAGCATTCTGCAAAATAAAACTAAATGAGAACAAACAAGGAGGAAAATAATGATCCCAGCCCGAGTGGCATTGTGGGATGGATTTCACCCTTTCAAGTTGCTCTTGTTGGCTTAAACAATTACACCTAATTGCCGACAGATGTAAAAGCAAATGAACCATTTGCTTAAAGCGGCGCACAGATTGTTTACGGTGACTGCACTGGGTCAGAGCTTTTATTGGTTTCTGCCATTCACTATTACTAAAGAAGATTCACTCTGTGTGGGAGAGGGCCAATTTGTTTAGCCGTCCACAAACTGAGAACCTACTTACTGTTAAAAAGCATCTCATGGCCGGGGTTAATGAGCGTTTTTTAATAATCTGCTGGAGACACTGCATTTAAACAAGTGTACAGTATTTAACTGATACTTACACTTCCCTTTCATTTCTTAATTGATAACTATTGTCTTTGTGCAGATCACATTTATATCACATTTTCATTCACTTCATTCACTTCATTCACTGTGTTCACTGTGTGTGTGTGATGTCTGGGTCAGTAGTGTACAGTGGGTTTTGAGCTGCAGCTGAAAACAACCCTATGAGAGCTGTGAGAGTGACCCAAGACAGGAAAGTTGTGGGTTGAACAAATTGGTAAATGAATTATCAGGATTTCTTCCATAGTCCTTTATTCAACATTTATGTCTGCAGTAAATCTTTCAGCCAAACGAGGGAGCCTGAATGTGTGTATAGTTGGGATAATTGTAGTCTACGTATAACACTGAATCTAATATGAAAGGCTAGCGTACATGCTGTGTTTAACTGATGAGGACATGAATAGAATAAGACAGCCTGTTCACTGTGTCTAGATGTATTTATTTGATCTTTAGAACAACAAATGAATTAAACAGAGTTGTGATTTATCAAATGTATACTTCTTGTAAATGGGGGTGAAGTGTTACTAGCTGTCAGATATGTCAGAAACTTGACGACTGTGCTGAAGACAGGGAAGGCTGCGTCCCATACTGCTGGAGGATGTTAATACAAGAGATGCACGGATACCGATACCGATGTTGGATATTGGTCCGATTCTTCTGACTCAAATAGCTGGATTGGTTATCGTGACAATAGGCCGATCTGGTATCTGATATTATTCATAAATAACAGTGCAATTATATTTATGTTTATATGTGTTACATCTTGTTTGATAAAAGGTGTGAAAGCAATGTTTAATTCAAGCCTGATGTTTCCTTACACATAAAAGAATCAGCATATTAATTAAACACTGGTATCAGATCTAAGCATCACTACTTGATACAAGAGAAATAGTCCACATCATAGAATGTGCCTAAAGCTACGTAGAGCAACAAGCACGGTGTAATTCTCCTCGCATGCTGAGGCGCTGACACAGTTATTTTGGTTTGGTGGGTGAGCTTAGACCTCATGCTGCCACCTTGGAGCACTTTGTGCTAAGACACTGCCGAGTATCCTTTAAAAAGAGATCTATTCTCAGTGATATGTTGAGCTGCATTAAATATCATCATAAACAGTTTGATCAATTGTTCCGGTCCCTGAGGCCCGAAAACATGCATCAATTTCAGTGGAATGACTTCAAATGGAAACAAAGCTCAGCCGGCCACCTCTAGTGATTTACATTCCTCACTGATGTACTCAACCACACATACATCAGCTGGCAACATTATTAAAGCAATTCTCTGGGCAACAAGTGCCATGTCTGATTCATCACCGACAACAACACATGTACGTGTATAATAAATCCCACATGAAAAGTTCTGACAAGCGCTGCGTCCAACTGCAGTCAAACGTGTTCAGGCGACAAGCGTGTTGTGCCAAGCTGGTAACCAGATTTAGGAAACAGCCAGCAGCACTGGCAGCCTCACACGCATGCCAAACACACAGACACAGAGCTCAGAAGGCTGCTTGTTTTCAAATAACTATAAACTGACACATGGTGACACAAAGTCTGCTCGCTGCAAATTGCCTTAAGGGCTGAAAGAGAGACGATGAAGAGCCGCGAGCAGGAAAAACAGGTGGCTTTCATGGCCGAGTGAGGGCAGCGTGTCATGAAGGCTGTAGTGGTGGTACACACAGCAGCAGAATGAGCGCTATTCAGTCCTGGTCCGAGACAGTCATCACGCTCGACAGTAAATATACATATGTTTAGAATATTTAATGTCAATTTCCTTTGAAAAATACTTAAGAAAAAGGCAAGGAAATCGTTTCCACTGGAATGTTCCTTTCACTTTTTCAAAATCCTCTCACTCCTCACTCAATCCTCTAAACATTGTCCTCTGACTGCCCAGTCGGAGAGATGATAAAAATGTTATTACACTCATCTCACGCCTTCAAATATTACGGTGCGCTCACAGCAATAGAGAAGCCCGAGAGAGTGTGTTTTTATCCGGGGTTAACCTGGTTTCTTGAGTCCCTAATGTGTCTGAGAGAGCCTGCAGGCAGCACTCAGGGCTGGAATGAGCAGCTCCACGATTCTCAAAGTCCACTTACTAGCTTTTTCCATAGATTTGAACTGCCTCTCGGGGTTTTTATCATGCAGGACAAACGAGTTGTCAAGATCATGAAAACAGTCTCAGAGAGGGAGCTCCTACTCAGAATAGTATTTCAGGCCTGACGTGGAAGCCTTGTTGAAGCATATTGTGGTGTAGAGGAGCCTCAAAGGAAAACATCCGAGCGCGAGACATGAGCACAACCAATAGACTGCTCACCACATCTGCTCAGGTTGCAGCATTTAGAATGCGAGAGCGATTCAAATGGACTGCTTGTTGGAATTGAAAGGTGAAGTGAAGTCCATGGAATAAAGATGTCAGAAAAACAAAGCAGAACCGTACTTAACATCAAATATTAAATAGGGTCTCAGAAACAATCACTTTAATCCTGCAGATATGTTAAATGAAACTGCCTCAGTTGGGAGGAAATAAAGTGCAACTGTGCCGTGTACTTTCAGATGTTTACTAAGCCTATTTGTTGTCCACTGTTGTCTAAAAAAAAAAGAGCTTTGTGTTCTGTGATTTCTGTGTGCGGTAGAGCCAGAACAACAAGCGCAGAAGGAAAAGCAGCCCTCTCCGGGGATTTGGGGAGAAGGGAAACAGAAATGGTTGATTTTGCTCAAGCTGTGGCTACAAAGCCACAGCTCTCACTCCCTCTTCTTTCTCTCTTTGCTCCTCCACCTCTCTGATTCACAGCAGGAAATTGACTGGTGGAGGGAGTGAATAGGGTGATGCTGTTGAAGCCTTCCTGTCCTGAATGTGCCTCTCTGCTGCTCGCTGCCAAAACCAGACTGCTGTCAGGCTCCGAGGCAGCGGTTTGCAGAGGGAGAAACTTAGAGCTGGCTGGTTTAATTCGCCCCTTTTTTCTTCCCATACTACACCGTTGTTCGGTTAATGGCATCTGAACAAAAGTGGCCCCCTCAGCCAAGGAAGGGTTGTTAGATTAGCCCAGCAGGCTGAGACAATGGGCTCCAGCCTGGACTAATGCACCAGTCACATCTTCACGCTCTTCATGTTACCACGCCTTTGGTTATAGAGCTCTAAACCGTACGGAGGTGCTAGTGGAATAGTTTTTGGCTTTGCATTCCCTGCTAGCATTCCTCTGCTCCTCAGACCAATGACGTGATGTTTCTTTTGGGACGCCGTGGCTTCAGACAGAAGAGTGCAGGTTGCTTAGCAACTGGTGTACGGATAGAAGATCATTAAATTGCACTGATGCTCACTCAGTCCTTCGTTATGCATCTGAGAACTTGTTGCTCCGACCAGAAGTGAACACGAATCTTCCCTCGGATGAACTCAGATGTCTCAAAAGTGCCACGCAGCACGAAGACGATAGTGATGGCACCTCGGGTCACTCAAAAGAACAACCCTGCACAGCAGTAAATGAATGTTTGAATAAATGAGTGACTGAGTATAGATAACGAGGCAACCCACGAGCAAACTCTTTCTCTTATTTCTAGCAGCACTCGGGCATTGGCTTTCACTGAAATGGTAATAAATCATTGGAATGAAACATCGGGTATTAAGCAAGAAACTGATTTAACAGTCCACCAAGCACCTCATAGTCATTTTTATGAAATAAATAAGTGATACCTTCAGTCAGTCAGTACCCACAAAGCAAATACTGTACTGTACACTTCAGCCGATAAACCCACGTACATTTGTTTGTAAAGTGAAAATATGCCACTTTACCGTATACTATACTATATCTCATTCCCTCCTGGGGTGAAAATGGGTATCTCGTTCTCTCCATAAGGAAACTAGGCTGCACAAACACGGCGTAGTTAACATTAAGTTAAATCAATGCAGCACACTGTGTTTGTGCATACAGAGCTCTATTTCTTGCCTCTGTAAAGACTGAGCAGAGGCTGCTGCTTCACCAGCGAGCCGTCACCTGCACTATTTATAGCCCACGGACATTAAAGCTAACAGTGTAACAAGAGACCGCAGACTTGCCCCTCCACTGGTAATTAGAAACCCAGCGAAAAGCTCACCGTCTCCACCGATGGAGGAGAGAAGACAGGCTGCGGATGAGCCAGAATACACTTCCACAACTCCTCAGCTCGTTTCACATTACAGATACAGCCCTTCTGGGATCATAAGTGTAATACAGACACTTTTTGGGTGATTTAGAGCTGTTGCCGTACGGTTCCCATGCAATAATTCATATAAGTTCTCAACTGTGTAATGCAGCCCATGTTAAAACAATAAGCTCTACTATTTACTATAACTTAATAGGCAATTAAAACAATTACAAATGAAGACCACGTAGTTGCCATGCATAGATTACTGCTACAATGTGAGCATTGATGGAATGAAGAATCAGCAGAGATGATGTAATAGCCGGTGAGGGTTCAGGACTTGGCTGTTTTGCCTATGTGGCACCACAATTATTTATAAAGAGTAAGATTTAATCTTTTGTCTTATTTAATCTTTTTATCGTTTTTCAAGGGAGACAAGAAGCAGCCAATTAAAGAAGGGTATGCAATTTTTCAAGACTACATATATATATATGTATATATATATGTATATATATATATATATATATGTATATATATATATATATATATATATATATATATACATGAAGTATATGGACATTAAAACAGGTTCTACTTGCTGTCATCCTTTCTCCCGTTCATAATGGCCATTATAGTGCTCTTCTAATGGAAGAGATGGGGGACAAACAACTTCTATTGTGGTTGTGTGTTATGACAGTGTGAGATCATCATTTCAACGAGTGTGTCAAACCTTTAAGTGATCTCTCAATCTACCAATTTGTCTGCATGCCCCCACACACACACACACACACACACACACACACACACACACACACACACACACACACACACACACACACACACACACACACACACACACACACACACCAACCTCGCCGTATAGAAAGGAACAAGAGAAGATCTACAGAGGGGGGTGTTGAGATGCATGAGATGCGTTGAACGAAGGCGCAGCCTGGCTTACAGGATTATAAGGCTTTTATATTGAATGAGGATAATGTGGAACATGAGAGACAGGAATGGATCACGTCTGTCTTCTCTGGGTGAATGGGATAAGAGGCATGGTGCTGGCTCGGCGGCCACACGTCAGTGTGTGTAAAATGAGCCGGAGTTCAATTGATTACACAAAGTACATTAGACGGCTGGTATGAGGGCTGGGGGACTAATTGTTATCATGTAAGAGTCAAAACCTGGGAGTGTGAATTCTGTAACAGCGCTGTGCCTCAAGAGACTGTCACCCCTGCTAGTGAAGGTCCTAGCAATCAGCTGCATTTGAGTTTTTCTTTGCCTTCACCTGACTGCACGTGACTGGCATGTCTGACTTCATAACTCAGACAAAAGGACACGTCAAGTGCATATAAACAGAGAAGTTTGCCAGAAGAACCATTTTTAAATTGATTCGCTCAATTAACCTTACACAGCTCCTTTAATTAGATTCTATTCTGGACTCGCTGTGTTCAGGTATTTTAAACTTTCATCCCGCTGCACTTCATCAGCTCAATTAAATACAATCTTACAGCAAATCATTACACAGTATATCACCGAATGAAAAATCCTATACTGACTTTCTCATGGCTTCAAAACACACACGGAAGAACTATCTGTGTTAATCATGAAAACAGATAAGAGATCAGCCGTCAATTAAACATCTATGAAAATATAATACGTTGCCACTGAAAATAAATCAATTTCATAAACGGCACTAGAGAGTGGGAGGCTTCTGACTGTGAGCCAGATGTAACCGGAGCAGCCGAGGCTGTGAAGGTACGCAGGCATACACAAACAGGCAATTAAAACATTTACTGCAAGCATCTGGTGATCCAAGACTGATAATAATACGTTTCATGTTTTGTGTTGAGAGTCATTACGAGCGAGCACAAGTCAGTTTGTACACAGCTTAGCTGAAGTGCTTTCATTTTCACATTAAGTGACAAGCCCCTTGATTTGCCAGCGCAGACAAGTGTTTGTCCAACAGTGTCACTGATAGAGCGGAGGCATTGGCATCTGAGAAGTGAGATCCAGCAGAGAAAAACTCAGGCAAGCGATCATTACCGTCTGCTCCCTGGCAGCTCCAAGCTGAGAGTTACAATACCATGACATGCTCAATGTGAAACCACTGCTGTGGGGTTTCACTTTCACTGAAAGGTTAGCTGTAGATTCACAATTTCGGAAGGAACGTTTCAACTGGAAGGAGGATTTTCAAGCGTTTGATTCACACTAAAAATACATTAGCAACCGTTAGGCTGACCTTATTGATCTGCTCTCATGAGCAGTGAAGCTCAGAGCTCCATCAAACCCTTCCACTGGAAGCAACAAAGACCTCTGTTCAGCAGGGGGAATTACTTTATGTGGTTATGATTGCGCACACTATTTCTCTACCTAATGAATGTTGAGAAATCCTGTTGCTGAAGTCAGAATCAGGATACGCTCAGTAGATAAAGTTGCTCCTGTTCTTGGTCGGCTGTGAACTACGAGCCTGAAACCTGCTTCATACAAACGATGAAGACGATATTGGTGCTGGAGCACTGGTGTGGAGCTCGGGAAGCAAGACACTGCCATGTATTTTGGGAGTGTCCAGTGATAAAGCCTTTCTGGGCAGAGCTTCATGAAGCATTAAAAAAAACATACTTAACACTGACCTCCCCTGCGATTTTCCACATTATTTTTTAGGAAAAATAGATTTTCAAGCAAGACGTCCAAATGTTTGGCATTTTATTAATAACCGCTAATAACAAAGCGCTCACAAGGCGCTGGCTGCTTCCTGAGCCCCCCAGGACACACAGGACTGATAGATATAGGAAATGATATTATGTTATGGAAAGGATTACGTTTTCCCTTCGCCTTCAGAAAAGTGTGTCAATGCTGGAACAAGTGGGTGAGATATGAAAACACTTACGGATAGATTTTGTGGAGATATTGAATGAATGACCCTGTAACGTTGCTTTAGCTTAGCAAGCCTCTTCACCTCTATCCCCTTCTCTCTCTCAAGTGTTAAACGTGTACACACTCTACCTCTCCCAAAATGTACAAAGTTACACAATTTTGTGAAGAGGTGAAGTCATCCGTCACTTTGGATAGATGCTGGAACTTCTCTGCCTAACCAAAGCTACCTTCAGGCATGCAAACTCCTCAGTGGTGAAAAAGGATGCAAATAGAGTTTTTGGGCGAGAAACGTATACACAGTTGTTTTGAAGGAGATGTTTTCCCAGCAATATCAAATAGATATTAGAGAGGAGTTATGACCTCTAACTTCCCAACAATAGCTTTAAGCTTATAATATGCTATTAAAACTACTACCGCCCCCCCCCCCCCCCCGGAAAAAAAAACATGCAATTGACTGTTATGTTTTAAAACGCTGGTATCAGACTGGTACTCTTTATGGGCCGATACACAAGTCCAGGTATTGCAATCGTTCAGGAAATTCTGGTATTGGATTCCTTATTTCCGTGACAGAGAATTAAGAGCAGAAATCAGAAATGTGTAAACAAATGTGTTTCAAACAGACCTGCAGCTCTCCTTACAAACCACTGGCCCATAACTTGTAAATCACACAATTACCGGCATTGTATTGCTTTATTAAAGTGTAATGACTACCATCAGGTGTTTGAAAATAGTTCAACACAATCACTGTGCACAGCAGCTGGTCTGCAAAGCTTACAGGAGTTATATGAAGAGTTATATGAATATGCAATGCATTCGCACCATTCCAGCACATTACAAGATGATCCATCCTAACTGCTTGGTATTCACCACCCACGCTATCCTGTCCACTCCGCCCACTCCCTCCAAATTAATCTGAATAAATGCTACTTCCCAAGGTGACAGAAACGATTACAAAGAGGACATCAGAAGCAATTTGAGGTTGTTCATGGAAGGTTACATCATTGGAGTTTTTATCATTGAACCTCAATATGAATTCTTTTGTCCAATTTAAACCTGCACTCAATTCCTCTTCTTGTCATTATTAGATAAGATTAATAAGAACGAGGAACCCAAGTGCACAACCGTCTGACTTATTTTTATAGGAGAGTTTTGGGACGTTGAAGTGAAAGGAGGATGTCCTGACCTTGGTGTTTAATGCATCTGACAAAACATACAACCAGGTGTGTTCTCCCTCAGCCCATTCCTGCTGAAACACAGTGCTCACTTCCTGGTTTTGTCAGCAGGTTGTTATTGTGTATTGTAATCACCGCGTGTCTCCAAGTGATCACACGTGTGTTTGTTTAAAAAAAAAAAAGATGAGGTCATCAGGGTTATCTCAACTTGGGTTTGAAGGGATAGTTTGGTGTTTTGAAATGGGGTGGAATCCAGGGGTTGTATGTAGATCCAGATGCTAAGACCTTTATTGGACAAGGTTTACCGATTGCCTCAATAATGTCATCAGGTTCCCTGTTAGCGTTGGGTTTAAATCTGACGTATTGCCAAATAGGCACTTTTGCTTTTCTCTTTCACACCAAATCCTCCACGATCGTCTTGCCTGTCTCGTCTCGTGGCTAGGGGTGGGAATCACACAGTAACACACAATACGGCACTATCACGTTACGCTGCCCACGCTTACGATGGTAACACCATATAGCAATTCTACAACGATATTTGGGTAACTGAACAAGAAAAAAGACCAAAAGCAGGAAATGTGTATTTATTCACTGCATTATGGTGGCAGTTACATAAAACTTGTTCAACAAATACAAGAATCTTAGCTTACTGCATGTTTAATACACACAGACTGCAACTTGTCTATGTCCACATTTGCCACAAATTGACAAAAAGCCGCAATGTCAGTTCGGGGGATAAATTGGAAGGATACAACTACTCCTCACTAAAATCCTTCTAATCTAAATTGACAAACATCTCCTTCAAAAAACTTTATTCAAATTTCTCACCAAAAATAAATTAGGATTTTGATTAGGATTAAGATTGTATTTGAACATCTCGCCCGATGCTCATTTGTATTGTACAGAGCTTGAAAGCATCATAATGTAACTCAATGCAACCTCCGTTGGTGTTAGTTGTTGACTGCCCACCAGCTGCTAACAGCGACCAAAGTGCCTGAGCCGTTATGTTGTAAGCTGAGGGCCGGCATGTTCTAATAAAAATAAACACAGTGTATCCAGAACTACTTCCTCCATCGCAGGAGGAAGTAACGGCGCGTTAGTTAATATTTCCCAGTTTTGTTGTTTCTCCGGCAGCGGCCATCGAGTCTTGAAAACTGCAGCTGCAGGCGACCCATTAGCTATGCTGGGTCCTCTTTCAAGTGTTGTTTTAACTAAGTAGGCCGGGGTGGGAAGGGAGGAAACAATTACAAAACAGGTAGATTTGCCAATCCTGCTTTTGACTCGACCGTGACTCTAAATCAAAAGCGTATTTTGATTGATATTAGATTTAAAAACTAAATGGTATGGGTATCACTTTAAGGCTATTGGTATTGGTGCCAGATACCCAGTCCTATTCAAGAGGTCCCTACTGTGATTCATAATACCTATCAAGGGGAAGTTTCCCTGGGAAAGACGGGCAGCGCTTTGGAAGAGTAAATGTACAGAAATAGATAGTTTGCTCACTGTCTTAGAAAAGCAAGATAAGAAGCGTATCCTCCAAATGACGACTTCTACACGCAGGATGGAAGTTATTTTATTTAAGTAGTTTAAGGGCCATGGGGCAACCGAAGTGCATGTGTGGTTTAGTCAAATACACAAGAACCGTAGTGGCTAGACATACTGTCATGTTAACTTTGCACAACATGAACTGAATGATAACACAAATAAACATCTTTTAATCCTTTAGGTCATATTAAACACATATTACACCTTTATAGCTCACATGGGAGCTGCTCTCAGGTCTGCCTTTGTGCTCAGTCAGCCCGCCCACTCTCACTTAACAACAGAAGATATGTCAACAGAAATAAATCACTGAAGCACTGCTAAGGTTAGCAGATGTGAACATTAGTTAACAGTCTGTTTAATGATGTTATCTCAGTCAGCCATTGGATTCCAGTCCCTCGGGACTGCGTTCAGGCTCAGCCTTTTTTCCTTCATCATCAAAATCCAACAGAATGCAATTACCAGAGCTCAAGATGTAGCCTACTGAATATTGGCAAATAGATTGATATATCATACACCTTTCTTTACAGAGTAGAAATGTATGCAACAATTAAGTGATCCATCTATTCCACACCGCTTAGCAGTCATTTAATACAACTCTAAACTCGGAGCGCTGCTTGAATAAGGAGTGTAGCTGAGCAACAGCTGAACACTCTGAGTGAAGCATCTGTGTTAAGTCTGGGAATTAATATTCCCAGACAACAGGTTCCAAGAAAGTTACTTTTTAATTAGCCCGGCTAATGAAATATTACAGACGAGGAAATATCTTTATGCGACTCCCCCGTTTCTTTATTACATGACACACTTTCCCCGTGTCCCTGCCATTAATCAGGCAAATCAATTACTTTGACAGGTTTTGCAGAGGAATGTGTATTATATTCATATCTATACAGACTGCAGACACAGTCTGGGAGAACATCCAGAAACACAATGAGAGAGACAGTGTGTGTGTGTGTGAGAGAGATGAAAAGACAAAGAAAAGAACAAAGACAGAGACAGCCTGGTTCTGTTGGCCTCACAACAATGATTCCTCTTTCTCTAAAAGCTATTTGATGTACAGTACAGCTTCATATAGCATGTGTTATCACCACGAGAAAAACTAGGGTCGTCAGCTACATTTTCAACAATGCTTGTATGGATCTCAGTAGGATAAAATACGTATTTTAGCTCATCTCCCATAGACCAGCACAGACAGCAGGTTGGTAATTGGCTCAATGGCGAGTACTCATACCCTCATGGTCATCCTATGGAGGACAATTCAAATGCTTCTGTACACTATAAAACATTATCAGTGGAAGCATGACGCATTCACTTACTGAACGACAAGAAAAAACAGCAGAAATAAAAGAAAAAATAAACACAATGGCTCTTATCTTTAATGGTCTTGATCTTTAGAGTAGACCACAAGGAATTATTGTGGGGTAGGTGGTTTGGGGGGGGTCGCTCCACAGTAACCACAAAGTGCTGCATGCACTAGCCATAACCCTCCCTCTGGCTCTACCAGGCACGCCTGGCTGCTTGATTTCGCTCAAAGCACTTATGTTCATGGGAGTGCGCTCACAGGATAAAGAAGGCTGAGCAGCATCAAGGAAATGACAGCTTTTACAGCTTACGAGAAACTGCTGGAAGACGCACTGCAGGCCTGACATACAGTGCACTGGCAGGGAATATGGGTTTAGCTTTTTACAACCAGTATCCTGTGGGTTGGGCCTCTGCGTCTGCAGGGAAGTGGAATCGGAGACGCTTTAAGGAGCTGTCACTCTGTTGCGTTTGCACATCAGAGGCTGCCCTGCAGCAGTGCTCTCTCTCTGTGGCGGGGATGTCTCCTGGGACGATAGGCAGTGCGACCAAAATATGCCAGGGCTCTGTGACCCCGATGACAGTCCATCCTGCCCCCTCCACCTGTCTGTCAAGCTCCCCTCAGCTCGCCGCTAAACAGGGATGACAGCTTTCACCACCGGTGAGAGGCTAGAAGGGCTACGACGTGTCAGCCTGGGATAAACTCGCCTCCGCCACAGTTAGGCGTTATCAAATTATCAAAGCAGCTGATGATTTAAGTGCTTTGTGTCTGAGCATAACTAATGGCTTGTCAGAGCACTGATTCCCCCCATACATCAGCCAGGAGAGACAGCACTTTGCAGTGGTGACACCCTGTCTTGGTGAAATCTGTGCCACCTGTCACCTGTCAGACACCCATTGCAGAGGGAAGTCACAGATACTGTGTGTGTGTGTGTGTGTGTGTGTACGCACAGCTCTGAGAGTGTGTGAGAGGGAAGGATGCAGTGAGAAGGATGCAGGAAAAGGTAGAGGTAAGGAGAGGTGTAAGTGGCTGCTAAGGCCTAGGAGGCTGTGTGACTGAGAAGACACAGAGGAAGTGATTATCAGCGCACTACTTCAATGACACAAAAGGTCCTCACTGTGGAGCAAAGCAAGGCGGCTTCCATGTCCTTCAGAAAGCAGCACTTAGATCAGAGTGAGGAATTCTCAAAGTGAAGAAGATAAGTGGAAACGTGTTGAAACCAACACTGTTGTTTTGCACTTTGAGTCCACAGCTTTAGAAAGAGGATGAATAGTGCTTGCCAAAAGAAACAGACGAGTCAGACCATTTATGTGGACGACAGAAGAGACAAAACGTCTGAGAAGCTTTTCGTGCCTCAACAGATACTTGACATTTTCACGGGCAAACAAACTAATGAGTTTACGAACAGATAAAAGTGCACGGCTACTCCAAGTCTCCACCACCGCCAGACAAGTCCTCCTCCTCTTTAACACACTGGGGATTTAGTTTGCCGTGTCATATTTTCCGTCCGTCAGTCATCATTGTCAACAGAACAATGGTGAGGGGGGGGGCAGGAGAGGTTGCGGGGTAAAGGGTTTCTTTGAGGTAATGGTGGAGAGAAACATGACATGAAGCATCACTTCGCTTACAGCGCTGACAGAGACTGGCTTATGGACTCAGGGGAAGAAAAATACACATACGGTGAATGACATTTTAAAGACTGATAAAAACAAGATACGCCCGACATACTGGTCTTTACCAATGTAGTCCAACACAAGCTGTCTAAAGCCAGCTTACTCCATCAAACATGGCTGCCACTGAACTACAACTGCAAGAAACCATGGGATTATTTAGTTAAAACAAGGAAGCATTCAATCCTAAACTGAATCAAGCCTTTTTAACAAGCAGGGCTGCAGCTAGAGTATTCTACTGATGATTCCATTTACTAAGGAGCAATAGTAAATATACAAAAGACAAAATAAGATCGGTTTCCTCTTTAGAAAAAAACAACATTTTATTGCTTGAATGGCACACAATCATGTTATGTGTATTGCATTTAAGTGCCATTTAACATTCTGGGTTTCAAGCCTCCAGAGTTGTTTTTCACAGCTATCCAAAAGTCGATATAAACCGCCAAAAATTCTGAAAGTAATCCTACTTTGTTATTGTCATCTATTATTAGGAAATAAATGATTGTGTTCTTATTCAAATATTTGCTTTGACAAAAAGAAATAGGCATTAATACTTTTAATTGTTTTATTATAAACTGCTTGGAGTTAGTGTTCGGAAGGTAAACCGGTCATAATTCCCTCTCTATTTATTATACGTATATTGCTGTGAAAACCTCCGTTTAACATTAGTCGTTAGCGCTGTGCAGGTGTGTGCGTCCCACCAGTTACTAACAGCTAGCTCTCATACTGTCGATTATTTCATTTAATCTGTGCACAGTTGATTAGTGGCACCGCTAACCCACACCCCGACATCCACATCCCTCAGAGGATGAATAATACAGACTTTTTACTGCCAGCAGTAGGTTGATATTTCTCTACTGAACTACCTGAACTAGTGGGTGAATTGCTGTGATATTTGATACAGTTATCCATTGTGATAACTTTAAGAGACCCTGTGTTTTCATCTAGCCCCACCAGCAGGTCAAAGTTTTCCCTTATCCTGTGAAATATCCACTGGAGGGATTGACACAGAATTGTGTGCAGACAAAATGTCTGAGTTTCTGACTGTTGAGGGAAATATCTCAACAGCTAATGGAGCGATCGGTGTGAAGTTTAGTAAACACAATCATGTACATGCTTTGCAGTATAATTTTCCATCCAATTCAAAGATGCCGGGATACTTCTCCTCCCAGGGCATCACACATTTCCTTCTGGTTTTTCGTTCAGGTTCATCTGGTTCTTTGTCAGTTGAATCAATTTTCACATTTGTTTGTTATGTTGATGGATTAGTCCAACTTTTTACCCCACAAACAACTTCGGCAATGTCTCATGCAGCATTGTCTGGTTGTGATTCTGACTGGAACAGCACTATTGGAAAATACAACACATAATTAAAAATATCAGTATTGCTCTTTGCTGTCCCTATTTTGTGTGTTAAAGGCGTAGAATCGGTTGCCAATTTCTCAAACTGGTAAATGCCAAAAGCAACCATTTCTGTCAAACCCTGGCTTATAAACAAATGTCAGCATGCAAACACACTGAACTAAGATTAACACGTTGTCATAGTGAGCATGTTGCTGAGATTGGCATTTAGCTTAAAGCACCTCACAGAGCCGCTAGTGTGGCTGTGGTCTTGTCAACTTCACTTTCACTTCATTTGTTATGTGATTGGTCTCACCATGTCTGCAACAGGCCCCACACTGTTGAAACCCAGGGACACAGGGACGAAGAGTACATTTAGATCACCGCATGCCATGATGGGGACTGAGGAAACACTGAACAGTACATGCATTCCCCTGTTGGTAATTCAAACAAAAGGAAACTTGAAAACACTTTCTCAACACCATCAGTTAAAGGACAGAACACTAAACTCATTTGTAACCAGACAGACAATTGGAAATATCCAGTAACTGTTATGTATGCAGCCAGGCGTTTACTGTCGTGGTACTGTAGACAGATGACTGATGGAGCCTTTTAAGCAGCACATACACACTCAGACACTCAGACAGTACGAGGCTTTCGTGTGAAGATCAAAGCCAGTGAAGGGACTATGAAGACAGTGAACACTGGAAAGGAGACAAATGTGATGTAGGAGGCTCATAGAACACAAAGCACTTGAAAAGCCCAGTCGCTCAACGTGTTTCATTGACGAAACATTGTCCGTGCATGTCAGACATAACAGGATGCACAGTGGAAACACACACACTCCATGGCGACTCTGCCCAGGCTGCAAAGCCTGGCACATTGAGTCCCTCCACTCGTGTGTGTGTGTGTGTGTGTGTGTGTTTGAGTGCACAGTAAGGGTGAGCGAAACAATGGGCCTGAAAACACACACACACTAAAACAGATCCGTGTGAATTCCTCCAAAGCCCCACAGAGGCCTGGGAGCAGTCCAAG
The DNA here is from genome assembly GCF_910591455.1 of Pholis gunnellus. NCBI lineage: Eukaryota > Metazoa > Chordata > Actinopteri > Perciformes > Pholidae > Pholis > Pholis gunnellus. The sequence goes on from NC_136540.1 coordinate 24,100,621, forward strand.
GCTACAGAGGAGAGACAGACAGACGGACAAGTCCAACCGTTTCAAATCCCATTCAGAGGTGGTTCAAGGACACATGACCAGTAAATTCTGAGCAAATGTGTCTTTGACTGCTCTGAAGAACCGCTGAGTCATGAGTGTTTCAGCAAGTAGATTAACTTTTTGTCCGTCGAGACTCTTAACAACAATTCTTTCTCACCCGTCTTCACTTAAATGATATAAATTACAGGTGCACTGGTACTTTCTGTAGCGATGTCTTTGGCGGTTCCTTTATATCTCCATCCTCGGTCTTTATTGATTCTTCACTATCAATAAAGAACATAAACAAATGGTGTCTGTCTGGGTGTGTTTTTGTTTCAGTCTTTTAATATAAAGCAGCCTCTGCTGTAATAGAGTGAACAATAAACAGAGTGATCGACTAGATGTAATTGAGCAGGATTACATGCTGCATTGTTGTCCTGAGAATGTCTCACGCTTGGATAGACAGCGTTGGGCCTGACAGACTCCACCACTACACATACAAACTAGTGGTGGAACGGACCAGTGTTGATCCGTACGGATCCCCCCTAATGGTTCGGCACGCATGTGAACCGCGGATTAATTAAACAGTTTAACGTTAACCACCACAGTGTGAAATAAAGTTTTATTGAATGCAATCAGGACATCGGCATTTATGCTTTCCCTTTGCCGATCTCTGATAATGTTACATTGTAAACAACCACAATGTGTTTAATTGGAGAAGAGCTCGTTAGCGATAACAGCTCCGCTAATGGAACACGTACAAAGGTTACGTTCACTTACATTATGATGCGTTCAGGCTCTGTTCAGTGAAAAGGAGAATTGGGCGAAGGTTATTTACAACGTTATCATGTGTTCACATGTAATTTCGTAAAATGTAGTGTTGGTGAGAAGCTTGAATAAATCCAAATGTTTGAAGGAGATATTTATCATTAAATACATCAATAAAACTATTAATGACAAGATTTGTTTTAATCAATAAAAATAGAATCTTTTATTTCCTTATCATTTTAATTGTGTGTTTTTATAAAGAAACTGATCTGTTGCACCACTAATACAAACCCCAATATACAGAGGTAATTACTAAATGTAAATGCATTAAACAGCTATATGTGAAAACATGATCATAAATAGTATCAAAAATGGGGTTTGATTTAATAAAGAAATTGCGTATTCTAACTTTTATGGATAAAGACAGGTGATGCTCACATTTCAATGATTCATTTCACAGATTACTACTAATAATGAAACAAATGCGTGAGTGCCCCACTGCGGACACATTTAATGACGATGCTCTCAGATGAGTTGTGAAGAAGTGCTGTTTTACTGGAAACATTCGGCTACAAGAGACTAGATGAACAGTCAGGCTTTCGTTACTACGTTCATGAACAGATGCTCCTCTGAAGGGGCTGTCTGGTCAAAGACGAGCCCTCTGCAGGTTCATTACCAGTTAACAGTTCTGCTTCAAGAGCTACACCTGACCATTAGCCTGAGAGCTCTGCCGGAGACGAGAGCACAATGTGCTGCGTGTACTTTCATTCAGTGCTGCAATATTTATTTCACTGCAGTACAGGCTTATCCAGTGATATCCATAACCAAGCAACGACAAAGCTCCTCTCGTCATTATATTGTTTTTTGAAGATTTTCAGAAAAAAAAAAAAAAGACAGACATTCATATACAAACACATTTATTCCGGTTTGACCTGAGCACCTCACCACTCCATCCTGCTTCATAAGGCTACCAAGCAAATATAAAACCATGAATTGAAATGTTTTATTTCTAAACACGATATATATTTGTTCTTACTGTGTGAATACTTCTCTTAAAACAGAGTATTTGTAATGATCCATAATCAAAATAAACTGATGAATATTCTTCCATTATCTTTTGTCAATACAGTAGTAACAAATTGAAGAAGGCAACATTTGCAGATAGATGCATACTATTTGCATACAGTGCTAAGTCTAAATGTTTCCATGGACACTGGCTCTGAAGCCAGGGGGTGCTGGCTGAATTCTATCTGCAGTTGCCATCCAGCTGAGCCATCCTCCGCAAAGCTCAAGAAGTAGCCTAGCTTAGAGTGGAAATGTGACGCATTGTTTGCTCCCATTACATTTCACCATCCAATAGGTTCATAAGGAATTACTACAGGCCATCATAATATTGAGAATTGGGTTTTAAAGTTCAGATTATTGTCTTTTATGCATCGAGACGTAATCTTTCAAGAGTAAACCGTGGACCCCCGTTTGGACTGTGGGAGGAAATCAAATCTCAAATCAGAGAGAACATGCAAACCCCACACAGGCGCTACAGCAGCTGACAGTAAACCGGGTGCTTTGGTGGCTCAGAATACACTGCTCAGATTAAATAGCTGCTGATCATGCTGCAGATCACAACATCACTTGAAGTGATTTAAAAAAAAAACAACAACAACAATCAAGACTGAAACTACAAAAGAGTTTGCACTGCCAGTGGTTCTTTTGTTTTCTCATTTTGCATTATTGATTTCGTTCTGCTTGTCAACTGATTTCTCCTCTAAATATTCTTTTACATAAAAAGTAACAATAATAAGCTTCATTTATTCAGTAAGACAACAATTCAGTTACCAGAAACAGAAGCCCGTTCAGTCTTTCAAAGGCTTGTGTTCTTTTTTTGAAGAGCTAATGTTGATACAAAGTATCGATGCATTTGAATAATACTCCATTTCCAGAAGTGCATTTCCTGCACAAAGAGAAAACGTCCTTATAAGCTGGCAGAGAGTGGCAATTTAACGAATATATGGATTGGGCAGCAGGAACGCTAAGCTTGGCTGACAGACAGAGGGAGAAATCAATCAGTGAATGTGCAGGCTCAACAATGCATCAATGATTTTACTCAGGGCAGAAAAGAGCACAAAAATGGACCGGAGAGAGGGAAAAGAGGGAGATAGATGGAGAAGAAAGAGAGGGGAAGAGGTGTAGCTAGCAGCCATTTCCATCTGTAATAATGTCCCCTCTGCCCTGTGATGGACTCATCGATGTCTTAAGGGTGGATTAACTGGAGAATCCCCCATCAGCTGAGGCCATTCAAACACTATGGCAGCCACTGAAAGGCCTCACAAAAGGAAGTGGGTGGGAACAGCGACACAGACCATGTTTCTGCTTTCGGCTCGATCTAGCTCATTACCTGTGTTTGTCTTGGAACGGGGCGCAATTTACATCCAGCCAGGCCTGTAAAATCTCTTGAACCTAAACAGTGGAGAGTTCAGCCGCCGGAAACAAACACAAAGGAGGACAATTTAATGGGAAGGATTCACATCGGCAGCAGCTCTCAGAGGGATAGAGCAGCAGCCCGGTATTTCTTTTAGTCTCCATGCAGTCAGCAGGTCGCGACCTGAGCGGAGCGATGATAATACTCTGTGTGCTGATAGCTCTCAAGTATGTGTGCCAACACACACACACACACACACACACACCGAGAAAAACAGTGTTCACAGCCATAAGGATAAAGATGCTACACAAGTAGACTCACAAGCAGAAAAACTAATCAGTTTCTTTCTTAAATACTTTAGTGCTAAAACAATTAGTTGATTATTCAATTTATCAATCAGAGAAAATGATTCATCAATAAGTTTGATAACTGAATTATGGCCTCACCGTTGTATGCACTTTACCTCCCTGTCTGTCCAAAATGCAACCACTTCATCATATATCCTTTTAGACATTTGTGTTAAATTCTCATTACTACATTATGAATTCTTGAGTTATGGCCACAATTCTTTTGTGAGGTTACAGTGACCTTTAACCACTAAAGTTTAGTCACACCTCATTGAGTCCCAGTGGACATTTGTGCCAAATTAGGAGAAGATCCCCTTTGCGTTCCTGAATTATGGGGTCTAATGGGACATTTGAACGAACAGGAAAACACAATGTTGCATAACTTGACATCAAAATACCAAACTGCTGGTTCCAGCTTCTTTAATGTGAGGGTTTGCTGCTTTTCTCTGTTTAACGTCAGAGTATTTTTGGCCATATTCATTTTCTTCCTGAAATTATACAGCTTAAATGATAAATTGATTCACCCCAAAAAAAAGAGGACAATCTAACTATCTGAGCTATCTACTAGTACATTCAATTTAAACACCGGTCAAAAGTCCTACAATATCCAGCAGCTTATGAAAACATTGAAGATAACAAAACTCAGACTTCAAAGTCTTCGTGGTTTTCATCAACCAACTAATTAGAATCTAGAGGAAGGAAGTCTACGATCACATGAACACACACACCGCTCTGAGGCCTTCATGTTAAAAATCACTGCAATATTTTTAGATTTGATTCAACCACGGATGTTCTGTGGCTTCAGTTCTGCCCACTTATGTCTTCGGATTGCATTACAGTCAATAACAGCACTGTGCTTTTCATCAGTTGCTATGTTTTCTGACATTCCACATGAAAGAGTCAGTGAGGCTTTTGCTCTTAAAGAAAACCACCACAGAGTTCCATCTTTGAAGTGTGCTTACGCTGTTCCCTTGGACTTTTGTAAGCGCGTCTCGCTGACTGTTTACCGCTGCTTTGTTAAGCAGTAATGAGACGGGGACCTCTAATGTGTGATGCCACACTAATGAACCACTCCACAGAGATTTGATTGGAATAGATAGAAACAGTTATAACACCCACACATAGGGCAATACAAAGGCATTATTAAATCTGTTCAAATAACTCCTTGGACGTCAGTGGGCGTGGTTTATCACCGTCAATGCTCATCATTTTATCTGCATCTTGGTGCAACTCGTTGAATGTTTGATTTGGATTTTGTAGCTTGTGTGTACAAATAAATATTGGGCCGGCCATAAGATTCCAAATATGAATTCTCTAATTAGCAATATTGCACTTTTAATTCAACTAATCACTTGTGCAGCTATCCTCTCTCATTATCTGGGCTCAGTCCCTGGTGAAGACAAATGGAAGAGGCCCTCCCGTCATGTCCCATCAGCCCGCAGCAGAGAGCAGTCTGCCAAGGTAAACACAAACACTCGCCACCACAGAACAATGTCTGCCAGCCAGCGGGGCTGTGCTAGCTCGCTGCATTTGACAAAACACACAAAACAACAGCTACGAAGCACGAGCGAGGATGTAGGCTGATACAACAAGAGGAGGTAATGTTTAGAAAGGGCCCGTTTGGGTAAGTTCACAAGAAGCAGCTAGCTGTAACGCAGTTACAATGAGTCATTCCATCATTCAACATCATCATCATCATTCATATACATCCCAGCAAAAACCTCAAGCTCTCATCAGGGGGAGCGATAAGGCCCTTAAATGATATCACAGGATTTTTGCCATTACATATGCCATTATTAATTTCAATAACATACAATTGCAACAAAAAAAAGTGTTATAGTTTATATGTCAGCATAAACGTAACAGTTTGCCTTCAACTATTCTGTAAAGAATAAACAAAAATGATCCAACAGGGACTCCGATCGAGAACAAAATGCACATCTAAACACTAAATGCATAAATGTTACCCTTGAATCTCATTATTTAGTTTGCTCTGCCATTTCTCCTCTACTCCTCTCGTTACTCGTGTCACTCGGTGTTGACCACAGTGACTCACTCCTGCCTGTGGGCACCTGGCGAGAGAGGAGAGGGGGAGTTGCTGAAAGGGTCTGAAAAGTCCGGGTGGCGAATTATGAAACTTGGTTTTGTATAAATTATATGCAGACTTAACCTTCCTCCTGTGTTAGCTTTCTGTTACCATCTCTTATGTTAACGGGTCGGTTTTGACCCGTGTCTTAAATCAGCTGTAAAATACACTAAAAAACAATTATCTATCATCCAATTTGTTTCTCATCTCTTGGTTACCTTGTTAGGCTTCCTTATCCATGAAAATATTGGTTTTAATATTTTTGGTGTGGGCCTCTGGGCCTTTTCTTTGTCAGTATACCGCTCGATTTCAATTTAAAAAATGGTAAAATGAACCTCAAGAGAATCATATAAATAAATAAAGGGTTGTTGTGTTACCTGACTATTATTGAGGGGTATTAGAACACATCTCTTAAATAAATTTGTTTTATTTATTTTTTAATTTTAATATTATTAACTATAGTAACATCTATGGTGTTAGGGTCAATTTCGACCCATATATATTTACTTCAAGAAAAAGGCTAAAAAGTATTTTTTTCAGCAATAGAACTTTAATACAAACACAAAATAAAGAGCAGAACAAGTCATAACACAAAATATAGATTTGCAAGGTCAAACAAACAACAACCAATCAAGCAAATCAAACCAATATAAATCAATTACTAGTTCCAAAGAACTTGGATGTGTATGTGTGTGTGTTTAGATGCATGTGTGGCAAAAAGTGACACTTTTAGTGTGTTCTTTGCAGAGATATTTCTTGCAGTTGAAGCACAATACGTTTGTCTCTCTGTCCTTACTGCTTGGGCAGACCTGGCACCTCTTTCTCTTAGAATCAGGTGGCCTGAGTGGGGTTGTGGCTGTTCTGGTTGGTGTTGAGGGAGGGCTGGCTGAGGAGGATGCTCTTTGTGTTGCTGATGGTGTGGATGGAGTGCTAGGTGAGCTCTGTAGTTGTCTGACCAAGGCTGCAGCATCTGGGCCTCGGGGCACCCGTTCCCTTCGCTCAATGTGTGGATTGACAAGGGAATTTCCAAGCTCCTCAAGAAACATTCTCCGCTTGCTATTTTTGGTTGAGTTCCACCCTTGGTAGATGTGGGTCCACAACACAAATGCATTACATGCAGACACATCGAGGATGTTTCCGCATTTCGGCGGAAAAACCATCACCGGACCCCAATGGGTTTCCCGGGCTCAAGCGAACTCGCCCAATCGACCCTCATAGAGAGCCTAGGACACGCGAGACTGTGCCACCCTTCCTGGTAGCTGAGTAACGGTTTACTCGATGGTTCCTAGAGCATTACCAAACCCATACCTCGGATATGGGTCGTGGCTCATCTGCACTTCGGCACCCTGGGCCAGCTTATTCTCCCCTACTGTAGGGTTACGCGCCTTTGTAAAACACCAGGATCGCGATATTACTCTAGATCCAGAGTAGGTCCACGGGAATCAATCGTGGTGGATGCAAGGGCTGCCATCCGATAGCTTGCGCCTGGGTACATGAACTTCAGTCCTTATCCACACCCCACTAACCGATACCGTCTAACTAGCCCGCCTGGGACCCTTCCTACATTATTCCAGCCGGTTCCCAGAGCATTCTTGGAGACAGCTCCCCTCGCTCAACCAGTCATCAGACCAAATCCCATCTATACTGGATAACAATGCAAAATGAGAATCCCCTAAAGCTCACATGATTGGGAGAGGAGCTGGCTGTCACTGTGTTGGCTGACAGTGCACTTATGATTTCAGTTTTGGCTCTAATTATTGCTTTATAATCTTATTTTTATAACCGGGTCGAAACCGACCCTAACAACACAAAGGTCATAATTTCAACCAGAGCATTTTATAATTTAGTGAAACAAAATGTTTTTGTTTTATTTTGTTGAAATAGAGGTTCCTGACAAAGTCATAAAGCCTTGATGCAAATAAACCAATTTATGTGGTTCTTTTATGCATTTAAAACCTAAAACGGGTCGGTGCCGACCCTAACACAAGAGGAAGGTTAAAACATTATGCCAGCACAGAGCCATTACACTATCAGCTGACCAGAAACCACAAAGACAGAAAAGAGCAAATAAAATGAGTTCACTTAAAATACAGTGCCCTTTGCCTTTTGCACCTTCTCGCCCACTATCATCCTCAGCCCCTATTTTCTTTGACTTTTCCCTTTGTGTCTCTGCCATGGTTATCTGTGCAGATCTCAAACACCCCCCACAATAGAGCTGTCAGCTGAGCAACTGGCAGCTTGATTGATTCGCACACTGCATCATGTGGCGATCCTCCCACATCGTGCTACAGTGCTGCATACGTCCACTATTTCATATTAGGACCAGAGAGGCTTTAATTTGACGCTAACACACAGCGACTGGATGCTGAGTGCCATTTAAAGATACAAACACAGGCACATTAGCTTAAATGAGCTCAAATGATGTAATGAAAGTTGATCTCAGGTCAGTGAGAGCTCGCAAAGCACCGCGGTGCATCGTTACACTGCATTACTGCTTTTACAAAGAAGGACACCTCTACGACACAGCCTTCACTGCACTCTGTTTATGATACGCCAATGTATACCGCCAGCCTTAAACAGCGCCGATGCATCACCAACTGAATGTATTGTATGACCCATGTGCGTTGTTAGAGCGTCTCGGGGCCCAGTGGCATGAAGTGCATTATTTATGCTTCCCTGCTCTTTGTGGCTCTATGTATCCAAGATGAATGAAGAGGAAGATGAAACGCTATGTTGTGACTGCCAGAGGTGAAGGGCTCACGAATGAAAAATCTACCCAGGCTGGTCCTGTTTTACCACACACACACACACACACACACACACACACACACACACACACACACACACACACACACACACACACACACACACACACACACACACACACACACACACACACACACACACACACACACACACACACACACGCTCCCACCCTTTATGCCCCCCCCCCCCCCCAGTCCCTTGCCATCTTCTAGCCTATTTGAAGGTGACATGTAGGAGGAGATGGATGTGTGGTTTGCAGCCATTAAAATGTCCCCATGAGGCGAGAGAGATGTTTGTGTCTTTAGAAGAGTTACAGAGCCCGGGGTGAGACAGAAACAGGAGAGTCACGCCACCGAGCTGTTTTCATCATAACAGGACAACCCTTTGTCGCCGCTGAGAGGGAACACGGCTGCAGTATTAAACACACTGGGCGCGTGAAGGGAACAGAGAAAGGCACGGCGGTTTGATGGCAACTTCAGCTGGCAGGCCTTCATCCGAGGACTGTCTTTAAAACAGAGCACACAGGCCGAGTCTGTCTCAGAAGTGAATTAGGTTTTCCGACACTTGCTGTGAACTACAACAAGACGCTCTATTTACTCCTGTCACAATAGGTCACTTTAGCCTGTTCAAATTGGGAAGCAATATTTCTATATAATTCAATTCAAAATAAGTAGAGAGGTCGGGGATCCTATATAACATTGCCTCACTGAATGGAACTCAGTGGGATCGTTTTTTAAAAGCTCATAGTCGATAAGCTACCATGTTACCAGTTTAGTCTGGTTCCAACCCAGGCATGGGAGCCCCTCCAAAGGGTCACCAGATAAATCTGAGGGGTCTTGAGCAGATTAGTGGGAGAAGAAATAATACAAATCCACTAATCTCCTCTCTAATGTTTGTTTTTTTTTTGTTTAATATTGGATAATTCAGTTACTGAAATCAAACAGACATGTTTGGAGGTGAAATTTCTCTTTGTGAAAGGGCTCCAACCAGACGCTGTTTATTCATGCACAATGGGGTTGATCTATTCAATTCAATTATATCTTTATAGACTGGAACATGAATTCTCAATTTACTGGTCGGTCTACGTTCCTACCCTCACCTATGGTCATGAACTCTGGGTCGTGACCGAAAGGACAAGGTCGCGGGTACAAGCGGCCGAAATGAGTTTCCTTCGTAGGGTGGCCGGGCTCAGCCTTAGAGATAGGGTAAGGAGCTCGGACATCAGGAGGGAACTTGGAGTCGAGCCGCTACTCCTTTGTGTCGAAAGGAGTCAGCTGAGGTGGTTCGGGCATCTGATTAGGATGCCTCCTGGACGCCTCCCACTGGAGGTTTTCCGGGCACGTCAAACTGGGAGGAGACCCCGGGGAAGACCCAGAACACGCTGGAGGGATTATATCTCCCAGCTGGCCTGGGAACACCTCGGGATCCCCCAGTATGAGCTGGAACATGTTGCGGGGGAGAGGGACGTCTGGGTCAGCCTGCTGCCACCGTGACCAGACCCCGGATAAGCGGAGGAAAATGGATGGATGGACGGAAAATTTGTTGCTGCATTAAAAAGGTTTACACTTGAATCGAGGCTGTGCGGCCCCTATTTCTATTTAAGAGAAGTCATCTCATAAGCTTATCATATATATATATATATATGTATATATATATTTTTTTTAATGTAAAATCTTAATTTAAAAAGTGTGGAAAAAATGTAGCACAGTTAAAAGTACAATATTTCCTTCAGACATGTTGTGGAGTAAAAGTTGAAAGTAGGATGATAATACTTACTTGAGTTGTATTCCCCTGGTTTCTTTCACTACAGTAAAGTGAATTTATTAGACGGTTGCAGCGGTTCTATTATTTGCCTTTATCCACAATGCTGATGATTATTAATCAAAAATCTCATTGTGTAACTATTTTGTAAAAGAGCCAATAGTCAACCCACTAATATTGTGATATTTGATTAACTAAATTGTTACAGGTACAGTATTTGAGTAAATGTAATTAGTAACATTCAAAGACTGAATGAAATCAATGTTTCAACCACTTCCTGACAAAAAGTGTAGAACAGACATGTGCTTAATGCATCATATTTAGCTCATTGCAGCACACGAGAGAAGCAGAAACAATGAAGCATTTCATGTGCATCGGTCACAATTGGCCGATACCTGAGCCGCTCTATAAGGTCTGTGTGAGGGTAAGACATGGCTCTCTGTGTGCAGACATGAGCTGAAAATGGACGTTCTGCTCCAGTTTAATATGAATACAGATGAATGGCACAACTATTCAGAACTTCCTCTTCCTCTCTGAGATTACAGCATATTCAGTCAGTGAAAGCAGCATCTTAATTGGAGGAGGAGATGAGAAGTGTATGTGATTGGATGCTTCTGCCATCATTCCTCAGCAGCCGCAGAGAGAAGTTCTGTCACTAGCATCTATGTGTAGTCATAACACGTTGGGCCGTTGGCGCTTGAGGCACTTACAGTACTTGAGTTCTCCTTCTAAAAACAATGAACACTAAATGAAGGCTGCCACAGTGGGAATGCAGTCGTCTTTGCAACTTTAGAGGCTAAAATGAGCGATGGTGAGAGAGTTAGGATGGCCCCATGAAGTGATCCGCTCCTTGCAGGCATTATTAAACTAAGACGACCACACAGAGACACACACATACATCGTCATATCTGTGCAATGTGCGAAGAAAACACAGCGGCAACGTAATGAGGCAAACCAAATGCTTATCATAAAAAGCAATAGTTACTCAGGGATTATGAGCCCTTAATGATCGCAGCACCGCCAATTAATGCAATATAACGGTAGTGGCTTGTTTGCACTGCCAGCACAGTGCCTGATGGGAGCAGTGAGAGAGGGGGAGACGGAGAGAGAAGAAGAAAGAAAGACAGCTCAGTACTGGTGGCAAGGCAGCACTGTCCTTGAGAGCATGTCAACTGAATGCAGAAGAAGGACAGTGTGGTAAGCTGCTGGCTGACTGGCACTGCTAACAGAGGAGAAGTCAAAGCCTGTCTGCATCTGAATGGGCCTGCAACAGCCAAGTTCCCCTAACATGACTGTAGAGTGTCTGTGAGAGGGTGTATGTCCATGCAAATTCTATTGCATTTAAAGAGCTATTTTTTTTTCTATTAAGCAAATCTTCCACTCAGAATGAAGTGAATGACCCGTTAATGTAGCGGTTAATCGTTTACAGTTCAGCAGAAACTGACATTCTGAGGGTTCTACTGCTAATACTGTTGCATTCTAATTTAGCTTGTCCAAGATGAACATTTCAATGATTTAAAATGAGTACAAGAAGAAGTACATACTGTATCTCAATAGACTACACATTTCGAATAGTGTGTGGCACGGCATTGTTTAGACGGCCCATTACATGCTGTAGTCCATTGCCTGGAAAATATACACTCTCCATGCAACAAATTATTGTACAGAATGATGCCACTAGACTTTCCCAGTTGCATTATTGTGTTCCTTCTTTGGCGAAGGCATGACCCGCCCTCCTCTGATGGCTTACCCCGAGATTCTCATCCTAAACCTAAACAATATGTCTCCTCATGCCAAAACCAACAATCAACCAAGTCCCTCGTTGTTTTTGCTGCCCACTCTTCCTTCAGTATTAGTAGACTTGTTTTGTTGAAGTATAACAGCTAACGAAGCTCCACTAATTCGGATACAAACACATTTTCCTATAAACTCTTTGCATTAAAAGTTTACAATTATTTTATAACTGAAAAGCTTTTATTGTGAAGCAGCAAAATGGGGACCCGTTTCATCAAGACGAACTAAACAAACCAGAGACAGCAGGTCTCAGCTGTGCTCCCCCAGTGCTCTACCTCTCCTCCCTTTGCTCTATTGGGTGACAGAATGTGCGTAGTGTAACCACGGCCTCTGTCACCTAAGGGTGTCAACAGTAAACAGCTGCCTCAAAAGGATCCTGACAAATGAACACATTGGATGTGCCATTACCCAGTAACTACCACTTGTGTGGTACTTTTAAAAAGAGAATACATTTGAATAGATTGGAGATGGTTGGGAATTATTTGTTTGCGTGTTCCTTCACAACACCTATGTCATTAATCATGTTCTAGGGAGCCAGTGGGCATACTGTATGAGTGAATCTGTGAAAATGCCTTATAGATAACTACATTACACAACATTAGAGATCAATTCCATTCAATCAATTAGCTTATACTGTTCTGCAGAGCCTCTGTCTGTGTGCAACCTGTGGGTGAATGGATTCATTGTGAAAGCAACTGTGCTGCATTCCCACACTTTATGGAATAAAATCCACAGTCCATATGGGAACTGCTCCGTCTCCAACTGTGTAATTCACACCACAAGTGAGGCGGCGTGTGTCCCCCTTCAGGGCAAGAGTCTACATTTCAACAGAGTACTGCAAGGAGGCCCTCACTTCCAGAGAGACGTAAAGCTTAGTGTCGCTGTGAGCACACAGTCAGGTAACTGGGATTTATCTTCACCTTGAAGAGTAACGCTCTTACAAAGGGCGTCTATCTCCAATATGTTTGGTGCGACTATGATAAAAAGGGTTGAAATCAAATCCAAAATCTAAATAAAGAGAAATCTCTCCTTAGAAAAAGTTATTCCGGACATTAGATCAGCATAGATCAGATATTCTCAGTATGCAAATTGCTTTAATAAACTGTTCAAGATTCTGGAGACAGTTACAGAGACAAAATAATACTAACAAGATAACAGTAAAGGCTCGGTGTGTTGGAATAAAAGCAAAAGCAGCCAACATCACCATCACCAGATAGATAGAGATGTATATCTATAAAGGTCACAAGATACAGAACAGTTCTACAAAAGCTTGAAGATGAAATCAAACATCAGAGGTCCACAATAGCCCCGGTCAACCTTCTCCTGAAAATGAACATCTCAGAGCCCATAAACGTTATGAACTCAATGCTACCTCGAGTCCGAGTCCGAGCCACCCTTATAAATTACAGATAACAGCAGCTTTTTACATGCAAATCAACCAACTAAAGGGCGGGGGTTCAGAAAAATGGGCCGTCCTATCAATGGGCAGCCCCCAAATAATGTCCTACATTTCTGACCAACTTCTGTCCAGAAAAAGCCTCCTCTACTCCCACGGTATGACATCAGATGGAGCATGTCGTATTGCACATTAAACTGCACTTTCCACTATTGTTCCATGGGGTTGTGACAATATGAAAGTCTCAAAGAGAAATATGTAGAGAATAAGTTGATCTCTTTTGATCTTCTAACATCTGCAAAAAGCCGACTGCCCAGAAACAATTGCACCCCATGGAACCTCATGAACATAAAACCATGGAAGCGATACACTGAGAGCACTCTGAAACAGTTTCATTTGATTGCATCCCATTACTCAGGAGAAAGGTAAAACATGCCAGTGGAGAGCAGTTAGGCTGCCTCATTTCCAGGCTCTTGTGTTGGTGCTCCAGTGACGGTGCTGTTTTGTTTGCTTGCAGTGGCTTTTTTTTTTAAGCAAAACCCCAGATTATGCAAATCATGTGAAACTACTGCTGACAGCTCCTCTCTAAATTGGGTGGCTGTTATTAGTTTTGTCAGGGCATCATGTATCATCTTTAAAAAAAGAGCAAACATTTTCATTGAGTGAAAACAACAAGAGGAGCAAATTGGATCGTGGATGTGTGTGCCAGCGAGACTTGAGTTGCAAAAGCTCAGCGTGGACCCATAAAGACTTAAGTGTCCCAACTGACCTCCACTGGGACCTCGAGAAAACCCAGCACTATTTTAATTGGTTTAAAAAAAAGTAAATACAGCAGAGTAGTGCCATTATGATCATTTCCTCAAGGAGACACTAGTATACTGCTTACGACAAATCACATCCATCTCTCGACTTTACCATTTCTCTGACCCATTTTTCAGAACAGAGATTAAACAGGGACTTAAGATGGGCTAATTCTTGCCATATTTCCTATGGAAGTCTGGGTAAGAAAAAAAAAGCTGTCCAGTTAAAGTGGGAGGGCCTGAACCGACTACACACATATGCTGGCATTAAGCATGTCATAAACCATCTGTTCTAGTATCAGACATCATTACAGTAAAACCATATGTGGCCTAATTCCTGTGTAATCACAACAAAATGTGCAGCTTATTAGACATGTTTTTATCACCAACAACTTGTAGGCCCCGTGTTTTCCCACCTCTTTCCCGGTGATGACTGAAGCCATATGATGGGAATTGTCTCATGGGGAAAAGTGGGAGGGGAGGAACCCCACTCTGATGGATGCTGGGACACTGGGTGATGATACCTCGGCAGGGTACAGGCAGTAACACCCGCCGTGCTGCTTGGCTTGCAGTCACTTAGAAGCCAAACTGCACACGCAATTCACACCTCGCAGAAATACCGCTCAGTGGAAACAGATACTGCAATTACCTGGAAAGCTCGGGAAACTCCACTGAGGAGTGCTCGCCTCGCTCCCTGTAAAAGCAATCTGTGTGTGCAGTAATGCATGTACGCCTCAGTACTGGGGCAATGCACGACCACTTCATATTTTAGGTGAAAGCATGCTATAAGGCAACAATTCAGAGACATTCAGCCACAAATTAAGTAATTAAACCAATTTCTAATTAAAGTATAAATGTGGGCTTTTCTCAGTTAAGCAACGAATCATCAAGCTATCAATGCCACATGGAGCAAGCAACTCTAATGAAACCCTCATGTTACTGTGAGAGGAAAGGCAGATGTGAAGAGCAAAGCTCCTGGTTTACTGTTCAATAAAGCAGCAGGTGGTTGGTAAGTCAGCTCCAGTGTTTTCGAAGTTGAGGGGTTGCAGTAGAGAAAACTGTTTTATTGTGAACTGACGTGCTTCTTTGATTTGTCTGCAGATGAGATGAAAAAGCACCTGCCATGTTTGTCTCTGCCCCGCTATGTTTGTGTTTGTCAGTGTGGATAACACTGAGAATGAGCTGTCCATCTTCACCAACTGTGCCCGGGCGTGCTGAGATGAGCCCACAGCTCGACTGATTGTCACAAGTGTCGGTTAGTTTGTCTGCCTCTTTCTCTGCAGGTTGGCTTGTCAGTCAGCCTCTGCCTGCCTGCCTGCCTTCCTTCCTTCCTTCCTTCCCATCTCCTCTTGTCCGTTTACCTGCCAGTCTATCCGTCCGTCTGTCTGCCAGCCATCTCCTCCTCTTTGTTGACTGGGCCTTCTCTGCCACACACAGAGCCTCACAGGAAAACAAACATCAGTCTTTTCCTCCTCTTCGAGTGTCCCCGGGAGCCTCCTTCCACAAAGCCAACCATGTCATGTGTTACCACAGCAAACTCCCCCCTTCCTCCTCCTCCTCCTCATTCCCCCCTTCCTCCCCTCCCTCTGAATCCTGTCAAACAGCCCACCACAATCTCCCCTCACTGCAATGCACTCAAACAGACATGACAGCTAGTGAGCTGTAAGCCTTATCAGGAATCACACTATCCAGGAGAGAGAGTCGTGTATAACTAAATAAACTAGAACAACCTCCGTGTGGTTGCATGCCTCCGACAACCGGTCAAGTTGCACTTTACATCCATGTCTGTCCAAAATGTCATCACTTCATCATTTTAACCTATTAGACATTTAAGTGAAACTGTCATAATTAGCATATGAATGATTGAGTTGTGTCCAAAAACGTGTTGTGTCACACTGCGAGGTCACAGGGACCTTTCAGCACCAAATTCTAATCATTTCATCATTGAGGCTCAGTGAACGTCTACGCCAAATTGGAAGAAATTCGCTGAAGGCATTCGTGAGATATCTCAAGCATGGGTCAGCCGTGAGGTCACAGTGACCTCGACCTTTAAACTTCGACCTTCGAAATCTAATCAGTTCGTCCTCGAGTCCGAGTGGACGTTTGTGCCAAATTTGAGAGAATAGCCTCAAGGTGTTCTTGAGACCCCGTGTTTAGAGAACGGACCGGACAGACGACCTGAAAATATGCTGCTTCCACACAAACAGACACTGTAAATCACTTTTATGTCTCACCCTGTGCTTTTTACTTTGCTGAATCCAATCACAATTAGGAAGCATTGTGTAATTCAGAGCTCAGGGGGCACGTTTCCCCTGATTTACCACAATCCGTTCAATTAAGAGCAGATTAGTACCTGAGGGCTGACAAAGAGGTGATTTAATTAACCTCAGCCTATTAGTGGGAGAACATTGCTTTTGTTTCCGAGTAACTCAACGAGCCACAATAAACGTACATCTCGAGTGTTACACATGATTGATGATGCAGTTACTGTAAGCACAGACGAGTGGGCTGAGGAAAATACTGATCTGGATTGTTTATCCTCAATTATTATAGTTACATCACAAAAGCTTTCTTATCATTATGAAGTATAAATGAAACATGAAACAATATTGTTGAGGAATTCATCAATTACTAAGAAAGAATTCCACTATTGTGATGTCAGATGTTTATGCAGTCTAATCTGAGATGACATCCTGACATACGACTTTAACAAACAATATAAATACTATGAAGTAAAACATAAATTGTATATTAAAATCACTTAAATTGTCTTTCCAGTTTGAGATTTATCCATCGCCATTCTTTGTCCGTTCATTTTTCCCAATGGTTGTAAAAACAGTGAAGGGTTGATTAGCCCCATGTGAACATATTTTTTAACTACGGCACTATGGGGTAACTATACATCATTCACAGGCCTCGGTCATCTCCTTCCTCAGAGCACGAGTGGAATCATTTACCTTCTGGTTAAAGCCGCAGTGAGCGGTCCTCACTAATCCTCCGCTTGATCAACTTGCAATATGAGATGGATCTGTTGGACTAGCCTGAGCCCCGGTTCCTGGGCTCAAATTATCAGCCACTAATGACGGGGCCGAAATGGAAACAAGTCGATACCGTAAGCAACGGAGCGCACAAATTAATTTGCCATTGCATTCATTTTGGAGGGCAAATCGGGAGGAGGGGGTGTTGTTTAACACCGGCTCTGAGCAGACTGATTAACACATACTTGGAGACCAGTGTGTGAAAAAGTGCTCAACAATTCGACAATGCTACTGGATAGCAACGTATACGCAGACAGAGACAAAGGCGATTTATAACACGATTACTTTACTAAAAAAAGCATGCCAACTGAGCCAATTTGAAAGTGAAATTAAACAGAAAACATGTTTACTGACCGATTATGGATTCAATAATAAACACACATTTGCAGCAAGTCATCAAAAACAAGTGCAAACAAATAAAATGAAATTCCTCCACTGCTGGAGAGGGATCAGAATGTCTAATGAACTATTGATTGAAACCGCACATAGGTGATTGCAGCAGGGCACATCAAGACCACTTCATCCATCAGGCCTGTCAGAGCCCCCCAGTAGGAGAAGGAGGCAACAACACATCATTAAAGACGGCGGGTACTTATTCGCACATAACTCACACCATTTGGAACCGCTAAACCCACAGCCGTGCCCTAAGCCTGGCTGTGATTTAGGAGCACTTCCTGCAGCAGGCATCAATATCAATTACTGTTGCTAAAAGATGTATTTAGGGAAGGGGAAGAAAAAAAATCTGCCAGCCATTTATTTAGTTTACAACCTTGTTCTCGAAGCAATCTAATTACACTCACAGTCGTGAATGGTTGCCTCCACTGATAATGGGAGTCTGGCAGGTGACAAGACGCTGTCCAGCCTCAAATTAAAGAAAAGATATAGAACAAAAGGGAGGTGCGGTTAAGTATATGGAAGACACAGTAAAAAAGACTAAAGTTAAAAAAAGCTTAGTCTTACTGGCCTGGGTGTGACTGAATTTACATAAATTAGTCTGTCACCCAAGATCTTAATTTAATGACAAGATTTCACTTTATATACATATAAATCACACTCAATGCCTCAGAGAAGTTCATCTTAACCTGTGCTGAGAACAATGCATATCATCCAGATGCAATTAGTAGATGCAGCCCATCAGAAATAGAGAAACACAACAACAGATATGTATCATTTATAGATAGGAATACAAATGTAGTCAAACTGAGTCTAGACATTGATTGTGTCTTCCACTGGTTAAGTGGGTTTTTTCTTTCCTAGAAAACATGTCTAATGAAGCGTCCTCTGAGCTAAAGAGAGCCAAGTCTCCATCAGCTGTTATGCTCATGTCATAATAAAGAGCGTAGGCTTATATTCAAACAGGTAAGAGGAAAGTTTTTACCATGGAGACAAATTATATGATCAGGCAACACACTGCTCCATTTGAAAATGTGTAGGAAATGTATAAGAAAACATGGACACCTCAGACAAGCAGTATCTCAATGCTTTTACTCTGAGCTAATAAGAGTATGAATGTCCC
This sequence comes from Pholis gunnellus, assembly GCF_910591455.1. NCBI lineage: Eukaryota > Metazoa > Chordata > Actinopteri > Perciformes > Pholidae > Pholis > Pholis gunnellus. Next base: position 24,119,330 of record NC_136540.1, read on the forward strand.
ACCAAAACTAAATATCACTTAAAACTAAACTTGGACACGGCAGGATACGATTACTCGTCTGGTTCTGAGGCCCTTCACATTTATGTCTCATGTCAGAACTAAAGCACTAAAGCTATGGCACAAGTCAAATGAATAAAAGATACAATACGCTGAAGCGACAAGTCGCATTTTCACATTTTAATACTGTTTTAAGAAGTACTCATTTGTACAGAATACCACAGAAAGGTCCTGGACTAATAGACTGGGCCCAGTTACATCATAGTTAACGCTGTAAGCTACTTGATTTAAACTAGTGAAAATACAAATATGGTGTGAAATGCTGAAAACCATTCGCTGATTTATCGACCAGTCAATCAACAGAAAATCAGTCTGCAACTGTTCTGATAATCCATAAATAATTTCAGTCATTTTCATTCACTAGTTTCACAATGTGAGGTTTTTTATCATTTAAACGGAATATTTATGGATTCTGTTGGACAGAATACGGCATTTAAGGACATGACCGTGATCCTTTTATAGACTGAAATGATTATTATTTGTAAGGTAAAAAGAGCCGTCAGTAGCAGCCCTACACCTATTGGCTTTGTCAGGTGCAACCTCAGAAGTCAATAATCCAATTCATTGTTATACTGAACACAGACCTGTCAAACATAAGCAGCTTGAATTAGCTATGCTATAATCAGCTAAACCTCAGCAAATCAGAGTCTGCTCATAGAGCATTAAACAGCTCTCTTCTTGTTGGGCTAATCGGCTCATCTCTATACAATCTCACAATCATGAAAGTACTTCATTTGAGTTCTGTAGCAGGTGACAGTCAGAGCTCTGTTTGCATGTAGAGATCCCATCCCATCAACTACATGGAATAACAAACCTCTGCAGCACAGAGGATTCCACTGAAGCATTACTGTGAGCACTGTACAGATAAAACACGACTACATAGAAGTTAAAGATTGTTGATAAACTGTAAAGGCAGCGTATCCAGTAAACAGTGCCTCTAAAATAGGCCTCCGTGTGCAAACAGAGACAAACAACTGAGCGTTCTGAATAGCGTACGGTGGGAAGAAGAAAAACATCTGCTGATAAGAAGGGAAGCCTTTAGTGTCATTGCTGGTTTCAATGCATTTCTCCCCTCAAATTCTGACAAGTCTTTATCCATACTGCTGTCACACTCCATCGCCAACACTGTTGTTTCCATCCCTGCTGCTGTGCGTCTCTGTTACACCACCTCCTTAGATCAGCCACCACAGCAGTGGCTGGAGGTCAGACTCCTGGCTTCATTCCTCACAACAATCACGGGTGGCTTATTTTTGGGTAGCTTTCATTATAGCAAATAAACTACATGGGCTGGGTCTACACACATGAACGAATCTAAGGCAGACATGGCAGAATTGTTCACCTTCCTAGAGACCATCAGGCTAATTTAATAAAGAGGCTCCACAGTCCTGGTCTAGTAGATCATTAGAGTGGTGGAGTCTCTCGGGGTTTGGTGTATGAAGGCATTAACCCGTATGAACGAGCATTAGCCTTCCTAAGAAGCAGCAATAGAGCTTAATCGTGATGCAAGCTCTATGAGCAGTTTGTTGAAAGATACAGCAGGTCCAGGTAACCACATCTGGGCTCCTTTAAATCTGTGTGTTTATCAGATGTAACGACACTATTTCTAGCAGCGTATTTCAGTTCACTGCTTAATACCGATTCAACAAGCACATCTAAAACCTGACTCTTCAAGCAAGCCTTCCATGAACCTCCGCCAATTCTCCTTTGATTTATTTTGACATAATGTGGGTGTAAACATGTGTCGTAATTTGTGTTTTATTTTAATAACACACTTGTCACCAACAACGACAATAGGCAGTAGAGCTGTATTTCTACAGCGTAGAAAATATTTATGATCGTGACAGCATACAGAGTGTGGGCTGGCAGACTATAGGCAGGCCAACTAGTTCCAACTCTGGCATCTCTGATTATATTTTACAGACCTGTCTGCCAAGCCTCAATTTCCCTTGCAAAGCAGCTCTTTCTTTACACCCAGAGATGAAAGAGCAGCAATGACAAGAAGCACATTCAAACACTCAGGCTTTCAGGCTCCAGCTTTGCTGGATTTGACATTCGCACAGCATCAACTAGAAGTGTGTACATGCATATACAGTTGTACGATGTGCAGACAAATTTGCAAGCAGCCACAGAGACACCGACACTGCAGAAAAAAACTCATGTTTTTGAAGTTGATATGTGTCCTGTAAATGGAGGTATGGTTTAAAAAGAAAAAAAGGTTTGTTTCATCCGTTAGATAGATCCTCTCAGCTTGCCTGAGCTGTAGAATGACAAGATTGTAGAGCTCACCCGCTCACACAAATCTCTGTTCAGTATAATCATTCAAGAGTTCTCATTCAATATGACCCTTCAAATACGAGATACTCCTCCCATGTCACTCACCACCACCACAGCCTGTTATTCACTGATGCAGCTTTGGAGATACAGTCATCCAACCACTAATATGCTCTTGTACTGGATCAGCATAATCGTCACCATCATTTCCTGTTTTCTGTTATTTCCTGTACATTTCCAACAGTAGCATAGCTAACGGTTTTCAGTTTTGGATTAACTGTGTACTCTTTGGTTCATAATTGACTGTTGCTTTAAATAAAAACATGTTTTTTTGAGCTCACTCGCTGGATTCCTCGACAGCCAATGAAAATTGTCTAACAATACCACTCAGTGCTTAACTAATTGCTCAGTGGGGCTTTCAATTTGGCCAACACTTGCACCCAATTACAGTCCACACACACACACACACACACACACACACACACACACACACACACACACACACACACACACACACACACACACACACACACACACACACACACACACACACACACACACACTGCAAATGTGCAAACCTTAGTCTCAGCTGACAGCGGGGCGAGAGGCTTGCGTTTCAAACAAAGTGGAGGGTGAGGATGAGTGAGACTCAATGCTTGATAGTTGATGTAGTGTGATAGTTTTCCAGCTCGCCAAGCAGACGAAAGGTCTTCAGTCAAAAATCTCTCCAAAATACCTAATTAAGAAACTATTAAGACCTTAAGGAGCACCATAGGAAAATCTAGACATTTGGAGATTTCTGCCAGAAATTGCATTTTCCGGCATTTGGATGGCGAACAATTCTGTTCTGGAAGCTGCTCAGAAACCCTGTTGTTGTCAATATATCAAGATAAACCGTACGTCCTCCGAGTGATCCAGGTCTTTACCTTCTGGTTGTAAAGTTTCATGAGGCTGTGATTATTCTAAAGGTCACAACAGTGAGGTCAAGTCTAAAACGTGGTCTTACTACAATAAAATGGCTGCTATGGGAAGTAACATCATCACACATGGATACAATTGGACTCACTGAATGCACAAGAGACTCTAAATTATGATGTGAAACTAAGCTCTGTTTTGGAGGGATACTTTACACTTTTTAAGTCTTTTAGAGGCGAAAATATTTGCCTTTCTATAATGGGTTTGCTTTATAATAAATTCCATCGTTACATATCACTGGTTTTGGCTTACAGATGGCAGGGAAAGAGAATTATTACACAGTAAGTATGGCCATATATACCCATTATAGCCACATACCCATTTAAAGCTTTGCCAGATTGTTTTCTTAACATTTAACTGAACCATTCCGCACTTTCATGCACTCACAAACCAAAAGTGTAATGGGGTCCCAGCAAAACGCTTGAGAGGAAAAGAAAACCTTGCTCAACAACTACTGAAGTCCTGACTTCTGTGAGTCAGTTATACAACTTCAATGAAATGCTATAAACCCTCACGCTGCTATTACACAAACTCTGGACAGGCATGGTTGACCCCCCCCCCCACAACATTGGTACTGCAGAATGGAGACTTGAGTCTAATATGGTATCTAAGCCTTTGGTTTACTTTAGGTAATTCATGCAAAGTTCATACTGCCTCAGAGTGTACTCCACATCTAAAATAGTACACTAAAAACACTTTGAGGCTGTGAGAGAGAGACTTTAAATTGACTGGGAACTATGAATCATCAGCCACCTACCTATGTGGAGCTGTGGAGTGTGAAAACCTTAAACTATTCCAAGTAATAGGTTTCTTTATTGAGCTCTATATTTATGAATCACAGCATAAGTGCATGTGCTGGCCCTGAAGGTTTTTGAGCAATCACTGACACATTTACATGATGTCTGTCGACACTCGTGTCTGGTGAAAGGATGTATCGGTTACAGGCTGTATCTATGCTCTGAGGCCCATTAAATTCACCTGTTCAGACTTTGCATTAACATGCGTAGGCCGCTATAAGTAGAGGTGTGAATGCACCCAAGACGCAGTGAGGTCGCATTGAGATACGACCAAATTCAAAGGTGGTCTGGGCCGAATATGGCCATTTTCTTTTAACAGTGTGTATGTGAGTGTGTCCTGGGCCACATTAAAGGAAAGCCTACTCAACTGACCTGTGTGTGAGTGTACACGAGTGTTGTGTTGCCGTAGCGCTCTGAAACAATACTCTGCCACTTTTTTCTCTCCAAGTGAAGAAACAAAATATTCGTGAAAATTTGGTTGAAATTCATATCCATTTTTTAAGGGCTTGATCAAATGACTCAAAGCGCTTTACAACACATGATAACATTCACACACACTCACACACCAATGACACAGGTTTTGGGAGCACAGGCAACATTAAATCATCAGGTATGAAGGGCCTTTGCCATTCTGTGTAATAAGCTTTGAAGACGTCAAACATAACAGAAATCATTAAACTAAAAAGCACAATTTGCGCACCATCAGTCTGCACTATGGGGCTTCTGAACTGAAAGCCTGCGACTTGCAATAACTACTCAAACCAAGCACTCTTCTGTGACTTGACCACAGTTTCAGAAATGCGGCTAAGATGTAAAAAAGTGGAAGGACGGGTCGAGAAAAGAAATGGTATGTACCATTGATCAGAACAAATAATGAAGTGACAAAGACATGGGCTTATGTCAAAATACTTTCTATGCGTCGCTGTGCTGTGCTTAGTCAGAATAGTTTAATGTACAGCACATTTGTACAGTTGTGTTCACATTTCCAGACATATGTGAAGGTGTATGTGTTTTTTCTTTCCACGGTGCATAGCATTAACACATTTGGAGACATGTCTCGGGGAGCTGCATTCCCTCTCACTGGACCACTCTGAAGTGAGCAACTTCACAGAAATGTTGGCTGGTAATCAGCAGCCTGCCACAGCAAACTGTTAATCACTTTTAATGAACAGACGAGCAAATGGAAATGGAGTAACAATTGGATGCAAATACAATCATTAAGATCATTATCTAGTTGGATGATATTATCCTGTATTCTTATGGCAACAACCCAACCGCTCATTACATGCTCGAAAATAACAATTTTTATACAATATTAACACCCAATTAATCCTGATAATGGCTGTTCTTTTAAACCATTTACATGAGCACATTGTTATCATTTCATCTTATTGATGCTTCTCATCAGGTTTAGAATGGATTATTCCAAATTTGTGGATGAAAATAAGTCCATGATTTCTTTTAATTGGCTAAAATGAAAGCAAGAAACAGATCACTTGGGAAAGAAGGGTAGTCTTCAGGTTATTACATTTGTCATGCAAGCAAAAGAAAAATCTAAATCCTACAATTTGCATCAGAAAATCTAGTCTTTCATAACGGCAAATAGGTAGCAAATAGGTAACACTTTCCATTTTACAAACCTCCGTCAGGTTGAATATGTATCAATGCTTGCCTGAGGTTAAAACTACACCGGGAAACAGAGTTCAATAATTTATTAGCAGCGGCAGGAGTTAATAGAACTAATAGAGCTAATAGAGCGAGCAGGGCTGAATGGAGATAGCAAACGTGGGCTGGATGTGTGAGCCCTTACATTCCCACGTTCCTTCACTTCCTCTCTATTTAGTGTTTGGAAACTATATTTTGATGACATCATACGTCAGACTCAGTATGGTTAACCCCTGCTGTGAGGGCACAGTGCAAGTGCATTAACCCTAAAAACAAGAGTGAAGCTTAAGCGCGCTACAGTTTACTGGGGCCGGCAGAAAGGGTGCACTGCAGATGTAGCCAGCCAATCACAGGCATTCCTGACACAGAGCCATTGGTTTGCTTTGACTTGCTCATAAGCAGACAGAGTGTCTGGTGACCAGCTGGGAAAAAGTTTGAAACAGACCAAAGATCGTACAGTTGACATATCAAGGAATCAAAATGTTATTTTCAAAAGTAATCTAAAAAGGACTACTATAGTCCAAATAGCCTATATTGGTTTGTCTAACCTTTGAAAGAGAGTGAGGGGTGCAGAGCAATATCATTATGTATTATTCTCCCTCTGCTCAGGGGCAATCAATGCTTCATTTCACAAGAGTCCCTCTTGGCCAGAGGCAGCTCAGGAGGAGGAGGCGGAGAGATGGCTGAGTGGCAGCGAGACAGACAGACCGCACGAGTCTCCTGAAGCCTGAGCCCTGTGGGAGAGTCGGGATGACGACGTCCCAGACACTGAGGAGCTGTTGACAAGCAGGAGTCCCCCCCCCCCACACACACACCAGCCCTCCTGTTCCCAGTGCTGCGGTTACAAGACCATTTGTGCAGCACTGAGAACAGGGCCATCACAGAGACGAGCACTCCACTGTGACACTGCATTCTAATGTAACGGCCGCAGGAGACGTGATGAGCAACGGTGCATTTAGCAGACAGTGTACTCTATATGTGCTCTACTGTGATTTTTTTACAGGCTGCAGAGCCAGCAGTAAAACACTTTCACTGCACGTGGAGCAGTGCCAGCTGCCTTATCTAATGTCAAGTGCCTCGAGGGCAAGGAACCAAACACTTTCCACTCGGCAGGGGACACGAAGTTACAGGGACACAGATTAAACACATGCTTTTTTTAAAGGTGTCAAATATTTAACATGAAGCAAGACTGCCGTCAATACCAAGTGTGCGGGGCAGCCTACGGTGGAAATATTCATAAATAGTTCTGACATACCGATGTGAACAACATGTACAAACGTGAGTCAAAGTAAACAGCAGCAAACAGACATCTCTAGTTTCCACTTGACAGGAGATTGTGAAGATGTGTACACAACAACTCAAATGATGTTGTACTTGGGGCTGCAGGCAGCTTTGCCCGTCTAATGAATCCAATGAGGCTGAAGCATAAAGACAGGCCTGGATTAATAGCGTTAAACAACACTGGAGTTGGAACGACCCAGTGGATTGATCCATTTAACTGATGCTTTGTCCCCTGTTGAAAGTGGGAAAGACTGGCAGCCAACAAATCCCCAGTACAGTCTGGGTGTGTTTTTAGTGGTGGAGGAACAACAAATCAACGTTCTGTCCGTCCACTGACTGAGATTATTGAATTGCCAGTTTGGTATCGAAATAAGTCATGCTTACTAAGAAAAGGAAGAAGCTAGAAGTTGTAACTTGCTGTAAGTTGTGAAATGTCCCACGTTGTGAATTTCATTTTGTCACCCAAAAGAGGAAATAGGCTGCAGTATGTAAAAGACGGCACTGACGGACTGATTTGTGAGAGTCTCTCCACTGCTGATTGTTTTGCTGCCTCCCATAACAACAACAATATATAGAGATATTTCTGTAAGCACACCTTCAGCAGTGATAGCCTGAAATACAGAAAGGTGGTTGTTTCATCTCAGAGCCAGAATGGGAGCTAAGCAGAGCAACATTGTGCATCTACAAATTCAAACATACAAAAACAAACTAAAAGGTTTACATTTGACAACAGTGTGGTACAATAAAAAATACTTCAAATGTTGTTACCTACTTGTGGTTTGTGTAACACCACAAAAACACGAAATATTTTGACAGTCCTGCATCTATTCACCTTATAATACATAGGACACTAACTCGTAAGAAGGAATCCACAAACGTACGAAAGAAATTACAATATTCTGTATTTTTCTCCAATCATCGGATTTCTCCACTGATGCCGGCAGAGTGAAAGGTCGATATGATGGAGCAAAGAACTGCCTTCTGACATACAGAGGGGATCAGAGAGTTTAACCAGGAATGATCCTGCAGAGCAGAAAAAGAAGAGGGAGCAGGATAACTGCACTCATAATCTCACAGAAAGTGTGAATCTGTTAATGAAACAGCGTGGGTTCTACACATCCAGGCTTCTGGAAATCACTCGCTAGCCGACCCGACGACTGAATCACCACCGGCATTTCAAACCCGATGGATGTGACGAAAGAGGCTTAAGCACCGGTAGCACACTCCGTCTCTGTAATTGGCAGCCTTGGGTTATTACAGCTTGCACTACGGGGGAACTGCACAAACAGGAGAAAACACAGCAGACTATTGTGGAAAACATAATACCTTATCATGGGGTCTGCTTGCTGAGTGATAAGGCCTGTGTGGATAGCCCACGGGCTGCATCCACTCACTGCTTGTACAGTACAGCTGATACCCTATTAGCTGGCAAAACTAAATCCATCCTAAAACCCTGCCTTGCTAGAGAGCGTGTGTGTGTGTGTGTGTGTGTGTGTGTGTGTGTGTGTGTGTGTGTGTGTGTGTGTGTGTGTGTGTGTGTGTGTGTGTGTGTGTGTGTGTGCCAGCATGTTTGTATATGCTTCACGCACACCCTGGGATGTGCTAAATAAACAAAGACCATGCTGGCATTTACATAAGAGCACCTTTTATCCCTGTGCAAAGCTCCCATTTACAAAACTCCAGCACACGCTTCATGAAGAACACACTGCCGGGGGACTGAGACACTACACAGAGATGGAAGTGCACGCAAGGTTCAGGTGAGCGATACACCAGAGCCCTGAACGGTCATATAGACGGTTCATCAATTGCCCTGTTAGCCTTGCCTGCCTCAGCTGTAATGAGAGGTTGTCAGGAGGAGACTCAAGACAGGACTCGTGTCCAAAGCGGTGTAGCAGGAGAAAGACCAGGGGAGCACACCAAGGTTCACCGAACATTAACTATCAAGCTTTCATCAAACTCTCTCACAGACGGGAAATATCATGGAATTGGCTGTCTGCATTTTCATGATTACTATTTAGCCCATGTAGTTGAGCATAAACATTTCCAGTTTGGCTCTCAGCACACCGTTTAGAACAATCATCCAGGATTTCCACTCACTGCTGTTCTGCTGACAACTTCTCATTGTATCAATGGGTTTCTCAGTCTGAAGAAACAATGTGATGTTTTTATATGAATAAATGTTGGTTTTGCAATTCTCACACATAACAAGCTGAATAGATCTTGTGTTCATGTTTAGTCATCATTTCTCATGTTCTAGACTCGTATGATCAACATTATTTAATGATCACAATATTACACGCTTGTCATCATCCCCCGATTTTTTTTTATGATTATTGGAAAACAGCTCAACAAAATAAGGCTAATCATAAACCGGTATTTATGATGAGACGTCCTCAGAACAAGCTCGCTGTGTGAACCCTACGAAATAAATATCTTGTGATCAAGAAACATAATCATGATTGCTCATGTCATCTCTGGCAGTAGGTACTCCCATCACCAACAACAGTAATTCAAGCTCCAGCATCAGCCTCTACGGAGTATACTATTACTATGAAACAGAATGGGATATATATATATATATATATATATATATATATATAATACATATCCATCTGAAGCAACTGGGATTTGCTTGGAAACATGTCAAAAAATATGATAAAGTGAGAAAATGAAGCTTCCCACATACTATCTAGAAACAACACAAAGAGGGGGAGAATCTAAGAAGTGAACAAAACAGCTGTCAGATAATGACTTATAAGGCAACTAATGCACTAAATGAAAAACTATTCATGTTTACTATTACTACTACACACTAAATAAGTCTGTGCAAGTTGTAGAGAAATCATAATCAAAGCTCCTTCGGCAAAGACTTGTTTCTTAAGATGTGTAGTTTGTGGATGTGAGGTTCTTTTCTCTTTCCCTACAGCAGAAGGCACATCAGCAGCACTTACTGGAAACCATACGAGGCCTTGTTTTCATTTGGGGTAGAGAGCTCCGGATCTATCTGGCTTTCTGGAGCGTAGCCGTCCCTGCTGCACACACTCACACTCAAATGGCAGATCTTTCTCCCCATGATGTACTGCATGTTCCATCTTTCTTTATCATAACCACACACACACACACACACACACACACACACACACACACACACACACACACACACACACACACACACACACACACACACACACACACACACACCTCTTACATGCTTGATAGACATCGACTGAATCACAGTTATACGCAATTAGTCGCTCAAATCAAACTCCCAAGTCAAACTAAGCATGTACATTTAAAAAGGAACTTCACTGATCGGTTATGGATTGTTTAAAAATCAAGACAATCAATTATTTATCCATAGTAAGTAAGTCGGTTAAATATGTTTGTGGAACCGATTGAGGCGAAGAATAAATCACTGCAGAACAGAATCTTAATTCCTATTTGATGAGACGGTGTGATCGGACTTCACCAGCAGTGATTTACAGCCGTGTTGGAAACTCCACGGCTCTGATGGGATATTTCTCTCCAGGCGCGGTGGAATCTGGCAAACACCATTAGGAGCACTAAGAGGATTATATGCTTCATGTACTACTGTCAGGATATAGTGACAAACGGAGCAAATATGACAAAAGATACTATTATTAAAGTTAGAACTGTCGCTTTAATAGTTAAATACTACAAAGCAAACTATGCTTGAGGCACAACCAGCATGGATCAAAGATCTTGAGGAAAAGTCTGCACTTAATCTGTTAATCCTGTAATATCATATGTAACGTTTACATAAGGAGAATTTGCGCACTTTGTTGTCTTAGGACTTTACATACAGCTTGATATTAATGAGACAGACCTGTGTGTTGTCATAAGCTCAACTGCCTTTCATTCAAAACTTATATACATTTGGCAATGGAAAACATGTTTTACGTGTTTGCTGCCGCAGGTGGAATTTAATCTTCCGTGCACAAATATATATAAATAAACACACTTTGGCAGTAACCCAAAAATGTTAATGCATTATTCAACCTGGCATCATTCATATAGCATTTATGGATTGGTCCTTAGTGATGACAGAAATAGCAACTATCCCATATGCAGAATAACAAGGTGACGAATGACAGGCCCACGCCATTAGCTACAAGCTTACACGTATACACAACATAAACACACAGCAGCACACAGCTCGAGGCACTTCTGCTCTCCCTTCACTACTCCACCAAACCATGTCAGGAATTCCCAGGAAGAGCATTTGTCACAGAATTCATAGCTTTTAAATACAGTACCACTGTCATCCTGGATTCTTCCTCCTAAGCCCAGGCTTTCAAGCCTAATATTCCAGCCATGTAAACGGTAAAACTAGGTATAGCGTGTACCTTCATGCCCCTTCATAGGAAATGCATTTTACCGGCCCTAACTGAAGCTGTTGCAGGACTTTCACATGCATGACTACATAGGTGCGTTGCAGATCAAATCAACTACGTATTGAAGCCGTTTCCAACTTGAAACCTATAACACCCTTATATGGCTCTGTAGACCTGTGGTGGACATCATTTCTCTTTCACAAGAACAAGAACATACTATTACAACATTGTCACTAACTTAAATAGAATTAATTGTACCACAAGCTCTGAAGTTGCCTTGAGCAGATTGCCAACCCAGAGAAATTGAGCAGATGAAAGGGTGTACGTAGAGAGCTTGTACTATAGAGTAGACCAGGTCATTTGAAAAGATAGAAATTACATTTTGATTCGGAAAAAAGACCCGCACACTGAGTCAGCTGTAACACCTGAACACAAAGTGCTGTGATTGAGAGTGAGTGGAAACTAGTTTCAGTTCACTAGAAATGATGGAAACAGGGTGAGAGAGGGGGGAATCTCACAGCAGTGGTGGAGCGGTAGTCAAACACTCTTACATTATTTACTGGTAAATTATTTATTGTTAAATATCTTCTGAATCGTGGCTACGAGTGAGCAAATATTTTATTCTTCACACTTAATTGTTGAAACAGAGCTAAAAGTAATGAATAAACAGTCCAGATAGTTTGCTCAAAGTGATGGATAAATGGTTGAAATGTATCCATTCCAAAGTAATCAACGAACTATACTAAATAGTTAGTAATAGATAAATGTTTTTTTAGCTAAAACATTTGTAACGTCAGCTTGAAGTAATGGATAAATGACTCAAATGTCAAGATTCTGAAGAAGGGATGCAAACTTCACCAAACTGACCTAAACATTTGAATGTATAACATTATAGCTTCGTATAAAACAAAACACTGATTTGTAAATCTAGATTATTTTGGTGTGAGTTGCTCAGGTTTAGAGATGTCAGCCTTCTCTCCAATATAATGAGACTATACGGCACTGTGGTGCTCAAAGCGTGAAAGTCATAACCTGATTACTCAAGCTGTTCCACAGACCTTGTTGTGAGCAAGTTTCATGTTGAAACTGTGGTTGAAGGAAAAAAGTTCCGAGATGAAACAACAAGGTCTCTGGATAAATAACATCCCGTTTAAAATCAATGCACATAAACATATTGGGAATGATGGCTGGTGCTGGTGGAGACTGTGGGGGTACGTCTGACAGAGAAGACTGGGAACCCCTCATTTACTAAACGTGAAAGGTAAAACTACAAGGGTATATTAAACAGGTTCTAGTTGGACTATTTGCCTCCACTCCCACTTGGTAAGTGATCAAACCATTTTCACAGCGGATGCTGAATGAGAACATAACATGGGAAACTGAAAAGCTGCATCTAATGGACCCGGGTGACCCTCGTCGTAAGCAGTTTCGGGCCACATAAAAGCTCCTACTGAGCACCGAGAGCAGTTAGTCCCACAGGTGAATGCAGGTTGACGACATCACACTGAGACACAGCCATGGAGCCTTTAATGAGTATTTCAATATCATTTGACCTAGAAGAGACGGAGCGGCATCCTGCGCTATATAGCCACGGTGCTGTGATTTGGTATTAGCTGCTATGATATATGCCAATTTTCTAAATATTGCAAGAAGCATGAGATTGTGGATTAAGGTCTGGCATTCAGGCTAGTGTAAACAATTCTTTTAAAAAAAGAACTGAGGCCGTGCAGTTTTTTGAGCAAAGCTTATCTGAGTGCAGGAATGGAAGCAGATGGAAATGGAAAGAGGGGTAGGTTGGCTCGGTTTGAAAGCAGGATCAGAGAAGAGACGGGGATCAAAGGTTCAAAGCTGCAGGTAGAGATCTCAACAGGGCTGTGTTCATACGTCCACACACACACACTAACCCATCCTAACTGCACCACCATTAGTATGCACTGTTCAGCTAAGCATGAAAAGGGTCTCTTGTAAAGTAGAAGAAGAAAAAAAAGAAAATCTGTCCAAATGCATCATCGTGGGGGCCATTACACACAAAAGAGAGAGTGAGACTCCGGCCAAGGCTCTACTTCAGAGATGGCATTTTACAATCGGCATCCGCAAACATTTATCTTTTTCCCCCACTCACATCTGTCTTTGGGACCTGCCAGCATGAAAACAAAGATGAAATGGAAAAGAAAATGGCCTGGGCTCAGCGAGCTGGTGGCAAGCAGACCGGGGAAATGCATTTTTCTTAACTGAGGCAAGTTAATTATACTAGGATGAGGATGTGATTTGCCTCTGTGCTAATACTTGGATAAGGATACAAAATGTCGTCGTTTTGGAGCTGTGTGCGACATTAACAAGTGTCAGAGAGACTTAGGTGTTAAAGAGGTGGAACCATTAATCCAATGTTCTTCAGCCACTCCGGTTGTGCCATTAGCCAAAGATTAGCTGTTAATGCAGACATAAGCTGACGAAAGACTTGTGTTCATTGGTATTGTCATACATCTCTGCAAAAAAGCACTCATTGTCTGTAAACAAATATATATTAGCAGCTTTCTGACCGCAGAGAAACCGTCTATTGCACGACTAAACACACATTTCAACTGTCCCCCTCCCCCCATAGAAGAACCTTTAGGCAAAACACAAAGTAAACAGAAACTGTGCTTGAAGATGGACAGGGAAACATATTTCCATGTAGTATTTTAACAATTTAAAACAAAAAAACATCCACCTCAGACATGGACTGGTTATATTCAGCATTGTAAAAACACATGCTCTAGATTTGCAGCACGTCCCACAGCTACAAAGCTCACTGTGGCTATAAAAGTACGGCTAAAATAACTAGGAATATACTGATCATCCCTCCATCTTGCTCCAACATCCCACAGTCTCATTCTCTTTGCCTGTCGGCTCCAAACATTGACGCTGCTTGCTGCTCATCCCCCTTGCTGCCGAGCTATTTGTTTTGCACCGCTGTCCGTTTCTCCCGCTAACGAGTGAGTTGAGGTGTCGGGTGTTGAGCACCTGACTCGGGTGCCTGCCAGCTGACATCAATCAAAACCTGTGCACTTTGCATTTCATATGGGAGTTGTGAATTAAAGAACAGCTCTCATAGCTATATTCATGAGAGCTGATCTTTGCTTCAGCAGATCCAAAAGTTTAATGAGAATGTTTATTTCCTGCTATATGTGCCTAAATGTTTCTGTAAAACGCCTCCTACTTTGGGTGACGCAGCTCTTAAAAGGCGTCATGTGTGCATTTATTTCATGGCCGGTCGCTCTATGCAGTTACAGTCCAACACCCTGGACACATCTTCATGACAGATGGAAAGGCTGTCGCAGTACCAACTGAGGCAGGGAAATGACAAATCTGCTGGGAAAGATAAGGTCTGTGTTGTAAAGCACGTAGCTTCGCCCCGCAATGCAGACTAAGTACGTTTTACAAATTAATCTGCATCGGTGGCAAAAATGTCCACAAGCAGCAACAGCGAAGGAGCGCCACAATAGACGAGCTGCTCGAGTGTTCGATAACACGGCCAAGATACTGAATGTACACTGGTAGGAGATCAATGAGGCTTTAAAAAGGGCCCTGGCTCCGTTTGTATCCCAATGACAGGCCCCACTCTCTTAAATGGACGCACGCATACAGAGCCATGATGACTGAATCTGAGGAGTATCTAATTGTTAGTGTATACAGCGTATGTCGGAGTTGTTAGAATCCATGTAGATATCCCATACAATAGAGCGATCATCTAATCTGGCAATAAGAAATGACATCTTATTTCATTAATGTGTCAGTCACTGGCTGTCAGAGCATATTAATGCTTATTATTCATCACTCTGTGACACTTCCAAGATGCAGCCAAATGAATATCTGCTATTACTGCCAATAGACTGGAATAAATATATGTGGGGAAGGTGGAAAATTAATTAAAAGGCTGCAACAGTGGTATTATTCACTAGACAGAACTATCCGTCGAGGCAGCGTGGCACATGTTGAGCCACCGTGACAAACAAAAAGCTCTCTCCGAAGGTGTCCATGTTCACCAAGCGACATTCTCTGAGGAACAAAGCAGTAAGAAAACCTGGTATGATGCTTATGTGTCTTAATTGTTTGAAATGTCACTTTTTCCCCCGAGTCTTTGGGAAAGGAGCTGTCAATACATTGGATTTCACATTAGCCTCCTCATACAATGAAGTACCAATCAATGTGTTCTTCTCTGCCTGCACTTACAAGTCCTCCTCCAGGCAGACTTCTGAGGGCTGTGCCAAAGAAAATCAATTGTTTTTGAAATGCTGGCAAGCCGACAGCATCATCCCACGAACAGCATACAAGAAGGGAAAAATGCCAGACTGTTAAACTGCAATTCATCATCTTCATGTGGCCATACGAGAGAGGAATATCCTTTGTTGACATATCTTCTGCACTTGATCCGCTCAGATAGGAAAACCTGTCCTTTAACTCCTGCTCCACTTGCTCCAAATGTCAATAGCCATTAATTAGCAGCGGTTATTTGTTTTTGGAAGGTCTGACACCATCAATGAACCCATTATCATTTTGTTGAACTCCTCACTCCGTACCACCTCCACCCACACGCACCGATGACTCAACGTAATCCGTGAAGTATGACGCTCCGCTGCACCCCCGGCTTGAATGTATCACATCTCCATGGCCAGTGTGGGTGTGACAGATGGGTGTGAAGCTGGTGCCTAAAGTGAAATAACCAGTGGACGCAGCAGAAATCAGAAATAGAAATTGGCCATTGATTGGACCCAACAAGGTGCTGGTGGTGCATCAGGTGCACTGAAACGAGAGCGTTTCCACAGCTCTTATGAAAACATTTCTCCTCCAGCAGACACATGGTTTATACATAGCGCTGTTATGGACATTTTGTCAGTGTGATGTAAAGCCTGCAGTGAAAGGCATTAAAGCGCTTTGTGATCCATCTCCTCGCTCTCTGGTGGTCAGCAGCTAGTAGTCTGCTGTTTGGTGCAGTTAGGCATGACATGTCAAATCCAGTGCTCACTTGCTACAATATGTCGTACAAGAGCCAACAACTGGTTTAGCACATATTGTTTGCCTTTTTCCACTAGCTGGGCTGCAAAAGGAGAGATGTTTGTGTCTGTGTTTTGCAGGGGATACTGACACTTTTAGTAATTGTGTATCTCTTGCTCTAATACAGTTAAGAACAGCAATAGAACAGATAAACCCTTAGTGGCTGTTTCAGAATATGGCTGAATACACTGCTGCTGATGATCCAAACATACCTCAAGCTATGACTATCCCCAGAAATGCTCCTCTGGGGGACTAGAACTAATATCACCGTTTGTTGTGAGCTGGACCAAAGAGAAGAACAAATCAACCAACTAAACAACCAGGTTAATAACTTAGCTAACAAATGAATGACCATCATTAAGTTGCCAATCACATAATTGATTAATAATAGTAATCCAGCAAACTCAATTCAAAAATGTCTAATAAATCGTAATGATAAATCTCGTGACAATTACACTCTTGCTATTTATTGGTTCCCTTTATTATTCTGAGTAATAAAACGAACCAGCGTACACTGCAGGCCCCAAACTGCTTGTGTCAGCTCTACACGTCGATCCCAACACCAGGCTGCTCTCACAGTCTCACCCGTATGTGGCGTTGCGCTCTTATGTGCCGTGTGTGTATTGTACACTGTTTGCGCATTAGGTGAATCAGTTGTCTTGTGTTTTTTAATGGTGTGTAACAGATCAAGTTAGAGGGAGAAATTGTTGAGAGAAACAACAAAACCTGCAGAAGCTCTGTGGGGCATTGTGAATTAAGACTTCTGTCCAGACCTTTAAATGATAAATCAGAGTAGAACAGACACTGTAATTGTAGTAATTTACACAGTGCTGCTTTTGTGCCGTTCATCGTATTATCACGGGCAGTCAATCATGTAATAGACTGCTGTTAACCCGCTGAGCAAGAAGATGAGGTGTTGTTATTCAGTCAGTCTAGCCTTTCGGCACAACGTTGAACAGCAGTGACGGTTGAAAGAGAAAAGGGTGCGATTGGACATTTTAGGCATTTATCGGTACACATGTGTGTACTGTACAGACTACTAACTATTGGGAAATAATGCGCATGAGGGTTAACTTAGGCAACATCGTGAATCAATTCTGGTCAGTAGGGACATGCTGAGGTTAGGAACACCTGTCAAGTGAAATGGGTGGAACGCAGCAAAGGTTTTAGAGGAGAAGCCACTAAATTATTTAGTAATTTCTTCATGTGCTGTAATAGGTTGCTGCTCGGCCCTCTCAATAAAAATCTGCCTCCAAAGCAACTCCTCCGAAAGGACAGCTGCTGCCGTGTACTTTGATCCCAGTGAATGAACACTCCTCAATGCGTCTTTGTAATGTCTTGCTCAATTTAAAGCTCAGGTTTGGGACACAGAAAATAATAAATGCAAACAGCAGTGAGCAAATGGTCAATTGTAGCATACTTGTAGTTACCTCTTAATTAAAGATGAAAAAGCCTCAGATTCATACAGTACCTCGACCATTTGAGAAAGAAATAAACAGACTTATGATATTAAAGAGCGTAATCTATTTATTCACCGCTAAACAGTCATTATGTAGCATTGCTCTGTTGATGGATTCCTCAAATTACACAGCACGTCATTTAGCAGTATATCCAGTATACGTGGAAACAAATCATTGGTCCAATATTATGATGAATTTCTTTTAATTCTTTTTTAACCCGTTTGCTAACATTCCTAACTTTAGATAACTATGTAAATGACCAGCGTAAATGCCACCTGTGCTTTAATGAGATTTGTAAATTAGCATAATTAACTTCCAAATAATACCTCGGGGTAATGAAATAAACAAATCCATTGGTGAAAAACTTGCATAACAGGAGAAAAAATTATAATTTAAAAAAAGAAAAAAATGAATGCGGCAAGTTCTCCTAAATCATTCATACAAGTCACGTAAGAACAATTCTGTTCAAATGAGTGTGTCTTGCATGAGGCCCATTGTCACATCAAAACTTTATATGTATGTGAAGACTGTACATGATGCTGATCGGAATAGAGAGCAAACAACAAACACCAATGACCAGTAATAAGCTTTCAATATTAACTGCAACACCAACAAACAGCCCATTAATCAAGGCAACAATACGTTGTCGAACAAAACAAATGGAGTATCTAACGAGTCTCATCACAGAAGCGTCAGCCCTGAGACTGCAACAGAGAAATGCAAAGCTAAGATATCAGCATGCACATGAAAAGCAAGCCTGGGAGCAGCGTTGCTCCAGCACTGTGGTGACAGATGGAGAGCACTAGCATATACCTCCAGGGGTCTGACCTCATCAGAATTTAACTTTACCCAGACAGAAAAAGAGCCACCGGTGCTGTGATAGGCTTGTGCATAGTTCCGTATATACACTATGTAGAATCTGTGGTAAAAACACACAAGTAAACACAGCTCACTATTGCAAAGGAAGGGTTGAAGAAAGGAAAAAGTCAGACCTACATTACATAGAAGACTGAGGAAACTGAAGTATAATTGTCGCGAAAATTACACAGAAAAATATTGGATAAACAGAAATCCAATTATTTGAGCCATGGAGGCGGTGAAATGCAAGAAAAGCTCCGACAAGATTGATCCTAGTTGAAGATTAAAGAGAAGGAGAATCTCTCTCCAACAATCCTGAAAAACCAGACAGGGTGGGTCTATGAGAAGCAATCCGTTTAAAAAGCTCTGCACTAAATGGTCATGTCAGTCACGACAGGGCGACATATAACACAGCTTTACAAAGACTTCTTTTGGGACCATGAACCTTTATTAAACCTGGCAAATGTTATTTATTTGTGCCTGTATCAGCAACTTCCTGATTAACTCTCAGTCACTCACATGAGAGAGCTGCCAAGTAAAATATGTATTGTATCAGTGGTCTGTGAACAGCTATAATGAATGAAAGTAAGGGGGGGGCAGTGGCTCGCTCAGGGGCACTTGAGAGGCAGTTACCGGGCCAGGATCTTATTCTTAATCTAGGCTATCGTTTCCCTACACTGTCGTCTGTTTCTCTGAAACCACAAGAGAAGCCAGGTTTCATAAACAAAGGATGTATGCGGCTCTCTTTTGAGTGAACATTATTAGTCATTCGATTAGTCAAGCGTCATAAAATGTCTCTGAAACTATTTACGACAAAAGATAAAATCGGTAATTTCTCAAATTGTCTCATTCCAGCTTCTCTAACATAAGGATGTACTGCTTTTCTTTGTTTAATATAATTGTAAAGTTATTATCTTTGAGTTTTGGGCTCCTCATTGGACCAAACAAGACATCTGAAGATGTCACTTTGGATTTTGGGGAACTGGGATTATTTTCTGACATTTTCTGACCAAACAATCAGTTAATCTGGGAAGTAATCACCAGACGAATGAAGCAGAGAGCACAGTTTGGTCCTGGGAACCACATGAAACTGGACACAAATCCTGAAGCAGGCACAAGGCAGCAGGGTCAACATGGGGGTAGGAGTTGTGTGGACATGGTCATAGTCCAGATCCTCCTTTCAGAGACAAAGATGAATCATCAGCTTCTGTTATTAATTCCAGGCATTACATTTGGGACAGAGGGCAACACACTGCTATATTTAAAGCTGCCCAACAACTGGAAGAAGTGATGGAATCTTGCCGTCTCCCTTCACTTCCCTGTGAGTTGATACTGTATTAATAAGTTCAGTCACAACCTAAGAAAAGCCACCCTGTGTGTACACGTTTGCACTCCCACACAAGTATGATTTATTTTCCTCATGCTCTCACTTAAACTCTGAATTTGTATTATTCAGTGAATCTCTCTGCGACAAGATTGTTTTGTAAGATGTGCCTTCCACATCACTGTGATTTGATATTAATGTAATTTGATACTGCAATATATTTTGATTTATTCGTCTGTGTTTCATTCGGTTGGCTACAGTAAAAAGGCTGAAACAATGTTGTGGAGGGTAATAAACTGTAAATCTGTTACAATCAGACCTTTCTAAGGCAACGGTATCATTTCCCCTTTCATTTAAATTCATTAAATATTCATAAATTGATAGAACATCATGTAATGTATGTTTTGATGGAGAGCTCTGAAATACTGATTATCTTAGAGCCAGTCAAACTGACAGGAGGGGGGGGGGGGGGGGCTGTTTTTTTATCGTGTAATATTAGATTCATATAAGTACTGATAACACTGAACTGCTTGTGTGTGCAGTTTGACTTACCGGTAATTAAAGTGTAGAGATTAAGAAAGTGAAATAGTTACAAGTCAGTGGAAAGACAAAAACACTTTGTAAGAAAATAAATGTGATTCAAATGCAATGCATCTTTATCTGAAAACAAGCTAGTCACTTGATTTCCTAGTTGTCATCCAGACGCTCGCACTCAGATCTTTCAGCAGGCTGAAAACACCGATGGAAGGAACAACAGAAAGAAGGTCAAAACTGGGAGGAAGAGAAAGGACGTGAAGGCTCAAGAGTAAATCTGAATAACACGACAGTCTTAAGCTGCAGAAAGGGTTGATCTGACTAACAGAGGGATATAGTGAGGACAAGTGCTACTGTACTTATCCTTGAGATGGGTCACATCAGCGAACATGAGATTGGTATCACACTGCATATATTAGAAAATGCAAGCCAGGCTGTGTTATCCCAGGACAGCCCTGACTCTGACCTTGTAAAGATACAAACTGTTTTCACACCCTGCTGAAACAAGCTCAGGATAAACAAAACGCTGCGACATGTTTGTTGAAATATCTGATGCAAAATTAACAGTTGGTAATACTTCCTGTGAAATCAACAGCACTGACACATACAGACAGGACAGGATTTAAAAGAAACACCTGACATAAGGAGCGGAGAACACACATCTCTGAATGGTTAGATGAGTAGGAACATGATGTGAATCAAAAGCTTCAGCACCCGCAGGAGGGTTTGAACCGATGTGTTGGACTCCGTTCTCCACAACGGACACACCAAATGAAAGTGTTTCTAAAAAAACTTGGAGAATCTATGTCTTGGTGGCCCAACACTTTACTAATGTTTGACTAACTTTTATCCATTTCGTTTTCCACTGTTGATAGTTTCGGTGGGATTCTCAGCTGATCAACATAGCGCCGCCGCCTGAAACTGCCGTGACATCATCTTCAACGCAACACTTTCACCCTTTCATCAGCAAACCACAGAGGAATGTCTGTACTTCATCAATTGTACAGCATAGGCTGCTGGCCGTAGAGTACGGCGTAGTTTTGTGAGCTGCCACTCTGTAAAATCTGGGTCGAGTGAATGAAAGCAGTGCTTTTGCCAGCAGCTTGGCTATAAAAAAATGGGCATTTTTGCAGGATGTCCCGTGTCGGGGCTTGTTATCATTGGTCCACAGAGATTTAACTTCACCTTCTAGTACCAGCTCAGCTCACTAGGAACCTCGGCTGACGTGGTACCAAAACAAGTACCAGGTACTATCAACAACTATGCTCATGGAAAATCAAAAAAAGAGCGAGTCCAGTTGAGCCGTATAACGCGGTGGAAATGCGGCAGGAGACACTGTTCCTTCAGTTTGTCACCCGTCTGTTTGCTACCATTATAGAAAAATATGGCAGTTGCGCCATATAAATTGAAGTCATAATTCAGACCTATATCGTAGGAAGGCAGCCTCTGCCCAGTTTGCAGTTCCAGGGAAATGGCTAGCCGGTGCACAATAAATTACCCCCACTCTGAATAAACTGTTGTAACACAGATCAAATTGCTTTTTTACTCTGAAGTGTACAAAGGCACAACATCCACTACAACCATAGCTGAACATCCCTCATCTGGTGTAGGGCTTTGCTGGAAAACTCTTGTTGAAAACAAATCCAGAACAGTACACACAACAACAACAACAGCCTCTCAGCGACACAGATAGTAATCTCTGGCTGCAGCGCTACATTTAAAGCTACATCTGTTCAACTCCAGCGCACACAACAGCCAAATATGCAGGCAGGCGCCAAAACACTGGGCAGGCCCAGTCAGAGAGGCACACAATAATAAACATCTTCACACAGCGTTAAGAGACTTTCAACTGTATTGTCATGCAAAAGCGCCACACACACACACACACACACACACACACACACACACACACACACACACACACACACACACACACACACACACACACACACACACACACACACACACACACACACACACACACACACACACACACACACACACACACACACGGTTGGAGAGTGTTGAAGGGGCTTTTCCCTGGTTTACTCACCTCCAGAGCCTCCAGGGTCACGAACCCTGTAATGGAGAAGCCGTCGATGATGTCCTCTTCAGCAGAAGTAGACTCCTTTCGCTTTCTTCGCGGGGGACGATGGCGAGAGGAGGGGGGCTCCCTGTCGCCCTCCCGCTCGGAGTCGGAGAAGTGAAAGACGGAGCCCTTGACATGGTTGTCCCTTATCCCATTTGATCTCCTGTCCCGATTCCTCACTGACCTTGACTTCCTCTTCTTGCGGAGGCCACTAGATCGAGGGCCATCCGTGCTCTTCATGGAAAACATCCAAATAAACCACCTCTTAGAGAGAATCTGAATCTTTAAAGGGCCAAACACTGACACCGCTGGACCTCCACTCGTGTGAAAACCTCTGGAGGAGAATATACGCAATATCCCAGTTAACGTTATTAATGTACTAGATCCAAGGTAACCATGTAATATCCAACAGATGACACCTTTTACAGGAAACGCAAAACGGCATCGAGTCACTGAACCAAGCTAGGTTCCGAGCAAAGATCCCCAAAGGCAGTCCATCAAATCCTACGACAGAGGTGTAAAATGATCTATTAAACTCGTTATCACCAAGCTGTCAATTCCGGCAGAGGAAGAGCTTTTCAAGTTAAGGCAAATATCTGCTCAGTGAACATGTCCCGCCATGGTGAGTCGAGCAGGTGACGCCGCATCTTTTTTCTCCAGGAACCTACTTGTCTCACCCAAGGTCAGCAAACTCTCCCTCCTGCAAGATAAAGACAGAGAGAGAGACAGAGAGAGAGAGAGAGAGAGAGAGAGAGAGAGAACACATTTGCCACATGTTCACTTTACAAGTTCAACTGTGCATTTAGTCAAGCCTACAGAAGGCTGTTGTCGTTCAACATAATGCATGTATTATTAGGGTGGCTACAGTCTCCTCTGCTAAGTTGACTGTGTTTTCTTACCCTGCCAGGTCATTAAGCCCTGAGATGAGAGGATTATGTGCTGTAAGTGCTCTTTTACTAGCGTCTCTGAAGCTTTTGCCAAGCTTCTCGCCTAAACTGTATTTTTTACGAGTAAATTATTTTGATTAATTATGCGACAGATTTTTCTCTTTTCTTCTTGGTGACATGAGCCTGAACTTGAACTTGTTGTTTTTGGCACCGTCACTGTTAATTCTTTAGTAACATACAGTGTATCCATCTGTACAAATGCAAATATTAAGTGTAACCAATGTATCAGCAACATACAGTACACTGGTGGTGCTGCAATAATTGAATGGATTGGAACAACTCAGTACAATCTATCCGACCACTTTTGCTGCTTTTATTTGTTTGCTAAATACATTTATCTGTAACAAACTTCAATTCTAAATTCTAAATTCTTCATATGCATATTCCATAATGGCATTATAAATTAAGTTTCATTTTCATGCGCGGTGTAGCATCTTTATTTGTCAAAGTTAAGGCCTTATAACTTTAAAGTCTCAAGCTGCCCACATATAGTACAGTACGTCATCTATCAACTATACGAGAAGTGATTTTAAAGTTCTTCTTGAATAACACAATCCTGACTTGTAGACTAGACATTCATCCAAAGACGTGTCTGGATGATCAAATTCATTGCGACAACCGTCTCAACTCCTCTAATACACTGTCCTGGTTGCAACAATGTCACTCACATATTCCACTAATCAACAACGGCTAAATATATCTTTCATGAATCAGGTAGTATTTAACAGAGAGATGTCCTTGAGGTTTCACACACACTATAATGAAATCAAGACCATTTTATAATGTCATCTTAAAATGCACTACAGATCTTAGCGTGGCATACCTTCACTGTCTGACACTGAAGGCATTTGGCTGCTTGATGATATCAGGATGCAACATTCAACAGCTTGCAGTCTCATTCTATCGTTCTCAAGGCATAGCCTACAGTCTAGGCCTGAAGCCACTGAGAGCCACTCTGGCATTGTAGTCTAAAAACACATATGGCTTCTCTATGTGTCCAGAATATCAATTCTCGTCCATTACATCATAGAAATGGTATTCTGTGTGGAAGAAAACTCAATCTACAAACTGCAGGCTTCTACAAAGCATGCCTCCAAACGCTGGTGGACATTTCAAACAGAGGAATCGCACCTCGTCTGCATCACCACACAAACTCAAAAGCAAATCTGCCACAGTCAACCACCATCTTCAACTTTACATTGTCTCCTTGGACACAGGTTGTCATGTAATGTAGCTCATCTAGATTCTGCAGCACGCATGTAGTCCCTAAATGCTCTGCTACATCTTGCAAAGTCGCAGATGTTTTACACAAGCACAATTAGAACAATGTATAAAAAATGGGTTGTAATTAAATGGGTACATAACAAAGCCGGAATGCCAACATTGGATCAAAATGCATCAAAATATTCCTTGCATGCAGTTGTTTTGCCTTCAAACAATCCAAAAAAAAGGGGTAAATCCACCTTTACTATAATAACGGTCCTCTAAACCTTTTCTCCTAGTACCTATGCCTTTAACCTGATGCCCCGTGCCAGCACTCATCTAATGACTGACACACACACACACACACACACACACACACACACACACAGCACAAATTGATCCCAAAATATCGCTTATTTGGGGTTAAAAGCCTGTATTCTAGCACTCGCCGTGGCTTTTCTAGCTCAGTAAAAGACTCTTTCCCATGTCTTCGCTCACAGTCCCTTTTTGTCTGCCTGTGCTGTCAGTAGAGATCTCAGGCTCTGTAATCCAGTCCAGCCCACAACAGCAGCAGCGGACTGGCACTGGCTCCTGCTCCGGCTCTCCAAGCTTCATTTTCCACTGTAACACACACAACAAAAGCAAGCCTCTCTCTCTCTCTCTTTTTTTTTTGCTCCTAGACACGTCATGCAAAACGAAGAAATGCAAACCCTTGCGAGTGGGGAGGGACCGTCCGGACAAGTTGCAGGCCTTCGGTCACTATTCAAAGATAACGCACAAGAAGGTTTGGAGCTGGCAAAATAGATCCCGCAAAGGAAAACCAAAGGGTATCTCCTCCTCCTCTCCCCAGATCCGAGCTTCAGGATCCCGGAGAAGGGGGACCGGGGCGCAGTGATACGGCGATGCCGCAGTGCCGCTTTACAGGCTGCACGCTTCCTCCTCGGCGCAAATAGTGCTGTGTCTGGACATTTCGGTAAGCTCCGAGTTACAATAAAGAGACGGAATTACCGGGGACACGGTGGAACCCAAGCCAGACAAAGCCGGTCTACGCACCTTGTTTTCCCTTTTACCTCGGAATACATCTCAAACGCATTTGCCCGTACATTATATGGCCAAAAACAATCATTATGAATACAAGTAGGTGTACAAGTATGAAGTGATAAGTTTGTGTCTGTGATGATAACACCAGCTGAGAATTAAATTAAATACTTAGGAATAGTGGCTACTCATTACTTAATGAACCTCAGCTGTATCCGAAAAGCTTTTATTTTATTTATTCATTCGCGAAATTGAAAAGTATAATAGCACCTAACAAGTGTTGGAACAAGCAAGGCTGCACTGAACTGCTGAAAAAATATTTGTTTTCATTGAAGAGGGCAACAAGTGAGACAAAACCCACACCTGTCATTTACATGTACTCAGTGATTCAGTTCACCACCACAGCCTGGTGTCATCATGTCACTCATTAAGACATGTCTGTAGGCTATGTGCGCTAGCCAAGGTGTCTGATTATCACCTGGCACCTGAAAGCGTCTCTCTTCAAGGACACCCGCGGCCAACTTACACATCACCCCGTTCAACACTAACAAAGAATTCTGACCTTACGGTGCCATCAAATTACTTTTAAAACACTAAATAAGCACAGCACATTTTTTTTTAGTGTACGTAAAAACACCGTAACAACATTACCTCGGAACGACGGTTCTCCGTGTTGCCTCTTATTCACGCGAACCCTGTTAATTTAGGCAATTACTTGCACCTGTGGCGTTAAGCGTGTCACGTGTCGGCAGTGCCCAATGCGTTGTGGCCATACAGTATATCAGAGAAATAGCCTAAGTGCTATTCTTGCCACGTATTTACAGTGATTGATTTGAAAATGCTTCACATTTGAGCCAACAAATAAGTGTAAAGTAAGGGTTCTGTAGCTGACTCCTGACTGCTGCATGATTTATTGTATTGATATGGTGTTGCCCTTGAGAGTGAACCATTATTATGTAAGAGGGCAGTTATTAAAAACCCATAGAATCATTTGCCAGGACTAAATGTATCTACACCCTATGCAGCGGAGCTGCTCTGCTTGCTTTAAGGAGTTCATTTTACGCAGTTTGTGTACTGTCATTATTGAAAAACGCTGCTGGTGCAAAGGCCAGCATTAGATTCACAAAACCACAAGTACTGAGGTGTCAGTCGGCTCTCTTTGGTTATGCAAATACATACATGCAATTTGCTCGAGCACCACACTTGCATCTAACTGTTATTAGATGTTTACGATTAGTCGATGCAAAGCAGGTTGATGACAGTTTTGATACTCGATTAGTCGTACACAAAAAAAACTATTTAAAGACGTCACCTTGGGCTCTTGGAAATTGTGATGAGCATTTTTCACTATTTCCTGACATTTCATGGACTAAGCAATACATTTGAAAATGAATCGTGAGATCAACTGACGACAAGGGGGCTGAATGGAGAGCAGGGCCATCTTTCAATCAGAGGGTTGGCGGTCCAAATCCCGCCTCCGGCACCACTGGTTGCATGTCGACGTGTCCTTGAGCAAGACACTTAACCCCAAAATTTGCTCCCGTGTGCCTAAGGTATGATAACATCTGAATTGTAAGTCGCTTTGGATAAAAGCGTCAGCTAAATGACTGTAATGTAATGTAATAACAGTTATCAGTTTCAGCCATGAATAGTTACACAGTATACACAGAGTGGGCTTTGTCATCAGTTCTGGCTTGTAGTGGATGTCACACCAGCTTTACACCAACACATATTGATTTCTATGTCCATCACTACTCATGGGATGAGCATTAACAAGGGTGTGAATTTGTATGGTATTAGTGGTATCAATAATGAATTATTGGGCGAAGGACAGGGTCACTTAACAATAGCTTGTTGAGCATACTGTCACTGTACTGCCATAGCCTCATGACACTTAAAGAGGGGGTGAAAAATGATGGTGCCACGCCTCTCATGAGCAAGAGGCAGCGAATGTTCCAGTGTGCCAATGAACTGGTCCTCTGTGAACAGCGGGCCATGGGTGGGCTGGGTATTTTTAGCCTGGTTTAATGATGCAGAGGCTGAGTAGTGTGGCTCAGAGCTCACTAAAGTGCCTCAATACCCAGCACCCGGTGGAACAGGGACCCCACCGGCCTGTAAGAATAATGCCGGGGGGACGCACATGCACTTGACCCTGTCTCATCTTCCAGGAGGAGTGTCCTTGTGACAAAGTGGCATGGCAGGGGAGAGTCGACAGCAAGGCAGCTAATTCAGCTCTGCCAGACACCGCTCATTAGGTGGGGAAGACAAATGCGCTGCCCTGCCCTCCCCTCTGCCTCGCCATAATCAGCCTTAATTACACCTTCGCCCCAACTTTCTCTGCCTCCACAACTTCCTTCACTGTCACACAACACTCTGGATTTGATGGACTGGAAATAGGCCTGGTGTTATGGCAACAAGAGAAATATATGATTTATGACATATGATCTGGCAGCAGCACCAGTCCTAGCATTGAGCGCTTTGAACGACGACGGCGGTGAAGGTAACGTTACCGCTGAGCGTGGCTTCCAGCCTCCACATCTCTCAAAACAACAAAGGGGTCAAAGCTAATCCCTTACAAATGTGGCGTTTCCAACCAGCTATAATAACGGTCTCTTGACCCCCATCTGTGACTCGGGGGTAAAGGTTAATCACTCGGCGTTCAACAATGAAAAACAAAAACTGAGGAAAAAATAGAGGAAAAGGATCTGAAGAACAGGAAAGCATGTTTGCTGAATAAAATGTTCAGATGAACCAACAAGTCCAATCAGGCTTTTAGAAAGATAAACAGATTTATTTTATGGTGTATTTTCAGAATACCATGCAAGCCTAAAAAGAGCCCATAATAGGATGAAGCCCTTGAGAGAAGTCAATCACAGGCCAACCATTCTGCTACCGTTGTTACCTTGGAAAGAAACAAAAGGCATGCCTCCTGTTAAAGCACTTATTTTATCTTTATTTGCCAGGACAGAACGCAACGCTTCACTCCCTCTCTTTCTCTTCAGCGTTTAAGTCTGGCAGCAGAAGGTGGTAATTACAGAATCAGATCCACAAAACAGAAACATACACATCCCCATATTATCTCACACCTGCCTGTTACCATCTTTTGCCTTTATCTTATTTGTGTTCATCTTCATCATTATTATCGCTACTTGTCAGGAAGAGGACTCAAGTGGGATGTAATGACACTATGGGCGTAATGCGAGTGGAATTGCTGGGTACTTTTAGCTACCGAGATTCTCAATGCACGACTGAGCTCATTTTCCTCCCCCTACAGATCTGCCGTCAAGCCCTATAATAGCCCTTCTTACTTGCACTGTGAGTGCAGAACAATAGCCCTTACTTAGATATTCCCCTCTGTAGCTTACAGATAGTCACTTTGTTCTATCCTATTATATCCTCTTGGCAAATATAATTTGTCGACGCTATTAATCAAAAGGTCTAGTGGGGACTTCGGTGGCTCACACAAGTTTTGGGAGGTTTAATATTCATCAACAAGTGGTTAATACCCTTAAAGTGCATCTTAATACATGACAAGCACATGGAGCATTCACTGCTGAATTGTGGCACACGGCCCCCTGTTCAAGAGCTGACCTAAATTCTGAATAGTGTCAACATGTCCCCACTGTCAGATTAAATAAAGACGCAGCGCATACAGCACGGCAGAATTATGCGATAGTACATGTCATGTATGGAGAAATGAAACTGTCCTTAAAAGCAGATTTAGAGTGATTGATCAGACAAGATCAACAGACTGAGGTCTTGTACCTGTACTAATGACAGCATGGAGTGAAAAACCTCACCGGTCTTAATATACGACTGCCTGTCAAAATCCTGAGCTCATGGTGCTTCCTCTGGCTCACACCATCAATCACTGTGGACCATTTGACTACTGGATAAGACCCACCTTTACCATCAGAACAATGAGGACCCATTAGTTAAAAAAGAAGAAAAAAGACCAAATCCAGGTTGCTATGTGGTTGCTATGTGGTTGCTATGTGGTTGCCACAATTGAGAATGTTAGAATGTTTTTCTTCATAGATGACGACACATCAGACTAACTCTTGAATACATTCTGATCTAATAAGCCTTTTTCAAAGAAAACATTTTGATACCCCGCAGTAGGAAAAGCCAGTGGTGGGAAGTAGCAACTCAAACAATGTACTTAAGCTCAACAATGAAGTATTTGTTCTTTAATTGAGTATTTTCAATCTCAGAGATATTCTTCTGCTGCTCCACTAGATCCTAGTGGGAAATAGAGTATTTTTTTAGTACTTGAATAGAACAGAGCCATCATTAACGTCAATAGTAGCAACATGAATAGTCAGAATATCTGCAGCAAAAGAAGGCCTATTGAAGAAGTAAACAAACATCTACTAGTTGGCGCTCACAAGATCTTTTCAGTCTTAGAACTGTAGCATTTAATGTTTCCCGTTCAACAGCGGAATGGTTCAGTTTTAAATAGGTGCCTGGGTTTGACATCAGTTGCTCTGATGGTCTCTTTATAAACTCCCCCTCATTTGAAATGCCAAGGATGACCTTTCGCTGCATGTCTCAGCTCTAAGAGGAGATCATGTACTCCTGTATTCTTTATTTCAGTGGATGAATTGATGCACTTAAGCTGTTATTCTGTTTTTTTTTCAGTGAAGTACTGCAATTTTCTATATCTGTCATCTGTGCAAATAAACCAAAATCGCTTCCAAATATAATCTCACGGACAAGATGTATAAAGGAGATGGGAACAGAAAATAGCACAAAGCCAACACGCTGCTATGTTTACCTATAGCGATGTGGAACCAAAAGAAAACGCTGCAGATAAGTTCCTTAAGTGACATGAGGGAATATTGAAAATGATAGCTGACCTACTAAAACAAAAAACGGATCGTACTCTAACAATGTTGTCAGATAAGTACGCGCCGCAAACAAGACACAGCAATCTCTTCATTTGAACAGCACATCTACATCTTAATTACAGAAACATTCCGCTCTCGCTAATTCATGAGACGACAAGTTCAACATCAATTTCAGCCACTTGAGATAGAAGGAGAATGATTTCAGCCCGCTTTACTCGCGTTAAGTACAACCCAGGCCTGACAGAAGCATGTGGTTTCAATTCCAACATAATGAAGTCATGCAGTGTCTTCAGAGGGACTGTGAGTTCGGGGAATGTGTTGCAGTGTCTCTGCTATTACAATGTTAAATTCATGAATAATGGAGGTTACAAATTAAAGCTAGAGTCTCACTCTGGTACAGCCTGGTGAGAAAATGATTCTGTGGACATGCATCACTTGTTTTGCCTTCTGTCTTATTCATAAAGCTTGCACTGTAAATATGAACTACACACCGGTTTCTCCATTAACATCAACAATTGCAAGAAGGTAATAACGTACCTGTGTTTGTCCAGCTGCGTTGTCCTGGTCCCCAGCAGTTATTGCTATTTCTGTGTACAGAAGTACATCAAGAGCGATGCTCCCCAATAAAGGGGATTATGATTCTGAGGTCCAGTGTGTCTATATTTCCATCTGTATTTGGATCTTTGTTGGCTGTCCCTGACAGTCCCATTACTCCTGGGCATAGAGTCTTAGACTGCAAATGATGTCCACTGAACCTTTCCACCCTCTTTCCCCCGATCCCTCTTTGCAGATTGCATGTCACAGAAAGCCTGGCGTAATATCTCCTGTCCTTTTGTTCACCTTGGTGTCCCGTCCTCCTCCTCCACATACAAAGGCAGACTACTGAAATCAGATGAATTGTGTTGTTTTCTCTTTTTTAAACATCAAAATTAAAAGAAAAAACAAAAACCCAGGGACTGTGTATTTCATCTTGCAGGAGAGAGTGGTTGGTTAAGCCGTGGAGAGGGGATGATGGTGCTGGTGTCTGTGTGTGTGAAGCGTGGGGGTCTTACTGGAACGGGAGGCATGGATATTTTCCAATTACTCTGCCCCATCTCCCTCCCATCTCACAGGGCAGGGGAGGCAAAGTCGAGCTCGTTTATTAGTATTAGGGGCTTGTTCCCCCCCCCTCCCATCCAGCCTCCCCCTCTCTCTCCCTTGCAGCAACCGTGCAATGCACACGAGATCGCCCTAATAGAATTTGTAAGCCTCAAAATTAAGTGGATGGTAAAAGACAGCAGAAATGTTCCGTTGTTTTTTTCCTTTTGAGGTGGGAGTAACTGTGGGGAGCACTGGGTGAGCGGATGTGCTGAAGTGACAGTAAAAGGAGGGAGTAGGAGGGAGGTGAATACACTACGACTCCATTTGATTCTCATTTCTCTCCTTCTGCAACGAGTTGCCGGCTTGCATTATTGGAGTTGAATTGTTTTACAGTCATTAATTTACTGGCCCACCTACTGGAGCAGTCCATTACGGAAGGAGCTGGCGTCATCGTAATGGAACCTCAGGGGTGACTGCTTTTACAACATGTGTTTCATTAGGTGCCCATAAACACACAATATAACAAAAATATGGACACTGTAATCTGTGATAATAAAAAAAAACAGGGGTCTATATAACAACTGCGGTCCCACGACTATAGCAGGACTAGCAGGGAGGCCCCGGGGATAGAACTTGTAATGCTCATGTTTCTATTTCCATAATGGGGAGACATTGTTCCCGAGGATTTGGACAGATTATGAGGATCAGAGGGATGATTTCTTTGTAGTATACTCTTCTTCTGAGGTTTTTATTTAGTGACAGAATGATACAGTAGGTCATCAAAAGGACCCCAAATGTCAGAAAATTAAACAATGTCCATAGGAACAATATGAAAAGATGCTTATCAGACAAGTATGGTGGTGGGCACAATGGTCTGATCAGCATTCACCGCCACATACTTAAACATTATTCCATACAGAATAAACTGGTGATGACTCAAAGGAAAAAATGCATACAATTTCAGCTCCTTGTACACATTTGCAGTGAAGAAGAAGTGCTATTCCCTTCATGAAAAACAAACAAAGGGTAGCACTATCCACAATCAAGTTATGTTTCTTAAAGATTAAGTTGAGGATATATGTGCATTTCTACGTTTGATTTCAAACCAGATACTGCATGAGCTATGAACACACACAACCTTCCATAAAGAGAGAATATCTACAGAATAAAGTTTCTGTAAAAGCACAATGTGAAATAAAAAACTCATTTTCTTTCTAAAATAGAACTTTATGCCGAGTATGACTAACAGAGATTCTATCAGTTCCTGCTGTTGTCTGGGGTTACGTGGAAAAGCTCAGCTAATAAAACAAGAAAGTAGAGATTTGATAAAAAAAAAAAAAATGAGTGTTAAAGTCTTAAAAGTCACAGAAAGCTGAAATAGTTAGCAACAAGTAATGGATAAATGATTGTGAGTTGGTCATGAGGAAATGTGTGTAACAATACCCACTTCCATGAAAGTAATAGTGTCAAGATGGTTATCTGATAGGACTATGTGGGTACATCAGAATAAAGAGGTTGGGAGCCGCTGCTGTGTAGCATACTCGGTGTGTACCTTTCAGTGAGCTGTTTCCACAGGGGAAACAAACATAAAGCATTTTTCCAGCTTTAAATAGGTTTCTAAAGGATTTTGACAATTCTTTGACAAACTGTGTGTCATCAAAATTAACCAAAAAAAGCAAATGACTCATCTTCACACGTATTCTCTTAACTAAAACCTCTGCAATTAAAAACAGATTATTAGGCGTGACATTTGTTGGGTTCCAGTGAAACCTTTATTACACGCCAAGTCGTTTCTCTCCACCCAGATGCCCAGGAGTCGGTCGCAGAACTGCATGCTGTTGGTGAACAACAAGAAGCTCCATCTGTACTGGCTCAGCCTGCCTCAGCCTCCATCTCCTCCATATGCCAGCTGCTGAGAATATATTTTTCTCCACAGAGCTGCTGCGCTGCGTGATGCAGTTTCGAGGAGCAACTCTCGAGGCACACTTTATTTTTTTATTGAGATAAATGACAACTCTGTGATGTATTTACAACTCCAGCTCCTTCCTGGTGCCGCAGGATGCCAATGGCTGTCAGCCGAAGGGAGATAGTGGAATTTGTGGATGTCGGCAGAACAGATCAATTTGAATCCAGATTTGAAGATGTTATTTGGCTAATATGAAGCGACTGACCTCTCTATTCAACACAAATTACATTTGGATTTGTGTGGGATGGAGGTCAGAGGAGGCTAAATGCTTCAAGCCAACAGGTAGAGGAAGGTTTGATGGGGCGCTATGGTATTCCAGACATACTGTATGTATATTATTAAGATAAAGAATTATGAATCATCACCTGACAATGCAAAACGTTAAAGGAGGGAGGCCTTGATTGCATGACTGTGCACAGCGGAGGATATTTATAAAAACTCAAACATACGCGCATTTGTTCAAACTGTTCCAGGCCGATGCACTGGCAAAGGGATTACTGAAAACTTGCTAAAGACATCATGAAACATAAATCCAGTTAAATCCTTCATGAGAGTGGAAGCGCGCTAGTAGAGCAGAGAAAAAACAGTTGCATCCAAAGCACGCTGTGTGGCAGAGACAAAGAGTGGTCATAAATAGTTCAAGCTCAAGGAGTCACGAACACACATCAATCAGTGGAGTCTGTCTTATTAATCAGATGGATTTCAGTCTGACGGATGTTGTCCTCCAGACATTTTAAAATATAAAAGGTTTCACAAGAGCTGTAACATCAAATCAATCAAATCAACTCGTGAGAACAAACCCGGCAAGGAAACACTTGTTTTGATCCATCTAGGAAGAAAGGAGTTGTTTATTCCGAAGGTGAGGCACCTCAGAGGTACGCTGTATGTGAGTCGAGTTTCTTTGACTTGCTGTCTGTGTGAGTGGACCGGTACACGGCTCACAGGTTTTTGTTTGTGCTGGCTATAGGCGGACACGGCAGCGCTTCAAAAGCCTCTCCGCACTGAACCGAGTGTGGAATTCTCAAATCGGATGAAAAATGCGCGTGGCGTCATCTGCTCAAACGCACCACACAAGGTTAAAGCGCTGCTCCTGCTCGAGAGTCTTCACCAGTTGATGTTGTTTTTATCTTCGCACAGCAAGCGCTTCACTTGTGATAAAGGCCTCAGTCTGAGAAAACACTGTGAAGCAAAGCAAGAATACACACTCTGTACAAATCTAACTTCTGTTCAATACAGATATATATATATATAGCCTGCTAATGTTTCTTTTGATCATATATATTATTCACAGATTTATGTGTAAAACATGTCATGGGCATGACTGCTTATCTAAGCATCTGTTTACATGCCCACTGCCGCTGGCAGGAGATCAAATTCATGCGGCACATGAAATGAATTATTTAGGATGTAAATTTCCCTCAAGTTCAATAAGAAGAAGAAACCTTTCAACTTCTATCATAAGCAAATCCAGTGTGGCCATATGTGCACGACTATTACAGCATCACTGATTCATTATTCGTTATCTTGAGGTATCAGACCGTTCACCTGAGATGCTGAAGGAAATAACTTATTTTGTAGTAAAGATGCTGGCCTTAAGCCTTCAGTTTAAGTACACTATGTGACAGAAAGGCACAGTGTCTGTAATATACCTTCATGGAAGCTAAAATGGAACTCATTGATTTCTGGTCTCTCCTTTTCCTGACAGTGTCTGCCACAGCTTTTATTTCAGGCCAATAAACTCAGCCCAGGACACACACTAACAGGAAAAACAATCATACAGGAAGATGTAATTATCACAAGACACAGATACAACGTTGTGATCAAAATAGACTCTTTTTTCCCCTCTTGAGATGATAAATGAATTACCTGTGCTCTTAAGAAAAGTGTTTGAGATCTCTTGACAATGCACTAATTAATGCAGTTAGAGGAACAACACACAGCCATCACAAACAAACAAAGCAAAAGCGTTCCTTTGCGTCAGTGGTCTATTATGGCGGTAAGTGTTGTTTTTTTCCCT
Organism: Pholis gunnellus; assembly: GCF_910591455.1. Classification (NCBI taxonomy): domain Eukaryota; kingdom Metazoa; phylum Chordata; class Actinopteri; order Perciformes; family Pholidae; genus Pholis; species Pholis gunnellus. The sequence continues at coordinate 24,155,131 of NC_136540.1, forward strand.
TTAATAGAGGATTTGTGTGAGCCACACGAACACCTGCGCTGAAATAATCTTTAATGGTGATTCTATTCTAATCTATTTATTATGTGTATTCTATTAACATTTAGCAGGCTGGTCTGGCTCTTTGAATTTGTACAGGGCAAATGTGAAAATGATGTTACGAGCCAAAGTAAGGTCTATTAAGCAGCTGTGACTCTTTAAAAACATACTAAGGGTTGCCATGGCGATCTGCGGGAGATCTTAAGCAAAGTATACAGTACATGTCTTTTGGCTCTTTATCTCCCAGCTTGCATGTTGTAATTGCATGCAGGCCTCTCACAGGCCCAGAGGTAATGGGCTACTTCTGGAGGCTTTGATGGGCCCGTATGGCGTAGTGAACACATTGAGAGCATTGACTGTCGGCCGACTATACCCCGACGCTTACATAAGACCGCTATTTGACAGACCGGCTGGAAACAGCAGCCACGCTCTGAATGGCAGGCTACAAAACAAATTGATAGGCTGCTTGTGACAGGTGGATAGCGGAGTGGTCCAAGCTGGCAAACAGACTAGAAATACTGCGGCTTGTCTTTTGCCTGCCAGATTGAGGCTGCAATTCAGGGCTTAAGCCGTGCACATCTGAGCCCCGAAGAGGATGAATAACCCTGTGTGACAATATCAATAAGCCATCCATCATGAGCTGTAGCTAAGGAATGATGTTGAGGACTATTAGCTTCCATCAAATCTCTTGCCCACAGTTCCTAATCCAACTCCCTTACCTTGGTGAGAGAATATGATCTAGGGGAATTGTATAATACCCTGCCGCCTGACAGGCTGTTCTGTATCCATTTGATATCCTGGAACAGCATGCAGAAGTCGTTTGCACTGTGTGAAATCTCAATGGGCATGTCCACCCATATGTACAATAGGGAGGGCGAATCGTTTGAGCGCAGCACCGAGCAATGGATCTCAGGAGGAGTGTTGAAGACATATTAATGAGAGGCGTGCTTAAAGACTGCGAGCATACCATTAGTCACTCACATTATAATCCTCCCAACCACATTCATCGGAGCCAACGGAAATCTATATCCCGCTGTTCTTTTAATTGCTCCAGTCGGAAGAGATGCCTCCAACTCACTAGTGAGGTCAGCAGCACAGCTGCTGGTGAGAGTTTAAGTGACTTGAGGAAATCACATTGCGGAAGCCACGCGGTCGGAAAGAGTGGATGGTTTTGTCATTTACATCAAGAGGTTTATAATTAAAAGCAACATATCTTATATTATACAAGACACACAAACATAAATATGAGCAATGACATTCTGATTACTGCGCAAAACATCTGGCTGATAGCATGTGCAGGAAGAGGAAGACTTTTACACTGCAGTCACTGCATCCAGGTGTGAAACAGACGTTACTGACAAGTAGTGGTGTCACGGACCACGGTTGATCCGTGATCCGTACGGATCCCTCCTCACGGTGCGGCACGTGAACCGCGGATTAATTACACAGTTTAACATGAACCACCGCAGTGTGAAATAAAGTGTAAAGGCTGTATAATCGGTTGCAGTGTGTTCCAGATGATGTGGTCCTACTTGTTGCTGTAGCCGACACAGTAACCGGTTTGACGATAGCTGATCCTCACGCTCATGAAACAGTAGTTAAGAGGAAATCAGGAACACGGTATGAAACTGTACTACAGGTGTGGAGGCATACATCATGCCACTTCAACACAGAAGGTGTGAGAGCCTCTCTGTCTGACGTAGCTATAGGATGCAAACATTTAAAGAAAAGAAGAAGAGAGTGAAGAAGAAGAGCAGACAGCCAGAGTAAATGGAAGGAAAAGAATGATTAACAAGGGAAAAGATCAGTGTTGGATTAAGATCAGAAGAAGATTACAGTGTTATTACCGAGACTTCGGGCATTACTATTAACAGAGCCCAGACAAGGCCGGGCAATTGCCTGAGTAATCAGAGGATCTACAGTTTTAATGTAAGCTTAAGAAAGCACTGATCAATGAGATAAAAGGAGGGTGGTAGCTGGTAGACAAGTGTAATGAACTCTTTTCACTCCCTATCACACCGAGTTGCTTACTGTAGCTTCATTCCACATGGAATATAGGCTCAGGCTTCCTCTATGTGCACATATCTCTCCCCTACACTTTGTGTCCAGGTGAGATTTTCTATTTCCCTTCCCATTCTCAGCCCATCCTCTGTGAGATGACAAGATGTCTTGTCATGTTTTATTCAGTTTCATCCGTGTCCTTGAGCGGGAGCCTGTGCAGACAGAAACACAAGTGAGACGGCTTCATTTTGCTTCAGAAAGAGAGAAAAGAGAAAAACAAAAGGACAAGATGAAATGTTGGTAGTTTTGGCCGCTACGCAGTGCTCATTCTTTTAGTCCTTGAGCAATGATGCACTGGCATTGTTTAAATAAGGTGCTCGCATAGACCTGCGAGTGATGAATTGTGCTGTCAGTCTCGATGAAATGAGAATTGAAACCTTTCTCTGGAAAACAATATCTACTTGTATGGCTCACAAGCATTAAGTCCTCCTGCGCTGCAATGTCTTGATGCTGATTATAATCCTCTAAACACAGAGGAGTGGAACAGAAGAAGACATGTGAGGATGGATTTCAAAATATGACAGGGCTTTACCTCAAACTAACTCTACAAGAACATGGGTGAATGCTGTGAAGGGTTTGGCTTCTGCACCTTGCTTGTATGCAGTGTGTGTGTGTGTGTGTGTGTGTGTGTGTGTGTGTGTGTGTGTGTGTGTGTGTGTGTGTGTGTGTGTGTGTGTGTGTGTGCGTGCGTGCGTGTCAGTGAAATAATTCAGGGAGAATGAGAGAATTGCAAGCTATCATAACCAAGCTGCTGTCAAATTATCCCTTCACAGCAATTACACTGTCATGCATTTCACCGCTTGTCTGTTAAGCAACAACCCGCTGTCTGCTGTCAAACCTTTGCCCCCCCTTTGTGTGTGTGTGTGTGTGTGTGTGTGTGTGTGTGTGTGTGTGTGTGTGTGTGTGTGTGTGTGTGTGTGTGTGTGTGTGTGTGTGTGTTTGTGTGTGGGGATGCAGGAAGGTTTCTCAGCATAATGGAGCTTGTGCACATTGTTGGTCACTTTGGAACAGAGGAAGAAGAAGAAGAAGAAGCAAAACAGCATCTTTAGAGCTGTCAAAGAAAGAGCTTTGTTTCGGAATTGAAGGCTTATAAAAAATATATTCTGCAAAGCACAGTAGGGGGATTTCAACACAGCACACAAGTAGAACCTGATTCTTTTAACGCACTTCACAAGGAACAGTTTATTTGACATCTCGGCGTTGCACGGCATGTCGTTGGGGCAGTCAAACGGTTTCACAAACACCTCTGACTACACGTCCGAGCGGTAATGGAAAAGGACCACCACTGTATACGTCGCTGCTGAGCTAACCATGTGTCAAGTGGTGCCTGTCCTTTTGCTGCTGAGCTCATGCTCTGATTCATGTCAACAACCAGCTGGGAGCTGAATGAAAAGGTGGCTGGTGCCCTTGTCTATTCTGCGTAGTGACCTCCTGTTTGATAGGGTGAAGCTGACAACACTGTTTGCCCGTCATCAAGGGAAAAAATGAAGAAGACGTTGACCCTGAACACGGCAAGAGCTGCGAGCGTGAAAGACAAACTAGAGATGAATGCCAACGATCAAAGAAAGATGTACTTTAAGCTAGATAAAAGAGGAGATTAGCATACAGCTGAGCAACACACACACACACACACACACACACATAATAACTCATTATATTGTTTTATCTCGAGGTGTTCGATCTAGTTTCCTGCAGAGCAGCAAACCACAGGAAAGTGTCAGTCTGTTAACAGCACTCTTCAACAGAGAGTGGTTAAAGAAGACAGGAGCAGTGAAGTGCAGTAAATAACTGCATTATCAAGGGAGTGTTAAAACATTTTGCCACAGTGGAGACCGTGGTGAGAGGTCACGCGAGGCTGAAAGGCACAAAAATACATTTCCTCTTACGCAGTCATGACCAAAAGAGGGTTTAACACAATGAATACATCGTCTTTCTATCTAATAAAAGTTACATTTCGTTCCACCATCTTAGAATCACACACGTTCTTTCCCTTTATAAAAGTCTTAAAAGCTTTTAACTAACTTAAGTATTTTTAGACATTGCGGAGCGTGAGATGCAACGCTGGTCCCCAGCTGGATTTGAACCGGGGATGTTTCAGTTCACAGTCAGCATTGAAACGCCTACAGAAACCTCACTCTCGTTTTGTTTGACTAAAATGACATGTCGTTGTGTGTCACTTTGGAAAAACATCTTACTTGAGGTGTTTTCTATGATAACATGCCTTGAAGTCAACAGCCTCGTCAGCAGCTTTGTGAGGCTGTCCAGCACAGACAAGCTTTGATCTACATGCTAACGTCAGCATGCTAACATGCCCTCAGTCAGTGACGATGCTAACACGTTGACGTTTAGCCGGGTCACCGTCTTAGTGTGTTAGCATGCTAACACTTGCTAATTAACAAAGTTCAGCTGAGGCTGATGGGAATTTATTAGTTTAGCAAGTACTTAGTCCAAAACGAAATTCAGTGGAGGAATGTAACTAAGTTCGTTTATTTTAGTACTTTTCAAATTTGAGGTAGTTGTACTTTACGTCAGTATTGCATTTCATGCAACTTTATACTTCTTTTCCACTACACCTCAAAGACAAATATTGTAATTTTTATTCCAATACATTTGTCCCACAGCTTTAGTTACCTTTCAGATGACATTTTTTCACCCTTCCTTCCCAGTGAAAACGATGTATGTCCCCATTTATATGGATAGATGTTTTAGTCTGGACCCAAGTGATGGACCGACAGACAGACACAGCCATCCCTAGAGCTACACTGCTAGCTAGCTTCAAGTAAAAACACTGGTATTCACCATAATTCATAACGACTACTTCACCACCAATGTACACAAGAGGTGCAAGGTACAAAGACAGTAGCCAACATCACAGCAACAACTGACATAAGAAACAGATTCTATTTCAAAAGATCAGATGGAACTGAAAAGACCAGGAACCCCTGTGTCTACTTTAAAAAGCCTGGAGCTGATTCCTCCTGCCTCATTTTATTCTGAGGAGAAATTAATTATTTCACCGTTCAACAAAAATCCCATTACGTTGACACAAAGTCCATTGTGATCCATGTTGAGCGAAACCATAACGGGGCACATGTTGCCAACCTGTCTGTAAAATCTCCTGCTGTGATCACAGTCTCGCAGACATAGTTTTCTGTCATCACACATCTAAATGAATATGCTTTTTCTGCTTGGATGCAGAAAAATCCCAGGACAATCTCAAAGTGCCAAATAAACCCAGCATGCTCGGAGGTTCCCGCTTGATTATAACAGAATTAACACTTTGGAAAGTAATCATCCTACCCTCGAGTGCAATCAATACACATCTCACGTAAGCGTGTCGATGTGGTATTTCTAGACTGATGCGTCTGTAAGTGCCCGTGCATCTGTATGGATCAGTGGAGCTGCAGCACATGAATAGCTTTGCATGCATTTACTGGAGAGACGGTGGTTGTGGTACGAGCTGGGCCCTCAACCACACATATCATTCTTTTTTTTTTAAACTAACTGGATCATATCAGAGGTTTTTGTCGAGAGCAAAATGCTGCAGAGCAACGTCTTAATCCTGTTTTCCAGTTGAGAACCACTCGTCCTCAGTGTTGTAGGGTTCTGCTATTGGCTGTCTGTTCAACTTCCTCACTAGTTGAACGGGTCCAGCAGAAGTCTGCACAGACCTCCAGCAGAGAGGAGCGTATACAAAGGAAGCAGCACGATCTGTGTCATATATAGCGCAATATGATACAATACGGCTGAAACAGGCAGCCTGAGCAACCTAATGGTGCAACAATGTGCTTTGTATAGCCCCGTAATGTTTGCAGTATCAGCGATTTTATATTGTCTGCAGTTACATGGTGGATATAGCTTTCCTGGTGAAACTATTATGTCCTATGTGATTAAATGTGTTTTCCAGAGTACTGTACTAGACGCTTGAGTAAAACACCAGATATACTCTATGCTGACTAAAGCAGGTATCCTTGCATGATTCATTTGGTTCATGGGCCTGTATTCATTTCAGTTCATATGGCAAACAAACTGTGAAACTGTAGTTATATCTGGACCTGAGAAATGAACTGTAACCCAGAACATGCATGCAAACACTGCCCTTACAGTCCCTATGGTAGATATGAGGACATGGGAAGGATGGCTATATCCCTGAATTGTAGATGAAATACGGAATATTCTTGAACTCATAACATTAGTACTACTCTGCGACTAATACCGATATCAATTTTCAAGAGTGAGTCACATTCCTGACAGCTGCTTTTTGAACCAATGTGAAGAATGTGAAATTGCCATCATCGACTTGAAAGCTCCAAACCATTAATGTCGCAAATGTCCAACAGGTATAACGTTCAGCTGGCAAGCTCCACAGGCCAAACTGTAATGCGTCAGGCGACAGTGGATGAAATAATGAGCGGCTGTGGCTCAGAGGTAGAGCGGGTCGTCCTTCAATCAGAGGACCGGCGGTGGCACATTGCATGGAATCCCCTGCTATCAGTGTGTGAATGGATGTGAAAGGGTGAATGACATGTAGTGTTGAAGCGCTTTGAGCGGCTGGAAGACTAGAAAAGGCGCTCTACAAGTACAAGTCCATTCACCATTTACCATAATTAAAGGAAACATTTTGAGAAATAGCGATATTTGTTTTCTTGTCGAGAGACTTAGTGTTAATAAGACACATTTCAGGCAAATTCAGTTTGAGAGGGTAATCAATCTTGATCCAACTCATGGCAAAAAAAGGGAGTTCTACAATAAACTTGAATTTCTTTCTTTTGGAAATCACTGTGGACAAGACAAAAGCAGCAGCAGAAGCCTTTCAGAAAACCTCTAATTTTACTGCAGAAGGGTCTCACAGTATGTCCCATTTGGGCCTGGTTCTGGACCTCCCTTGCCTCCCTTCCTACTTCCTACTGCCTGGCCCTCCAGCAGTGTGGAGTCAATGTTGGCTCCCAGTGGGGACCGGTGGAGCAGCGAGGCAAAGCTCTGCTCCTGGTTTGAGGAGGAGGTGCTGTTGCCGGGCGCGGAGCTCCGACTGCAGGTCAAAGGCGGCAGCATAGCCGGATCTGGGTTCTGAAGACTACAAGTTTGTGGAGTTAGAAAGAAAGGAGTTCACCGGACCTCCGTAGCTCGCCCCTCGTCTCTGCTTGAGGCTAGCGGCTACTAGGCTACTGGGTGGGTGAAGTATAATAATAATAGAAAAAAGACAATATCTCTGGTTCTGCTGCATTCTTTGTAACTGTCCATCGTGAGTACGACAATGCAACGGATGCGATGTCAAATCTTTAGAGTACTCTTAAGCAATAGACCTTAGAGCTCGTCACTTAAAATGTCCCTGTTCATACTTTTTAGACTCGATGTGAAGATTTGTAATGATGATGTGTAATGTGTCTATTTTTTATTGCTTAGCAATCGAGAAGTAGTCCTCTGAGGCTTCTCATTCCAAGGAGCAGTGAAGACCACGATCCAAACAATTAGCCAGCTTTGAGTAGACTATTTGTGTAGCGTAGCATCAATATGGCAAAGCACCGGTGCTGCTTGGCCTAAACAGGACCAGTCTGGAGAGCGAAATGTTCCAATGAGGCCATCCAATTCACACTGAGGTAATGAACCTAAAAACTGATCCAATTCCACTAATGGCTTTGACTGACCCCGGGCATGATGTGTTGTTGCTTGTTTAATGGCATATTTCAAACCTTGCATTGGGATTTGATTTTTTCAGATCAGGTCCTGAGTGAATCATTAGGGATGATAGGGACAAACAGAGGAGGAGGAGGAGGCTGTAAAAGCTATAAGACCTGAAGCAGACGGCTATCAGTCTTCCACTGCGAGCTCATGCATACTAAAGATCTGCACGGCTCTCGGTGAGGCATCTGAAGCATATGGCTCTGACGGCATCGCCCTGTTAATATCAGGCTGCTGTTTTACTGCCAGGCAAGCTGATCTCAATCAAAGTGCTGCTGACTTTGAGGAGAGGACGCGGGCGGTGATGATGACACTGACAGTGACAGTGTGGAGGGGGTGAATACACCAGGATGTACAGTACTTAGAGGGCTGTTGTGGGTTCTGGTGTCTTGTTGGTCTCCTGAACTTTTGAATTTTCCATTTAAACCTCCTCCTCATTAAAACCCATGTTCTGGATCTTTGAGGTAGGCCTGTCACAATAACTATTTGAAGACCATTTTATACCACTTATATGATTATAATATAATGGCATGATAATCCAAGTACACCCTTTAAAAAAGCAATTCACTTTTTTTTTTCTTAAGAATATTCAGACATTTGAATTGGAATGTGTAAAATGGGCTCTGTGTGAAATGTATTTGCAAGGCCTCAGAATGGAAACCCCTGCTGTTTATTCTAGCATCATGTTAGTTAAAATGTTGTTTACTTTCTTACCTAAATAAACATAGACGTAAACACGACAGGCAATATTGCGGTCAGCCAAAATCAACAGTATATCGTACAATAAGTTGATAACGTAAAGGTTACGGAGGTGATAACATAACTATTGTGACAGGCCCACTGCATGTTCTTCTTATTCTGTGGTTTATTCGTGTCCCTTCACTTGTTCTAACCTGCAAACCTGATATCAGGAGGAGGATGGGGAATACTATTGATTCATTGTTGCTTATGGGAACAATTCATGAATTATTGATAAGGTCTCCAGACTCGTGGTTATTTGCATTTTGGTCGTCGTTTAATGAGACGCTTGGGCTTTTATTCTGGTAGATGGATGATGTGTCAATCTTTTTCTCCCGGCACCTATGCGGGTTTATTCAACTTTATACATTTCATAGTGCCTGTACACAGGACATTTTGGGTCTTCATCACTGAGCTGCAGAGGAAACAGAGCAAAAAGGGCCAGAGAGAAATAACCTAAAGCAAAGTAGATGTAAATAAATCACCACTGCACTGCCCTGGGCTAAGATCCCAACCATGCCCTGCTTAAACGTGCAAAGACGAATAGTTAGCTTTGGCTCACATGGCTCCTACCTTAGGGAACTATTTGCAGATGAATCTCTCCCCACTTCCCCAGGTTATCTCCTAGAGCATCAACACAGCACCTCACTCCTAATTTATCCACATTTCAGGCACCATCGGCACCATCTCCGAGGGGAGATGATGGGGCCAGTGTACCCAGCCTGCTCGCCTGCCTGCCTCCCCAGAAACACATTAAAGAGCTCAGAGTTTAAATTCTTCTTCCAGGAGATCACTCAGAGCTCCCTGTCGACGCCTGTGAAGCTTCACACGGATCCCGGGGCCGCCAGGCTTCCCCCCACAATGCAGCAGCAAGCTGGCGGGGCACCGAGCCCGACGAAAAGCTGAGAGAAAGAGAGAGATCGAGACGGAGGGAAAGAGAAACACGCTGCCGTCGCAAAGAGCCCGCTTTCCCTCTTTGACTTGCGTCTTTAACTTGGAAGCCATGCGCTTATATATTCTCAGGGAATGCTGAGAGATAATGCATGCAACAATCCTGTCTGCTGTATTTCACCCATCGCGTCATCCCAAAGAGTGTCAGTTGTCATGCCTTCAAGGGACAACTCGGCTCAATGATAGGTTTGAGTGTGAAGCAGTGCGATCCTCCATAAAGTCTATAATCAACGAAAATACAGTCATCATAATGTAGAGGCAAAGCATGAAGTGGCGCTGATGTACCATCTTAAATTATTCTCAAACAACCAGTCAACTTCTAGGCTATCTGATTGATTTCAGAAGTCGTGTGACTCGATTGCAAATTTTTTTTTAACTCCCTGAGGATTACCAGATGACGAGAAGATGTAGCAACTTTTCAATTGTTGTGTATCAGTCTTGCAGATTGTGACAGGTCACTACACAGGTGCATGGGCTCGGCCTTGTTTTATCATGTGGTCTCCTGGTTTTTAACATGGAAATATGCAGTGCAATTGTATTTTTCTGATTTCATGCCTGTTTCATTTGGGATCCCTCGCCCCTGTCATGGTTAATGGTAGATGGACTTGCATTTATACAGCAATCTAGTTTGCCGACTAATCAAAGCGCTGTACACTACATGTCAGCATTCAGCCATTCACCAACACACATACACACTGATGGCAGAGGCTGCCATGCAAGGTGCCTTCCGCTCCCCCCCCCCCCCTCCGGTGATGACTGTTAAATCTGTCAGCACTCTCTCCGTGGTCTGCACCGTTAGCTATGAGCCACCGGCTAGCCGTGGATATGCTGAGAGCCGTTGAAATACTTCCAATCTCGGATCTTGCACCTTCACTGAGAGGATAACTGAAGGTGATATTCTGATCAAGTGCCTGTGATGCTAAAAATCTCAGTGGGATAATGGACAGTGATTTTAAATTGAACAAGCAGATAAATGTAGTGATAATATCGAGCGTTTTCCAGCTAAGGCTGTTATCTAAGGTCAAGTCCTTTTTTTATCATTCAGACATTCTGAAGGGGTTATACAATCATCTCGACTACTATAATTCCCTTTATGTTGGTGTTAGCCAGGCCTCCCACTCACGCTAGCAGCTGGTCCAGACTGCTGAACACGAAAGCGAGAGCACATTTCAACCCAACTGGCCTCCCTGTGCGTTTTAGGATTGATTTCAAGACTTTACTGTGAACCTGCAGATCATTAAATTGGCTCGCTCAAACAGATCTCTCCGACCTTTATCAGGCATACATCCCATCAAGGCCGCGCAGGTCAGCTGACCAGTTGTTCCATGTTGTGCCTAGAGCTATATTGAAGGGGGGGGGCCTTTGCAGCTGCAGCCCCCAAACTCTGGAAGGTGTTGCCGCTGCATGTTGGGCTGGCCCCTACACTGCCTGTTATTTTTCAATCCTTTAAACTCACTATGAGAGTTGCCACTCTATATTATTGTCTTTTATCTTTTAAACATGTCTTCTGTGTTTCTTACTGCGTTTGTTATGGTTTTTATGTTATCTTTATTGTACAGCACTTTGGTCTACTGTTGTTTTTTAATGTGCTTTATTTGGATTGGATTCGGAGCTGTGCAGTGCCAAAACATGTTCTGACACTTGGTTTTAACAGTGTATAATGATCATTAGTGTATGAAAGCAAAACAGTGTTTATGAACCATAAAAGCCACAGTTACAACCCAGTCTAATAGCTAAGCAGATGATTTGGAATAAAGGATTTAAAGCACTCTGGATTGAATTACAATTGGGAGGGAGCTGCATTCACAGCAGAAACAAGAGCCTGCTGCATTTCCTGCATATTATTTCAGGGAGTGTAATGTACTGCTAGGTTGGCAAAGAGCGCAAACTGGCTTCCACCATCCCAGTTTCTCTCTGCCTACCAGATAACACAAGGCTTTTAGCGTTTAACGCACTAACAAGAACACATGTCAAGGGATTTTAAAAGTCCCCTAGAGCGCTTCCAAAAAAAAATGTCATCTACTTCTTTTCCTAATAAGTGTGCAGCCTCTGCCTAAGGAGCTTCCACACTCCTTTAGAACTGGAGAACAGGAGTCGATCCGTCCATTTGCACATGAGCATGTTCAGAAATGAGATGTACGGCGTATTGTTCCTCTGCCCTCAGGTCAGCCTCAGAGCTTCTGGCTGGGTGTTGTTCTCTGCTGGTGTATGTGCGCTGTGTCTGTACGAGGTCTTTGGGCACTGCCAGTAAGGGAATGACATGTCACACTGATATCTCATTAAATTATGACAGTATTACTCATCAGATACTGACTTTGGGCTGGTGGAGTCAGTCTGCGATGATCTTAAAGAATAGAGACAAGCTGCTAAAAGAGAGCAGGGATTGTGCCAGAATGATGAAGGATGTACTGCTTGAGTGAGACGGACAGGTCTCCTGAAAACAGCTGTAAATTAACTTTGGTGACCTTTGCTTAAATCATGGCGTAGGGTACGATCACAAGAGAGTTTAGCCATGCCATCTGATGGCTCTAGTGTTTGGTAATGTCGGTTTCCTCTGGCGCCACCCTGGTTCACGTTTGTAGCTTTAAGGGAAATTTCTCTGCAATGAATAGATGTATTTTCATCTATGAGCAGGTCAACATTTGTATTTGTCCAATATTTGGTTTATGACCAAAAACGTATGACATTCCCCTCAGCCTTTCTTAAGTTTAGTGCTAATTAGAAAATATTAGCTTGCTAAAAGGCTAAAGATGGTGAACATGATAAACACTATATCTGCTAATGAAAGCACTGCTGTGCTATTGAAAAGAAGAAATACATTATTTCTTTGACAACTGAAAGCAATAAAACGCTCCACTGCTCAATTAAACACACTCAGGAGTTCTACTGCTCCAGTCTTACTTGGTATGGTATGACTAGCGGCTTATGGTAAACCAATATTACTGAGCCAGTTTGTTTACATTGCTACCTTTGCTTTTTTAACATTTAAATGATCTGATAATTGTCACTTGACAGTGAAAACTTCACTTCCACCAAAACAGTGGCTTTTACTGACTCAAAAGCTGCTTGTTTATTGGTGTCGATAACCTTTCATTACAATCGTTGTTTGGTGTAAACAGCATTATGCTCACCTTTTAAAACGGGTAAGATATGTAAAACCACTGAGAGATGAAACATTCCTCAATGTCTGTCTAAGAAGGGGAATGTGCTTTTCTCATTAGCACTGTCAAAGTAAAGGTGAGGTTTGCACATTTTCATGCTGGAAAAACATCTACTGAACGTGATCATTTCAAACAGCAGCCTTGTTTTGTTGGTCTGATGTGGAATTAATGCCAGACACCCTGAACAAAAATAAAAGGTGATTCTGCATCAACAGCAGGAAGCAGGTGAATATTGCCGGAAGGAAGTCTTAAAACTTAAAAAGCATTTAGTTAAAAGTATTGTTTTAAATTATAGCCCTACTGCGGTTATGGTATGAATGTCTTTATCCACTTTAACAGCCACATACCAGAGGGCTTTCATCAGGGGATCTTAACATTTAACATAAAAACTCCTGAGACACTGTGGATGTGAATTATAGCGCCATTCACTTTGGTGAGCTTTTACTGTCAATTATTAGCTCGGGCCATTATCGAAGTAGCAGCGAGCAGAGATAAGAGATGAAAGGCTCTACCTCTTTCTCTTCCCTCGCACCATCCTCTTACCATGTCCCTCCCCTCCTCATCCTCCCCCACCCCGCTCCCCCCTCTCCATCTCTTAAGGGGCTTCTCTTTGAAACATGTCTGGGAGAAAGGAAAGCACAATAGGTGTGCTATCAAGTGACAGGTGCCCTTGTTGTGCCTTTAGCTCACACTGTGAACAAGCCCTCGGCCGTCACCCTCATAAAACATGAAAGGACTTGACATGTGTCCAGAATTCTTCAACAGAGTTACAGGCGCGCAGCCGCAGCCTAAAGCAGACACGGACACACGCAGTTACAACCTCATGTAGACACATAACACACACACACACACACACACACACACACACACACACACACACACACACACACAAAGCTGCTTTCTCTTCGGGTTACAAGGCACGTGCCTGGAGAAGGGGAACACTGTGGAGCTCACGTGAGGAGATTGGCATATTAAATGTATTGCTGGGGTTTTGTTATACAGCTTCATGTGAAAGGGGAAAAGAAAGCGCAGTTATTCTTGTGCAGCTTCTCCACCGGCGAGCAGAATCGATGAGCTGCTATAGATTGAATTGCATGAAAGACAGCTTTGTTTCGTCTCAGTGCTACAGCATGAGTGGCACGCCGGTGGAAATCAATGGGGAATTTGGTGTCACAATTCCGCTATCAAGTGGCGATTGTGCTCGTCTGATAACTGCTTGTCAGCTCCACGGCAGGCTGGTTCAATTATTACATTTACTGCTATTGATGTCGCATTAGCTTTCGTCGCCGTGCGGCTTGCCAAGCAGCTATTATACGAACCATTCAGCACATCAGCAGCTGTGTGTCTGATGCGCATTGAGCTACATTGAACTTAACAAAGTTGACAGACGGCTAAATCAAATCGGGTTTTTGCCCATGGGTCCTTGAAGACGTGTGAGATCTGCTGGCAGACGAGGTTGGTAAACTGGATTAACTCTGAATTGTCCTCCTGCCACTTCACTGTCACTTCCCCTATTAAATTATTCACTTTGTTTTTGCCCTCCATCTGCCACATATTGCCGTGTAAACTCTCCGTGACCTTTCGCAGTCCCCTGCGCATTCATTCATGAAATGCATTATTTATACTCGCTCCGCCACATCTAAGTTATTGTTTACATTATAGGCCGTAAAATCATGCCGCGCGCCATCGAGCTGGAGCTAAAGGTTCCCGCGTGTTGTCGTACAACTCGCGCGATAATGAGGACAAACGTGTGAATATCACTTCGATACAACAGCGGCACATCCCACTTTGACACGCAGCAGCATGACAACATCTCCATCCACTAAATGAAACAACAGCTGGTTCTTTCATATGCTACATGCTTGAATGTGCGTCGTGAGAAATGTGTAATAATGCTAAAAGGTGTGATGTAGCTATCCTCTAACGCCACACTGAAGGGTGTTTCAGACTCACTCAATGCACGGACATTTTCAGCCATTCCTGGTGCTTAAGTTTGACGGTGATACTGCTGCTGGAGAACAGTGCTGGCAATCTCATCAAGTCCAGGGGAACTTTGGACTGTAATCACAGATGTTCAGCCTCATTGCTTTTGAGAAAATTGCTTTCAATAATTGTGCATTGATGATACAAGGTATGGGCAAGATAAAAGCTGTAAAGAGGGTTCAACATGACTCCACGGTTACTGGAATTTCATTGAGCAGCATACACAATACAAATATCTGAATCAATCACTGGAACACTTTGATTTAAACTTACAGTAAGAACGAATCACATGACTAAGAATGTGTCCAATGTGAGGCGGCGCGACTGCATACAAAGTCAATGGAAAGACACGAGTGAAAACACAATTTGAAGAAATTTCAACTTGGCCTTAGCTGAACACACACATCAGCGCAACCATGTCTTGGCTGTTTGGGGAGAATCAACATGGACGGCACAAACGGTGCAGCTGTCAGATTCAGGCAGATGATACAATGAAAACTTGCTTTGCTTTCTTTTTGAACACATCGTAACAGCACCACAAAATCCACATCCACAAACATGCAAATCATAATTTAACCTAAATATCAAGCAAAAATATTTTTGAGAATACTATGACACAAATTGCAGATAAAAAAATGACTCTTAAATCTTGATCTGCCTCAAGTACAAATACATGTATATCTTTCAATAAATATGAAATCATTCCAATACGAATAGTTTTAACAGTGAAGATATTTTGTGTTACATATTTGCCTTCCCTTGAAACCAAGGCCAGGTACCAGAGACATCAGACAACATAAAGATATGCTCGACAAGGCCATTGGTCTTGGATTAGAAAACAAGACTTAATCATTCTAAAATAATACCTTGACTTTTTTAGAATTGCCCCTTTCACAGTGAGGATTTCAAGATTGTTCCGAGTCTCAATCGCTGCACACAGTGATGAGATTATAGAAAGCAGCAGCTTGTTGTATAATTCAGCAGCATATTTAAGAGGTACTCTGAATGCAGCCCAGCTCAAGGGAACTTGGGAAATCAATGAGCCACAGGGGAGTGTGGGGCCCCGTATGTGTATTGTGTACAGCTTTAACTGGCCTTGAAGGTAAGATTTAAAGGTTGTTTCACATTAACTATATCCCACATCACCCCCCCCCCCCCACACACACACACACCTCTGCGGGGATCAGCAGTTTTATTCATAACCATTTGTTTGTTTCCCGGCGAGAGCACAGCTATCGGCCTGTTGTCAAATTCAATACTGTGAACATAACGGTGATGAGTTGCTTTGTGTTTGTACAGACGCTGTCAGAGAGTAAATGTTCAAAAATTGAAACTGTATTAATAAAACCTTCCGATGAGAGGAGTGAAATAATAGTTCAGTGATGATCCGCAGGTGCTGAAGGCCTCAGTGCTGCAGTCAGCAGGAACAGGGCAGAGCTTAATGCACAGCGCCTAAAGGTGCAGTACACCATTATAACAACAGTTCAACATGCAACCTCAAGACATTTAATAAGCTGCTGCACGGATGAAGGCAGTGCAGATATTTCTTTTTTTAAATGAAAGCTTTTTTTGGACCAAAGCTGAAAGGAAGACACACAATTAGGTCAATAATTAATATGTGATGAGTGTCCTAATGATGGATGTACCCCATGCCTATTAAACAGACAAGACTTAATTAGGTTTCATAAATTCTTCACAATCCACAGATGCTTGACAATCATATATTAGCCTGTTAGCCTCTTGTTCGGTGTGTGTGTGTGTGTGTGTGTGTGTGTTCACTAACTAGTAACTATGACAAGGAAACCAGAGCACAAGAGCTTTTTAGCATGTCATGCTGGATGTAGAAGTGATGAAGTGAAGATTTGAACAGAAACCTCTTTACTAGCCTGTGATGCTGATGAATGCCTCCTTTCCAAATGTCTTTCTCCTCCTTTCAAAAACGACAGCAACCTGGCATCCAATGTACGTCCATCTAAGTGAATCAGGCAGATAGCCAATACAGATGAGCCCGGCACTGACCCCACCAGGACAAGTACTGCAGGATTGCACAACTCTTGACAAGTTTTCAGACAGATTTCCACCCTGAAGAAAAAGAGCTCCTCAACCTCTTGAATATATCTGTCGGCACAAAGAGCTCTGCTGGTGTTGACGGTTTGGTTTAGACGAAGGTTGTTGTTACACTTGCAGTTGAAGCGGTTAATCTCACACACAAAGGGATGCATAGATTTGATAGTCAAAAAGTGAGCTTTAGATGAACACAATAAATATCCGGAAACAACACGGGCACTGAGAGACTTATGATGCAGCCGGTTGAAACCTTTATTTACCGGCTCCCCTCAAACTAAACTGTCACGTAGCCACTTAGCACTGAGTTACACATCCTCCTGCCTCAGCCCCCCTGATTTGCACATCCATACCGCACAGAACAAACAGCCGCGCTCTCATCCCATTCCCTGCATAGTGGCTATAATGAATCTTTTATGATTTCATAATAGATCCAATTATTCCGCCCCTGTTAAAATCACAGTGCACCACCTGGAACCACTTTGGCTTCCCTCTCTTCTAATTTCCCTGCCTCATTTGCTTGCATATTCTCGCCATATATGTAAATGAAAATAACCAATCTTGCAAAGCCAATGGAAGAGGAAAGAATATTTAAGGCTTCTCCTTTAGAAGAGCTCATCCTGCCCAAACACTTATAACACTGGGGAGAGCTCTTTGCTATAGTAACGGCTGCTAATTCCGCCCACGCAGTATTGCTACATACGATCAGATAGTCACCAGTCGCATTTTGCCTGAGCCCATGTCTGTGTTTATCGGGAGGACGCTAGAGCAGAGCACTGTGAAACGAGAAGCTTTTGCCGAGCAAAGCTGAGGAGATTGAGGGAAGAGCGAGGCCAAGCTGCTGCAGCAGCCTCACTTTTGGTAAATGGCTTCTTCATAAATGAACTGATGGATTAACCCTGTCCTGTCCGGGCAGTCGCTGCACGATAAAACACAAACAGCAGCAGCAGAGTAGGGAGGAAGCATGACAACAGTGCATGCAGGCTATACAACAGCTCTGTTGAGTGTTCAAGTCAGACTTATTCGGACAAATAGACATGTATTTCCATGTTGCATTTCATGCTTGTATGATGTTTTCTCACCACCTGTGGTAACATTTAATCAGTTCATAGCTGATGTTTTCTGAATGTATTACGCAGACAATTGAAAAAACAAAGGATTGCATGAGGGAATGGTTAAGGGTCATTTTATATGTAATCTCTATAAACAGACTCATGCATTCATTTGCACAATCTGTAGGCAGCTGGACAAGATGTTGGTGTTGAGTGTTCTGGTTTCAGTTTGTAGTCCAAGACGTATCGACCGACCCCTTTCACTCAGGCTTTGGTTGAATGCAAGTTTACTGTCCGTGTGGGGAGCAAAAGAGGCAGAACGCATTGGCCCGAAAACTGAAAGGTCTTTATGGATAAACAGAGTGTGAGCTGTGAATCATTTTTATGCATCTGGCCACAAAGCACCACACATTCCCACTCCCTGTGTAGGCAGAAAGTTGAAAGACAAACCAATGGATTCTGAGCAATACGTTATTACCAAAACGTGTTTAGTTTAGAATGATGTGAGCCAGGGAGTTTGCTGTTGCTGATTGCTTGGAGTGTTTTTAGAGTAAATCTAGAGAAAATGGTACAATAGCATTTTTATTATCTTCACTTCAAACAACTAACATCAGAAGATTTATTAAGAATTGCTACATCGTAGGACACCCGCAGTAATCCAAAGTCCCTTTCGTTAGACATCGTCAAAGGGTTGGCTGTTTGAAAAGGTAAAGCATGTGATGAATGTGGAAAGGTTACCTCACTTTTGCAAATGGTGTGCGTGAACCATGAAAATGCTGTGTCCATGCTTAAATGCTTTTGTGGAGGAGGGATGTAACGTTCACAGCACTAATCGTGTCCACAACATGTAATCTGTGCTTCAAGCTGATGCCCATTTCACAGTATTCTGTGAGACATTTTGCTTTGCACTGAAGCAATCACACACTCCACTACTCAATTCAGCAGCATACTGTTTGCTTCTCATGCTTATTGTGTTTTCAGACCGCAGACTGTTTACTTGACGATGTACTCCCTGTATTGTATTTGACACAGTGAAAAGTGGAGTAAGCATACAGGCCTTGTTTAGTCAAATCTAACCACAGACGTTAGTGACAATAAGGTTCTCCTTATGTTCTTCATTACACTGCAGGACTGCACATAATAGAAAATACTCCCCCTAGATATTAATCAGGAATCCAAATGTGGGTTGAACCCTCAGGTGTTGCAGGAAAACCACAAAATGTAGCAGTTTCGTTCAAATACTCCAAAGCAACCTCAAGCTACCTCCAAACTAAAAATTGCAGGAGCTTCTTGTTGGTGAGCCACTTCATAATTGGGAGAATGAACTTGTGGTGGTGCTTGCTGGCCCCTTGGGCAATTTACCTTTGCACAGCAAATTTAGAAACGCTAGCTCCCTTGTTCCATTTGCTTTACATTAGATAGCTTCCCGTGTCCCCGAGGAGTCCCACCGAGGCCGTTCACAGGAACTCAGTCATGCACCGCAAGGATATGCTGTTTGTTTTGTTAAGGTCTCGGCCATCAGTCACACAGCAGAGGCAGATCATTGTTTCGCAATAAACGATGGAAGGATAAGTAAAGCTTGTACGGCTAGCTGAAGTGACCTCATTAAGATGGATTGAACGAGACCACTGGGATAAACTCCCAAGCGAAACAAGCTCCTGTTGAGCTTTTCATTTTTAGCCCACAAACACATTGCCTGTAAATAACCAATTAGAGATTACATCAAATGTCTCGGGGGGGATATTTGCTTTCCTTCTCAACTCTCCCTCCTTCTTAGAGGCCTGAGCAAGATAAATCAAACACACTGTACACCATCATATTAGATCTACCTGCTTCCATAAATACGGCTATTATCAGGAGGGGTATTTATCTGCACAGTAAATAGGCCTTCAGAGGCTGCACAGTGCCCGCGTGCTTCCTAGTCACACCATCAAGTGTCGACTAGCTTTTGCCTACCTGAGGGCTGATTTGCCCATGTGACTGATTCAGGCCCGAGAGAGAGAGGGGGGGGGGGGATGTCACCGGGAGTCGTTTGTCACTGTGTCTGCTGGGCAGATTACCTGTCAGATTAGAAAACGCCCCTGTCAGCCGCTCAGACAGGTGGCCGGCCCAGATACATCACGATGGCACTCAAACAGGGCATAGACACACACACACACACACACACACACGCACGCACACACACACACACACACACACAGAGAGACATGTGGAAGTGCCTTCATAACAAGGGACATGTGTGCATGCCGCCACATGGGTTTGCAGGATAAAGAGTATCTTGTCGCTACATACATGCAAACCACATGTACACTCGACACTAAACATGAAGCCATTAATTATCATATGGTCGTTGTTACGGTAATGACACTCAGCTGCCGACGATGCAGATTACAGCAGATCTAATAAAGCAGCTGCACATGTGGTGCAAACCCGAGATCAATAAAGAGTGGTCTCTCTTCTGCTACTTCTCTTTTGGGTTTAGCAGTTTACAAACTAATTCCAAATAGCATGAAATATTAGAATTGAGTTACAAACGCAATCAATATCTTTGTCTTCATTTCTCTTCCTCTCCCAGTCTTTCTTTGTCCTTTTCATTACCGTGGCTTTCTGAATACCCATTCAGCCAATATCCTCCAGTCATTCTTCTGTTATGATCTGAAAATTGCCGTGTCAGAATGCAGCGCGCGGCAATGAAATAAGAGGTGAACGTCTCTGCTGACCAATTCAAAACACTCCTCTGACTTAATATCTGAAGATTCCTCTTTGTCAGTCTGCAGGAAGATTAAAAAGTATCTACTAACATGCGAACACGCCAAACTAAAATGGTGAACATGATTAATATTACACCTGCTCAACACCGACATGTTAACATTGTCACTGTGAGCATGTTAGCGTGCTGACATGTTGCTCAAGTGTGTCTACATCCTCACAGAGCCGCGAGCATGACGACAGACTCTCCTCGTGAGTAAACCTGCACCACTTTTAGACCAAACATGTAACTTGACACATATTTACATGGAATCCACCCTTACGGTTGCCATCCGCTGTCCGTGGACTCATCGGGAGTATCATGAGTCAACACACCATGACTCTCACTTCGGATGAGCGCTCAGAAACTTTTTAAGGATTTAGATGACCTTCAAAAAGGGTCAGCTGTCTAATGTGAAGCCCTCTAAATATTTAATAGCTGAGCTGACAAAATAGTGCAGCCTGTGTTAACAGTATCTGTGAGGTCATTCGGAGTAAAGACTAGTTTCTGATCTAAAATGAATAATTAATGTTGCTTATCTGAGACAATTTAAAGCCTTTCCTCACTCATGTTCTGTGCTGTCCTTCAGCGGGTGTCTTAACAAAAGTACATCAAATGTCTATTCTGTCAATTTGTGTGGACTTCTGTAGTCATTACTCCACATTTCCATGGCTTTGATCTCTGGACACCTGTGAGGCACAGACCTCCCAGCCTGTGTTTCACCTCCTCCTGTAGAAACCAACACCTGGGAGCTCTCTGTGGAGGATTAATGGAGTCCTTCATGCTTTGACTCAACCAGATGATAGGAGGCTGTGCTGATGGAGCCTCAAAGAGAAAACTGTGTCCGCTGGAGAGAAGGATCAAATGGGTGTGTGACCCACAGACAGGAGGGCCACAGATTACTCAGTAGCTACTGGTGCAGGGCGGACACACAGATGTGATCCGTATCAACATGCTGGAGGTCAAAGGACAATATCGTACGCACAGCATTGCAGACAATATACAATATCAGTATCAGTGATGCATATGCCATTTCCCACACATTAACAGGTATCAAGGAAAGAAGACCGTGCACCTCACACGTACCTCAGTAATCTGGATAGTATAGTTGTGTGGAGATAGCTGGAGATAGCTGCGGGTGATGTGATGAGGAGATTAAACATGGGACATAGTCTAAAAATAAGACATTGGTTTGCCTATAGAGTGCTGCAGAGATGACGTATTTGTGTAGGCCAATCCGGAAGTTAGCATGGATTACTGCAGAAAATAAAAGCTCTGTGGAAAACAAACCCTCATGCTTACACCTTATGTCCTGGTGAAACACTGGACTGCTGCTCTGTTTTTAATCTCAAGATGTGACACCTCAGACAAAGATGGTACCATCTTAATAAATATTTCTGTGTTGGTGCAGTTGATGAAAAATGCAATGTTAAATGAAAATTTGATGGATGATAAAAAAAATATTCCTCCCTCTTGTCAAGTCCCTACTGTATATTGTATAAAATCAGCTTAGTGCTTAAAGCTATGCTGATGTTGTTCCCTTTACTAACATGATAGTAGCTCCCTATGTGGGCCGTATTATAATGTAACCTAATGTGATACACAGTGGGAACTTTACCAGCAGAGTTGGATATCCAGCAGTAAATCATATATTTATTTCTAAGGCTCTATTCAATAGTGAATACTGAACTCACAGAAAGCGCTTCCTGACATTTGTAATGCTCGCTGTGTCTCATTATCACAGATGTGGTTGAGGTTAAGGTGGGACGAGTCTGAGTTCCTGTTGACAAAAGACGCCATCTGTTTCATTCTTTGTCTCTGCTTTAGGGAGCCAACACAGTACTAGTCAATAATCTCTCCCGTAAACACAGGACAGGTCTTATAACCCACAACAACAGTGGGATTTAATTACGGTACGCCACAAATACTTCTCTGTGATGTATCTCACTGTTACAGCAAACTTCCACAGCATCGCTTCCACTGTCGCTCTGCCAAGGAATGACTAAATGGCTTCCTTTGCTTAGTTTCCACCTTTAAGATCCACTCTGATTTCCTTTGGGATCACTACACAAAGTTTCTCTCTCCCCCCTGTCTCTGTTTTTAAATTCAAGCCTGTGCTTACAGTATTTTTCCGAGAGGTTCATTCAAATGAAGCTTGGATCACTTCCCTCGTAGGAGGCTTGGATAGAGGCACTGAGAGGGAGAAACTATTGGCGTGGAGTGGATACCAGCTTACAAGCATCTAATTGCCATTGAACTAACAGTGAGTAATTAATTGGTCTCTTCCACCCTCTGGGGGCAGCGGGATGTGATGGGTGGTCTGATGCGTTGTTGTGGCTACCTGCGCCTCTGTCATCAATATTACACCACATCTAGGCGGCACATAATCTCCCTTGATGGCTGGTTCATTAGCTCCTATTACAGTGCACTTGTCTGCATGCCAAGAACCGTGCAGCACGGAAGGAAGTGTTTTTTCCCAGCATCTAGCATTATTTGTGCTTCTAGCTTTTTTTTTGTGTCATCCTGTTGTTTTGGCACTGGGTCGTCTCAGAGTAATTTGTCTGGCACCGTTGGGGCAATCATTTATCACAATTTGAAACAGTTTTTAAAGAAGGAGGCGTGCAAATGCCGGGGAAATGAGAGAGTGCCTTGTGGCAGCTCTACAGCATGAATAAGTTAATAGGTTCATCTGAATACAGATGAATTTCAGTGTTGAAGTTAAGTGCTCAAGAGAACTTCAAGCCACTTAGGAGTGGTGAAAAATGTTTCTCGGTTTTACTAAATTCCTGTTTCTCTCGCAGTTATTCCGTCTCTCACACACAAATCAAGCACTTAGTTATTTTTTACCAACATGAGGTTTGTGATATAGAATCTTACCAGCTTTCACATACATAAAAACTCAAAGGAGCATATAAGGCCTGGGAAAACCACTTATCTGGTGTTGTAGCGAGGGGCTAAAGCAGCTCCATTAATATTGGCATGGTGATTAAAGGATTCAAACACTTTAATCTCTTCCCTTACAACACACACACACACACACACACACACAGTAGCAGAACAAAAATCCACAGAATAGCCCTTTTCCAACCTGACAGGAGAAGAAGGTGGGGAAATTAGACCCACGTGTGAGCTGGGGAAAAGGGGAAAAAACGAATCAACTAACGGAAGCTGCATGGAGGAGAACAAAGAGAGGAGTGAGAGTGGCTAATGGAGCTACTGAAATTATTATTCACCTTCTGGACCTGTTACGCTCAAACAAAAAAATAGTTGGAAGTATACTAAACTAAATCAGAGCAACAAGCTATCCGTGGACCGGCTGGATACAAGGAGATTTCTTGGATAACAAGGCCTTTCTGGATCTGATCCCGGGAGCAGGTGGTTGAAAAGGATCTTGTTCAGCTACAGCTTGGGCCTCCTTAACTCCGTCTTTTAATGCAACTCTCCAGGCTTCTCCTTCTTTACTCCCTAAAACACCCACACACCCTGAAGAAAAATGAATGGGACAGAAATGAACTGCCTTCCTCCATACTACAAACAGTGAACTGCCATATATTCCTTTATTTTTGGAATGGACCTACACCCCCCCCCCCCCCCCCCCCCACATTTAATTTCAGATCACTCGATGGACATTTGATTTGTATATCTGGACTTGGTAATGTGGTTTATTTGATTTAATGAACATTTTGTGTTTAATTCTGTATTTAAAAAGAAACCATCTGTTTTTGATTTCATTTATGATGTTTGTGTAAAACACAATTGACTTCAATGAAAAACTTGATTAATTGTTTGGGTTTTGCTTACGTTGCATTTTGTAGCCGGGTTAGCAGGCTAGTCGGGTTAGCGCTCCAACTGTTCAAAGTAATGAGTGACAGGGCAGAATTTCTAATATTCTCCCGTCTGGCGCCCAACTCCTACTTTGAATAGTTGAGAGAAAAACCTACACGTCAACACGTCAACACACACACACACACACACACACACACGTACATGACAGTGTTTTAAATGAGATATAATTAATATAAATTTCCCTAAAAATAGATGCTGTTTTTTTGTCCTCCTTTTCTCAAATTCAGATTTATACAATAGTGATACAAACTGTAGCCAGTTCTACGTTTGTTCAGCAGTTGGTTTGAAAAAAACAAACGCACAAGAGCAGGCTGTGTGGTTAATATGCCATTTACTGTGATCCCCTGATACACAGCACAATGCAGTCTCATCATGTGCAGTACTAAGCGTCTAGTGTTATGGTGGTGATATACATTTGGAAGTTAGTTATTAGCTTGAAGCTAAATGTTAACATTAGCATGCTCACATGCTGGTGAGCAGGTACGTTATTTGCTAATTAACACATTTAACACAAGGCTGATGGGAATGCCACTCATTTTGCAGGGATTTGGTCATTAAACAAAGTATTGGACACATTTAAATCCATGAAATCCTGAAAAAACTCCCTCACGACAGCGAATAGAAATAGTCCTAAGCATTGACAAGAATGCCTGAACCAGATTTTGTAGCAAACCATCCCATAGTTGTAAAGACATTTGACTCAAAACCACAAACATTAACCTGCAGGCGGACCGAGAGGAAACATTGACCCGTCTGATAGTAGTTCAGATGATTTACTCATGAACTCACTTTCTTTAAAGCTGTTCAGTCCAAATACCCGCACAATTTACAGTCTTGACCATAGTTTTTTATGTACTTAAAAAGGATAATTCAGTTATTTTTTCTTTCCGTAAGTCAGGGAAAAAGGGGGACAGATGATCTCATGGCTCACTGTAGTATCAAATCAATAGGCAGCAGGAGGAGGCAGTGTGGATGAGGCAGAAGATGAGGTCAGTACGGATGAGCCCTGAACAACTATTAACCATAGTGAACTACTGTTCTGAGGTAATGTCCTCAAACCAGGAGGTTACAATGGGACCAGTGTATGCACGGCCAACAATTGCTCATGTGAGAGAGACTAGAAGAACAGAGACGTGGATAAAATGTGTCAGCGGGGAGTAATAAAGAGGGAACAACTATAAAACATTCCAAAATGACTGTGACATCCATATTTATAACCTGTATGTATTCTGACACTGACAGTAATTACCGCTGCGTCTCAGGCAGCTCTTTCACGTTGCAACAGCCGAGCTGTCCAAAGTGATTTATTATCCTACAAGTTCAACACGTTGAGGTTTTTCTCCATTCCTTCTCGCTCAAAGTATTCAAAACGTTACACCTGTCTTTTCCTCATTGTATTTCTGGTGAACATCTCCATTTCTCCATCACGTCTCACACACACACACACACACACACACACACACACACACACACACACACACACACACACACACACACACACACACACACACACACAGGACGCTTCCCTCGAGTCATCTTCCAACCATTTCAAATACAAACTTACTGAAACGCTGCGTTGTGCCATTCACAGACACCCACTTGGCGGATTAGTGGCAAAGAGAGGAAGCCATGTTTAAACAGCGACTAATCCGTTAATTGAATGCAGATTTATTCAAGCCCTGAGCTTGGACTGGATTTAACACACTCTGCCGGGAGCATGCGGGAGGGAGGGGGGGGGAGGGTCAGACCAGGCTGCTGCATATTGAAAATTGATTCTCCTCCCTTTTTAGGAAACCACTGTCATTTAAGTGTCACATTATTCCCTGCCCCGGCTGTCCCGGTGAGCGACGCCGGGATTAACCTCACATGCTTCTGCTGTCAGTGCTCCAACACGTCCTCCTGACTGAACTGAAAATGACCTTCTGCATCGCTTTGGCTGTGTAAATGAGTGTCACATTCAGGCAATCAAATGATCCCTCAGTCAATTATATCAGGTTTCCATCACTGTTATAGTCGGAGATCCTTACAGCCTGAGGCAGAGTGAGGAGTACACACGGCTTCATTATCACTCTGCTACTGCTCAGATATGTTGATGATGATGGCAGACACGCCTGAGGTGAGCAATTGTGAGGGTGCTTTATGTGCTGGATCCTGATAAGAGAGCTAGAGTCATATACACCCGGTAAGTGGAGGAAGCAGCGTGCCGTTATTTCAAGTGTGTAAAACACAGCGTGTCAGCGTTTGATTGCTTTGATGAATTTTATCTAGACAAAGATAAAACATGAAGTGAGTGGTTTGTCGTGAGTGAGTGTGTGTGTGTGTGTGTGTGTGTGTATCAGCTCTGGGCTGTTGCAGGTCGAGTGGCTATTGAAGAATCACAAGAAGTGACGGGAAACAAATCATTTGAGGTCAACTTGCACGGTGGCCCTGAGAGCACAATGCACTGAATAACATGTAAATAGACAAAGAAGAAAACATCTTTACCGATCAAACAACACACACGAAGCATGAGAAGACGTGCTGCAGGTATGAAGAACACAAAACAAGACAATCAAATACAAGTACAGAGACGCTGCTCATTTCCCCGTAGAGATGTTCCACAGAACTACGTTTCCAGGAGAACCTGAAGACTGATGAACACGCCCACTGCAGCTTCAGCAAACTCCCGTGATGTGTGCAGCATAGCGATTGATTTTTTTCACTGAGGCTGATGGAGTGAAACATTTTGGAGTGTAAGTGAGCTAAATGGACGTTTTAAGTTTGCGTACATCTCTTCCAGCTCATTTTACACCGGGTTTTGTGACCCGGCACCCATTAGTGGTAATTCTTCTGGTGACAAGTCTCTTTTCTACACATTTGGCCTCTGACCAGGATTTTACTGCAAGCTGCTTTTTTATTGGTCCAGGCAATAGAAGAGCTCATAATAGCTTTTATAACACCAATATAAGTAATAACCAACATTACACTTTTGGTTCTTTGAAAGCCCAACTGCCGTTAAATGGATAATTCCACTCCCATTTCCAATGTGTTCAGATGCTCCGGCATTTAAAATAGCACATAAATGTATCAAAGTCCAATTAGTATTACATTTGACAGGACTGCCGTTCTTTACACTGGCAACAAGTAATATACAACTTTCAAAAATTGCAGACAAGGACACTTTTTCAGCTCAGGACATAAAAACACATTCAGCGCTTCACGATATGAGGAAATGATGCTACAATGCTTTGGAATATTGAATTAATAAATGTAACACTGAACTGAATACAGAGCACCAACAAAGAAGAATTATTCCATTTTAAAGTGCAGTTTTCTCTCTCTTCGACAAACTCAAAAAAATCAATATTGCAGTGATTTGCGATATATAATTGTGCAACTCAACATTGCGGTGACCATGAATACAAATATACTGTGCAGCCCTAGAACACACACAACCTTCACTACTGCACTAGCATCATGCTAGACAGAGAGAGCGTTGGATTCCAGGAGTCTATCTCTCTCTCACCTTCATCCTTTCACCACTATTACAGCTTTAAGTCACTGTAAAGTAAATGCACTGTGAGAAAAAAACAATTAAAAGATAAATAAATGAAAGAGAAGAAACCCCTTTTCCTACTCCCATGAAAAGACTGAAAGTGTATTCCAGCATGTTTCAGTGACTGTCCCAGACTGCCATGTTGTTTTACACTCTGGTGTATAACATACATGCCAGACGGAATTGGAAATGACGTGTGCATCCAATGTCAGCATTTGTTATCTTATTTACCTTTGCGGAGGCAAAGGTGTCGGAGGTCCAATAGAACAAACTCCCAGCTCCTCTGAAGTATTGCCGTATTAATCATGTATTTTAATTTGCTAGCGCCCCCAAGTTGCTCTTTTCTGCTTATGAGGCCCGTTAACCTGTGTTTGTGTACAGTTTCCAACACATTGCATTAATATGCTGCTGTGATTCTGGACCAAGTTAGCGCAGCACAATGATTAAAACCGTCCTCATCAGCAAGTAATACACGAGGGGATGCCAAAGTCATTAAAAGCTCTAATACTCTATCATTTCCTCCAGATAATCAAACTGAATAATGGAGTGGTGGTAAATGCCTTGGGCTGCGCTCTTATTAATCAGCTACTGAGGGCATGTATGTGTGTGTGTGTGTGTGTGTGTGTCCGCATGCGTGCGCTCACACGCGTGTAGCTCGGCCTGCATGGTAGAACTAGTGTCCATTAGAAATGTACATTGAATGTAAGATTGAATCTTACATTTTTGTCTGTATGGTTGACCATTTAAAACAATATTTATAAAGAGGAATATTACTCATCGTCTATAAGAGCAATGCATTTGTGTGGGTTTTACTGTTTGATAGAGGCTCTCTGGGTTTGCTTTGGGCGTCGTTAATCCTGATAGAAGAACCCTTTAACCGTTGAGCAAGACGGGATGATCCCATTCCTTTAGTGACAGAGTACATTTTACATGCACAGGGAGTTCTCATGGGACCTGGTTTGAGTTGAAACATTTAAACTCAGATTATTACTCAGGTGGTCTTAGGCCTTTGACGTTTGGTTCCCATCATCAGCACTCACTTAGTCACAGGTTTTTTGGGGGGAAGGGGGTGTGGCTGATGCCTGCGGCTGTCACTGCATTTCACACAACGGAATCTCCTCTTATCAGATTAATCACACACTTCTATTCCTTTTGGTCCACGCTGACATCCACACTGTCCTCAATCTTCATTTTAGCAAACACATTTAACTCCACAACTAACCACTGGTCTGCTTCACTTGCCCGTCCCGCTTCGTTGGTCTCCTGACACGATCAGAGGTGGATCACCCGGGAGTGAGCTCCATTAGCCGGGCGTCAAAATCCGAAACCCATCCAATTTCACCTCAGAGCAACGTATCCTAAGCTTCTAGGATCATTTTCTTATTACTATTTCAAGTCAGTTCAAGGCATCAGATTGAGGAGAACAAAACGACAGAGAATTGATTTTACTAATCTAATTGGGTCAGAGAGGCTTAGTGAAGCAAATGTGCTTTGTTCTTTAAAGACCCTTTTCCATTCTTAGCCATGATTGAATACTGGTTATTGGGCTGTTATCACTACACATGTACAGTAGAGGCTCCCAGCTGTGTGCAGGGCTATTTATCTCAAAGTAATGGGCAACGTCTGAGAGCAAAAGGCTATTTCCAAGGACACAATCTGTTGTATAAATATTACTTAAGCCGCTATCCTACTGGGAAATAGTCCGGTGAGAACATGATACCAAGGGAGATTAATTAACCACACAGCTACTGTAAAAAATCTATGAATGCAGATGAGCTGCGAACAGTTACCTATTTGTGCATGTTCTGTAGACTTTGAGCGAGAAAAGGGCCTTGAGCTGCACACAAGACAATTTAGACGGGAGCGTGGCAGGTGATGGCTTTTATTTTCCACAATAATTGATTTGATTGAGTGTACTTTGGTGTACTCCTCACAGAGAGTACTACTTACTTACTTACTATACAGCCTGTGAACACATTTGGATGATGTCCTATGTGGCTCTAGAGGGGGCTTTTAAAATCTGACCCCAATGATGTCATCAGAGTTATCTTGTCGTGAGCTTGAGACTTAACATTCTAGGCAGCGAGGTTCCAATGAAAGATGTTGCCGTGTGGGAAATGTAGGATCCAGTGTTTATGATCCTTACTATGGCCTAAAAGTCACGTTATCTCGTCCGTGTGCTTCGTCCATCCTTTTTTAATCAGTCTCTTGTGAGTTCCTCAAACTTATGGAAGTGCATTACTAAATCACTGGAGTACCCCATTAAAAATCAAACTAATATTCTCCTTTTCTGTGTGAATATGTTGAATTAATCACTGAATAAATGGGCATTTTTTATGATCTTATTTGGCTCTATTATCTTGCTGCCATTGGATACCGATGACGGTATTAGGCCCTTTGAGCCAAATGATTTATGCTAAACCCTGTTGGTGTAAACAAACCCAGTGATGTCACCGTGGCTGAGAAGCTCGATGGTTGTCTAATCCAAGCAAAGCCTCCTCAGCCAGGCTCTCTGTGATAGGATTTCACCCTGTTGCACAGCACGGACCTTTGGCGAAGAGCAGTGACAGTAGTAGTAACTATAGTGTCAGGAGGAGAGTACTGTGAAGTGGAAAATGTCATTGCCATTTTAAAAAAAGAGTACATCTATCAAAGTCAAAATGGCTCAATACAGAATAATCAGAGTTGGGTATTTCACCTTTCTAGTCTTTTTCGGTGAAACGGACAACTCCCGTATCTCTCCATCGAGGGGTCTGCACAGATAATGCCTCGTTCAGCTCCACTCTCTCTCAGCTCAGGCAGATTTTGGCAGTGATCCGTGGGTACATGAGAAAAGACTGCAGTAAGACATTTAAGAGCCAAGAATCCTCTCTGATCCTCTGGGCTAAGGACAAATCCAAGTCAAATTTTAGCCTCAGTTACTCTCACATCAGTGAAGTCTCGAAATGACGTTGTTTCATTTGAAGTGGAGCTCAGCTACACCGAGTCAAGGAACACTAGGTTTCTAGGTAAAAGTAGTGAGTGGAAGCCTGTAGTTCACCTTCAGTCAGCACCCCCCTAACTTCACCTGTACTCTACCTTCAGTGATAGACCTGGTCAAACCTTTCTCTGACATGTTTTAGCAGCTGCACCATTTGCTGCCTCAACCCCCGACACCACCTCTGTGAAAGGTGAAACTCAGCGGGACTTACACTTCATCTGATAAGAAGCGAATCTAATTCTTGCAACAAATGTAAGAGGGCGGCTTGCCAGGGCCTGTCGAGGAAAAGAGAACTTGATGGAGAATTGAGGATGAAAGGCATTAGGAAATTCAGTCCCATTTTCTTCATCCTTTTTAGATTGTGCGTGTAGAGAGAGGGATACGCTTTGTGTATTTGGGATGCCTTGTCAATGCATAAGTGGAGGATTATGGCCCATAAGTCATGGTGGTGCAGGATTCTTTCCAAGCAGTGATTTATCCTCGCTAGCAGCCTCAGAAAAGAAGAGGGGAATGGGCCTTAGGGAGAGTGCAAAAGAACAGCTTTTATATAACAAGTTTTAGCCTGGATGGAAAGCATTTATCTAACAGTGTACTTTAATAAAGAAAACAGAGGAGGATAAATAGCAGGATAAGGGGATGACAAACTGCTCTGTCAGCATGCTCTACAATTCATGTAGTTTACAATTAAGACGTGAAATTTGATTTCTTGCTGTATCACGGATGAGAAAAGAGACAATAGCATGCTGGCACCTTTTCCTAGTGTGTGTGTGTGTGTGTGACAAGAGCCATCTCTCCTTCAGGTAGGAAGACAAAGGCTTGTGATAGCAAATGTGCCATCTGTTACAGAAGGGAAAAGTACCTGGTGTGACAAGCTGCTTTTACTCAACATCTGCTGTATCTCAAAAGCTCCATCACTCTTCTCCACACAAGCACTACCCATCACATCTCTGTCTTAGGAGAAAGAGTTGCCCGGGGCAAAAGAACAGGGGATGGAAGGGAAGAGACACGGGGAATCAAGCAACGACAGCAGGAGCGATGAGACATCAATGCAGGAAAAATGGGTGTTGACTAGAGGAGGATCCCAGGGCGACTCCCCGCTATGAATACTGATTGGTAAAAAACTGGGAATCATCTGGCGACTTAACCAGGGGAATATCTTGAGGTCTGAATGGATAAAAACCTAGATCGTTTATTCATTGCATCGCTTCTACAGCAAGAAAAAGTGGCAACAACACAGATCATGTTTTCATGCACTGAATCTTAACCAACTGTGGAATTCAGAACTTCTGTAGCATTCTCAAATGTAAGGATTTACACTTTGTCACGTCATGCTTCTTCAGATTGGATAGCTATCTTATCTCAAAAAAGCTATGTATGTATGTACATCCAGGACGCGTTCAAGACAGATCGAAATCTACCTACACAGGTGCTTTGAAACGCATCCAAGCCAGATATTGAAAAGGTGTAAATACATTGGTCGACAACAAGAAGACGGATTGCAATTAGATTTATGATCTGACCAACAGAGAAGCAAGCAGACACAAGCTGTGAGACTGTCACTCTAAAGGACTTCCAAGCTTCAGTGGCTCATCATGGAGAGACTGTTGCCCGGTAATTTACAGGAAGACTAAAGTCACTCACACAAACTCAGATGACATCTGGGCTACAATTTGCCAGAAGGCACATGGGAGACATGAAAGAGCCCAAGCATGAAGCCAAAGCTATACAGGGAAGGCTTAAAAACTACAAAGCCGATGCCCAGATCTCGTACTTTTATCGGTGCCCTATTACTGTCTGTATATTCTTTTATTTCTTTGCAGACTTTTTTCGTAGATGGCACATTCTATCTCTGTGCAGGACACACAAGTAGCCAACATACTCTTGTCAGTTTATTCATGCAAACAGGTCAGAGGTCAGTCATCCATGTAAACAGCTAAACCTACTGCACGAAGCGGAGTCTAGCCAACAGTACGGTCAGCACAGGTAAATGTAACCACTGATGCATTTATCACTTAAGTAAACATGAGTCAGCCTCAGGTGGAAAATCCAGACACATGTGGCACACATGACTGAACACACAGACACACTGAGAGCTCCAGCGCCGATGCTCCAGCCGCGCCAGGCCAGCGCTGTTATTGTGTCCTTGGCCAGGGGAAGCTCTCAGCTGGCTGGCCTGCTCCTGCTCCCAGCAGAGTGCCGTGCGTTAAGCAGAAAGCTACCGGAGGATGAATAAGCCCAGGGCTCCCTGCAGGCTGTTGCTTATTAAATGGTAAGTGTTATGGCTCGGCCCGCTGGGCCACAAATATAGGCATTACCCCAGAATGCTGCGTGTTGTCTAGAACTCATCACGCTGTCACTTCCTCTTAACCACAGCCCAAGTCTATAATCAGCAGGTTTGTACTCAGCTGGTTCAAGGCTGAAGGGATGAGAGAGGGGTGCACAGCACTGCCAAACGACCGAGGCAGACACATGGGGAGGTTGGACTGGTGGAGGCAGTGTGTGTCTGGGTTCATCTGATATTGAGCGTGTGCATCACTGCTCTTAATGCTGAGGGTGGGATAAGTGCAGAGGTCAAATTCCAGGTGTGCATGCATATGTATGTGATGATTGAAATGAAGTTCAAGTTATCTTTAAGGTCTATGAATTGATAAGTCCATTGACAGAAAATTAATCTGCAATGTTTTGATAATCAATTAACAACTGAAGTACTTTTTAAGCAGATTTGCTGGTTTTCTTTGTCTTACAATTGTTTCTAATGGACTAAATGATCAGGCAATTCATCAAGAAAATAATATAATAAATAGATAAGAAGGAAAAAAAACAGTCATAGCTCATAATTAATTATTTGTTTTAAACTCCCACTGTATGTGTCACATCCTGTGGACCTCATAATGGAAAAAAAACGGTTCAATAGCAGCTTGTTAAGAATACATCTAAAAATAGAATTAGTTAAATATGCAGTGTGTCTTTATATTGTCACAAAACAGTACCGGAACATCTCATCACCAATGTTATGGCCAAGGATCTTGCAGATCTTTAACAAATGTACATGTAAGCATCGCAAAGCTCTAAATAGTCTCTGACAAGCAGCATGAAGTAGGTGACTGATTGAGGGGAGTAGTATATAGGGCCC